>NC_143543.1:0-300000 GCF_031878675.1 Megascapheus bottae | reverse complement strand
ACGTCATTTGTCTTGGGGAAAGGCAGAGTGCCCAGGTGTAAGCCCAGTGACCCAGCGTGGCAGGGGCAGGCAGGGTGGGGAGGCCTGGACGGGGCCCGTGACACAGGGCCCACGGGGAAAGGAAGCTGTGTCCACTCAGAAAGGCCTAGGGTTGACCAGGCGTGGCCCACCATCACTCAGAAAGCCACGGCTGTGGTGTCCTGGGAAAGTGAGGCCCTGCTGCCACCTGCTGGCAGCTTGCGCACGAGTCACCCAGGCCGACAGACGTCCTTTTAAAACGTGGGCTCACGCCCCTCATCCCAGCTTTTCAGGAGGCTGAGACCTGGGAATCATGCTTTGAAGCCAGTGCGGGCAGGAAAGCCTGTGTGGAGAGGCCGGGGGAGGCGGCCACACACACAGGATGGAGAGGAAGGGCGGGAGGAGTGGAATGAGGGACCCAGACTACCTCCTTTCTGGAGACGCTGCTCCACACTGGGCAGGGAGCGGGAGGACGGCTGACCGTGAGCCCCAGCCCTGCAGCCCTGGGCCAGGGCCTCCCTGGGCGGCGGCGGCGGTGGGGGAGGGGAGCTGGGCGGGTCGTCCTCCCTCCCCAGGCCTCCTCCAAACAGTCTTCTCCACGACGGCTTCTTGCTAAAACCCAAGCTCTTCTCGCCCACCTCGGAGTGGCGCCAGGACCCCGACACCTGCGTCCACGAGTCGGCCGACCAGGGGCCCAGGCTCCTCTGCGGCTTGGCTGAGAAGACAGGACTGCCCTTGAAGACGTGGTGTCTGGCGTAGAAGGCCAGGATTCTGAACTCCAGGCTGTCGGGGTCATCGTCCTCGAGGGGGACGTCTTCCAGGTCGCAGGTGCTGCCTCCGCCGCCACCGCTGCACATGGTGGTCCTGCAACAACAAAGCCAGGGCGTCCTTGTGGGCGTGGACACACGGGAACCTGCAGGGACACAGGCCAGGCCTGGCCGGGTGAGAGCCGGGGTGAGGAGGTCAGGTCAGGCGAAGGCCCAGGGAGGGCGGCACGGTGAGCCTCTAATTTTCCAGACTTGAAAAACACCCGTGCAAGTGGCGGGACGGCGTGGTGGGAGGAAACCTGGCTGCGTGTGCGCCTCAGAAAACGGTCGCCCAAGGCCCGGTGTGGTGACACGCGTCCACAATCCCCGCTGCTCGGGAGGGCGGACGGGAGGGTGGTGCCGGGAGATCTCAGCCTCCCGAGTAGCAGGGGCTCCTGCCTGGGGCTGGGGTGCCAATCACAGAGCAGTGCTGCACCCCACGGCCGGAAGTCACCCATCCACTCATGGCCCACAAGATGCAGGAGAAAACCCACGTAGGGCACCACTCCTGCCTGCGGCACCAGGGCTCCCCAGCGTGGCGCCCAGTAAGTAGAGTTTTCCTTCCCGCTCCACCTTCCCATGTCCCGGGAGGCTCTGGGTCACGCAGGCGCCCCCAGCGGCAGCCGTGGGGGGCTGGTGTGGCCCTGCGTGGCCTTGGGTCTGACCCTTCACGTGGTAGCAGCCCCCCCCCTCCGGCTTCTTCCAGGACGCCCCCGGGCAGCCTCAGCCCCCGTGTCGGCCCTGTGCCCGCCGCCACGGCCTGCCCTTTCCCTCCCACGGGCCCAGCTCTCTCCTGGCAACCACTCACATGCTGGCGGAGGCTGGATCACAAAGCGGCTTCTGTCACCTTCTCACCCTTCCCTGGACGCCCGGGGCAGCCTCTGCACGTCTGTGGGCCGTGTGGGCCAGGGGCGGGGCGGGGGGTGGCGAGGCCGTGGGGTGAGCTTTCCGCCCTCGCCTCGCGGGCCAGGCCGTGGCACTGCCCAGGTCCCCACAGACACCAGGGCCTGAGCCCACACGTGAGTGGACCGGAGAGCCCCACGGAGACCTGAGACCCAGTGCCGGCTCACGTGGTGACCTCGGGTGCCATCTTGGCACCCCTAAACCCCCCGCGCCTTCATCCTGAAAATGAAATGAGGAACGCAGGGACCCAGCCTGCTTCCTGCGGGCAGGGCCAGGGCCGGGGGCCTGGCTGGTGAGGGTGGTGCAGGAGCTCGGGAAGCCGCCCCCCCCAGCCTGCAGCCCTGGACTCCTGGACGTCTGCCTGGGGCCGGGCAGGTGGCCGGTACCTGAGTGCCAACGCAGCGCTCTCAGGCCTGGGGCCCCGTCCCTGCCCGCCCTGGCCTGGCACCGGCACCTGTCACGTGGGCCCACGGTGACACAGTGGCGACTCCAGCAGGGCCCCACCAGTTTCAGGAACTTCCTCTCCTGCCCTGGGGCCTGAGCTGACTCCACTGCCAAGGTCGCCACCCACAGGCTCAGCCCGGCCGCCTGGAGCCCCGCTGCTCCGGTTCTGTCGCTGCCTTGTCTTACCTGCCTCGCCAGCCGCGTCCTGGGGCCACGGTGCCCTGGGGCCCTCACCTAAGAGGGTGGCCGGCTGGGAGAGGCCACTTCCTCACGAGGCCCCGCCCCGCCCAGGGAGCGGTCGGCCTTTGCCCCGTAACTTGACGCTAAAATGTCTTCCACCTGTACCTGTGGGTGTCCCGGATGCTCTGTCCTCTTCTGTGTGCCCCAGGGCGGGTGCTGGGTTCCTCACCTGGGGAGGGGGGCAGCGGGGAGGGGCGTGAAGCACCACTGTGGGCTGAGATTCCCCAGCTCCTGAGGATCCCGGTTCAAAGTCAGCCTGGGCAGGAAAGTCTGTGAGACTCCTGACCCTCAACAACCCCCCCCCAAAAAAAGACACCCCAAAGTGGTAGAGAGCAGAAGCTCAAGGATAGTGCCCAAGATGGTGAGTTCACGTCCCAGGACTAGCAGAGAGAGAGGGGGGAAAGGGGGAGAGAGAGACAGAGAGACAGACAGAGACAGAGACACACAGAGTCAGCGCACACGCCCTGGGCCCAGCGGCCACGAGCTGACACTCTTGCTGTGTGCTTGGGGTGCCCTGGGATCTGAGCTCAGGCCTCATGTGGGCCACGGGCTCTCCTGACCCCTCCGGCTCTCCTGACCCCTGGCCCCAGCTCCTTTTCTGCCCCTGCTTTTGATAGACCTCCCCTTTTGCCCACCAAGCTCTCTGGATGGGCTGCTCTCGGTGGGTGCTGGAGGGGCCGGGACGCCTCACCCAGGATAGCCGCTGACCTGCCTCGCTCAGCACCTTTTCCAGAAGTCACCCCTACTGCCCTTTGGCCTGGGACACGCTGGGGGTTTGCATGGGGAACTGAGCCCAGAGCGTTGCTCAGAGGAGGCCCGTGCTCCCCACGAGGCTCCTCCCCCGTCCCCGTGCTCCTCACGAGGCTCCCCTCCCCCCCATGTCCCTCAGGCCCCGCACCTCTGCACCCCCTCTCCCTGGCTGGGGCTCTGGCTGGCTTCCTAATCTTCACAATTGCAAATCCATCCTGAACCTGTGCTTCCTTTGCCACCTCGTTTGCCTTGAAACGTGGAAATGCTATTTTTAATTGCACACAAATCTCTTTTTTTTTCCAGTCCAAGAAGTTTGTGCCTGAGCTTCCTGCTCACTGGCTGGTGCTCTACCAACTGAGCCACGCCTCCAGCTCAAGGTCTCCAGAGGCTCCAGGGAGGATCCGAGGCCGGCAGAGGTAAGAAGTGGATGGCTAAAGGTTGCTATGCAAAGGTGACATGCAAATACGGACATGCAAATGAGGCATGCAAATGAGCAGCCGCTGCTCTCGAGAGCGCCCGCTGTGGGTGGGCTGGGGCGACGGGGTCCTGTCAGAATGGCGGGCCAAGTGCCAGGGAGTCCCTCTGAGCCCCACCACGCTGCCCAAAGCACCCCTACTTCCCTGTCGCCCACTCCACCGCCCGTCAGGGGCTGGCGTCTCCAGGCTTGGGAGAGCATCTGGCTCAGGGCTGGTCTCGCCCGGGACTCAGGGCCCTGGCTCTGGGTTCTCACTTTGGGTACTCTGGGGTGCTCTTGGGTGTTCTGGGTACTGATTCTGGGTGCACGGGGCATTCTCTCTGGGTGGTGCATTATTTATGTGGGTGCTGTGGGTACAAGTAGAGAGAAGAGGCAGACACCCAAAGGAACTGGAGTCATCGCTTGGCCTTTCCTGCCCCAGGCTGGCGCTCTGCCACTTGAGCCACACCTCCACTTCCAGCTTTTTGCTGGTTCCTTAGAGCTAAGACTCTCAGGGACTTTTCTGCCCAGGCTGCCTTCAGCCCTCGGTTCCCAGCCGCCAGCCTCCTGAGCAGCTGTCCCTGCTGGGGGCTCGGGCAGGTGTCTGGGAGGCAGCGGGTGGGCACCGGGTGCTGTTTGGACATGAAGTTAAGTTTCAGGTAAACAGCACCAGCGCCAGTGCGGTGTCTCATCTCAAAGGGATGGGTTTTCTTCTTTTCTTTTTGGTCATTTGTGAGGCTTGCCCTTGAGGCCTGGGCGCTGACCCTGATGGATTTGGCTTCAGGCTGGCACTTTACCGCGTCTGGTTTTCTGGTGGCTCGCTGGAGATCAGACGCTCATGGGCTTTCCTGCCCAGGCTAGCCTTGAGCTGTGATGCTCAGATCTCAGCCTCCTGAGCAGCTGGGGTGGCAGGCGGGAGCGCCAGCACGTGGCTGCAGTGAGTTTTCAGTACTCTCCACGTGGGAGAACACAGTGCTGTGCGAGGGGACTGATGTGCTCTCCGGCTCCATGGCACCGTGCCATGCTCTAAGCGTTCACTGACACCGCCTTGCACCCACAAACAGATACTTGATTGCCAATGAAAAGCCACGTGCACCACAGGAAGCAGCCTCCGGGCCTGGCTTACCCGCCGGCCATGTCCTCAGCCGGGGCCCGGTCCCTGGCTGTGTGTGACGGGAGGCCTGGGTCATGAGATGCGTGGTGCTGGGTGATGAGCTTGGCCACGCTCTGCCCTGGAAGAGAAGAGCCGGCTGGGATGTGGTTTTCTGGGGGTTCATAGGATGGGGGGAGTGCCCTGTGTGTGAGCTGCGGGTCCCCCTCTGGTTCTGGTGACAGGTCCTCCCTGCAGGCCCCTCCCTCTCTGCCTGACTCTCATCCCTGGGTCACCCTCCACGCTCCGTCCTCCCTAACCCATGCACGTGCTGGAGCAGTGCTCCCCTCTCCTGTGGCTCAGCTCCTCTCCACACACAACTCCACCAATCCGCAAAGGTCATTCGAAAGCACTTGGGGTGTCCCACCATCACTCCCCCAAACCCTTCTGCTCAGCTTAGCGCTCTTTTATTTTCTGGGGAGGGGAGGGGCAGCCGGGCAGGGAGGCCCTGCAAGCGTCTGGAAAGATCCCTTCTGTTACCACAGGTTCCGCTGCCTGCCCGTGGCTCTGCGGGGTCGCCGCTATTGGGCTGGCTGCTCTGAGGACTCTGATTCCCCTCCACCCCCACCACCCCCTGTCACTTGGGGCCTCTGGTCCCCAGGGCCCTGGTCCCAGGCCCTCTCCGTCTGCATTCAGCCCAGTCCAGCTCACCTCCCTTGACCAGGCTGCTCACATCCTCCCTGAGTTGTGGTGTCGGGTGATGGGCAGAGCCGAGTTTGGGCCCCAGCACCCAGGCCCTCGCTGTCCTCCCCGTCACAGTGGTTTCCATGGCTCCCCGTGGAGCAGAGTTCTCTGGGGCGGCTGCTCTGCGGCCAGTGGGGCCTGGCACACTGATCCCCACGTTAGAACCCTCGTCATGGCGCCCAGGGCTCGTTCGTGCCTCTAATCCCTGCTTCTCCGGACCCCGAGATCTGAAGGATCACAGTTTGAAGCCAGCTCCTGGGCAGGAGAGTCCGCCAAACTCATCACCCACAACCCACCCCAGAGCCAGAAGTGGTGGGGCAACCACAGTGGTAGAGCGCCAGCCGGGGGGACCCACGTGAGAGCTCACGGCCCCCAGCTCAAGTCCCAACTGCACCCAGTTCAGAAGATCAGAAAGTCCATCTCTAACCGAGACAGTAAATTTTGTGCCGGATATCCAGGCAGAGGAGGACGGGAATGGAGCGCATGGGAGGGCGTGGAGAAGGGGCCCCACGGCGAAACTACCCTGCTCTCCCCTACCGTGCCCTTCAGAGCCACGTGGAAACTCAAACCCAGGACGTGGCTCATCCAGGAGCCTCTGGGGCCCCCTGCAGGCCGAGACCCTACAGGGGGACGTGGGAGGTGGCCCTGAGACAGGAGGAATGGCCCTGAGATCCTCCCTGCCCTTGATCAGTAGAGCTGGAGAAGACTCCAAACGTGCAACCTCAGCTTCGGGGGGCGGGGGGGGGGCCACGAGAACCCGGTGGACTGCGGACGGTTCTGCCACCAAACCAAACCCCAGCGCCTGAGATTTCCCCAGCAGAGCCGGCCTTGGGTCGAGCTGCACCGACACACCTGGCCACCAGGCGGGGCCACACACACACACACACACACACATACCACACACATACACATACATACACATACATACACATACACACATACACACACCACACACATACACACACATACACATACATACACACACCACACACACATACACACACATACCACACACATACACATACACACACATACCACACACATACACATACATACACATACATACACACACATACCACACACATACACATACACACATACACAACACACACATACACACATACACACACCACACACATACACATACACACACATACACATACATACACATACACACATACACATACACATACACACACATACACACATACACACACCACACACATACACATACACACACATACACACACATACCACACACATACACATACATACACACACCACACACACATACCACACACATACACATACATACACATACATACACACACCACACACATACCACACACATACACATACATACACACACATACACATACACACATACACACACATACCACACACATACACATACACACACATACACACATACACACACCACACACACACATACCACACACATACACATACACACACATACACACATACACATACACACACATACACACACCACACACATACACATACATACGCATACATACACACACATACCACACACATACACATACACACATACACACACCACACACACACACACACACCAAACACACATACACACATACCACACACATACACATACACATACACACACATACACACACATACCACACACATACACATACACCACACCCATACACACAAGGCACACACCACACACACATACACACACATACACACATACATACACAATACACCACACACATACACACGTACAGGCACACACACAGGCACACCACACACACACAGGCACACACACAGGCACACACACGCACACCACACACATTTCAAGCAAAACCCAGTCACTAGGAAGAGTCACCACAGAAACAGTCTCACATCATCTTTGGTCGTCAGTGTGTCTGGCCCCCTCTTTTGCGTAGCAGGATCAGAATGTTCCCACCGACCCCCCTTCCTGTGGGCCTGGAGCTTCTCTCTGCCCTCGTGACCTGGCCTGGGGTCCCCGGCCTCCATCTTCCGGGGGTTTCTGGTGGGTGTGGAATTCCAGGCTAACGGTGTAGAACTGCCAGGGAGCCGGCCGAGTGCCTGGGGCAGCTGGCTTGTTCTGTGGTAGGTGGTGTGCACGTGCGTGCGTGTGTGTGTGCATGCCCATGTGTGTGGTGTGTGTGGTGTGTGTGTGCCCGTGTGTGTGCGTGCGTGTGCATGTGTGCACATGCGCGCGTGTGTGTGCACGTGCGTGCGTGTGTGTGCATGCCCGTGTGTGTGGTGTGTGTGGTGTGTGTGTGCCCGTGTGCACCTGTGCGCCCATGTGGGGCCTTCCGTGTGCTCTTAAGATCCTTTCTGTTTTTCCTGTGTCGGTCTCGGGTCTTGAACTCGGGGCCTGGGCCCTGTTCCTCAGCTTCTTTTGCTCAAGGTGTGAGCCATGGTGCCTGGCTTTCCTTCACCCCTACCCCCAGCCCACCCCCAGCTCCCCATCCTTCTCCATCCTCCCCGACTCCACCTCCCCATCCTCCCCGACCACACCTCCTCCATCACCACCACCCCACCTCCCACCCTCCCCCATCCTCCCGGCCCCCACCTCCCTATCCTTCCTGCTTCCCACCTCCTCCATCACCACCACCCCCAGCTCCCTCTCCTCCCAGCCCCCACCTCCCCCGCCCCACCTCCCCCATCCCCCTTGCTCCCACCACCTCCTCCACCCCCCCACTCCACCCTCTTCCTACCACCCTCCCTGCCCCTCTCCCATACCTGACCTGTTCCCTCTCCCCCGTCCTTCCTGCCCCCTCTCCTCCCCACTGCCTCCATACCCCCTCCCGCGTCCCCAGCCCCCCACAGGGTACAGGAAGTTGTTGGGAACGGCAGGCTCCTTTCCCTCAAGCGGGCCTTCTGGTAAGTCTGGGATGCAGTGCAGCGGCAAACCACGGAGACAGGAAATGACATTCCACATTTTTATCGCTCAGCTCCGCCAGCCTGCATGTGGGGAAAGAGGACGGGACAGCCTGCGGCCACCTCTTAAAGGCCCAGTCCCAGCCTGATCGCGTGGGTGGGCGTGGGTGTGGGCGTGGGTGTGGGTGTGGGCGTGGGCGTGGGCGTGGGCGTGGGTGTGGGCGTGGGCGTGGGCGTGGGCGTGGGCGTGGGTGTGGGCGTGGGCGTGGGCGTGGGCGTGGGTGTGGGCGTGGGTGAGGCCTGCTGCCCCCCCCGCACTTCCCTAGGAACACCCAGGGCAAGGAGGGCTTGGTCAGGATGGGAGCCCAACACTATTGACAACAGGGGGAAACTGAGGCACAGGGCAGGGGACCTGATTTCCTCCTTTCAGGACTGTCAGGGGAAAGTGAGACTGGACGCCCTGCCACTGTGTCAGCCAGGGGGCAGCTGGGATGGGACAGCCTCAGCCGGCCATGGTGACACAGACGTAACCCTGTCAGGGCCACGTCCTCCAGGCAGGCCAGTCTACAAACCCGGTCTGCCACCAGCTGCAGCAGGGGGACCAGTCATCGATCGGCTCTGCACTGTGGTTGCTCCGCCTCCCTCCCTCCCTCCCTTCCTCCCTCCCTCCCTCCCTTCCTCCCTCCCTCCCTCCCTCCCTTCCTCCCTCCCTCCCTCCTTTCCTCCCTCCCTCCCTCCTTTCCTCCCTCCCTCCCTCCCTCCTTTCCTCCCTCCCTCCCTCCTTTCCTCCCTCCCTCTCTCCTTCCCTCCCTCCCTCCTTGCCAGTGTACCAGTCCTGGGGCTTGAACTCAAAGCCTGGGCCCTGAGCCGGTGCTCTGCCACCTGAGCCACAGCTCCACTCTGAGCTTTTGGTGGGTTCCTTGAAGACGCCTGTCCCGTGGGCTTTCCTGCCTGGGCTGGTGTGGAACCCTCGCTCGGGTCTGCACGGAGCTGGAGACGCTGCCCTCCAGGGGGCCCGGGGGTGGGGCCCACGTGCCCGGAGCCCACACCTGGTGAACCCCAGGCCCTTCCAGCTGTGAGCACACGGCCCGTCTAGTCGAGGGAGTCACTGCACCGGGGCCCCCTGACCGCACAGCAACCTGGCCTCTGGTGGCCCAGTGTGCGTCCCGGGGTCGGGTGTGCGTCCTCGGGTCGGGTGTGTGGCTGGGGTCGGGTGTGTGGCTGGGGTCGGGTGTGTGGCTGGGGTCAGGTGTGCGTCCCGGGGTCGGGTGTGTGGCTGGGGTCAGGTGTGCGTCCTGGGGTCAGGTGTGTGTCCTCGGGTCAGGTGTGCGTCCTCGGGTCGGGTGTGTGGCTGGGGTCGGGTGTGCGTCCTGGGGTCGGGTGTGTGGCTGGGGTCAGGTGTGCGTCCTGGGGTCAGGTGTGTGTCCTCGGGTCAGGTGTGCGTCTTCGGGTCCCGGGGTCGGGTGTTGGTCCCGGGGTCGGGTGTGGGTCCCGGGGTCGGGTGTGTGGCCTCTGGTGGCCCGTATGCAGAATGGATTGGGGTGGGGAGGGGGAAGTTACAAATCTAAAATCTGTGCATTTCTTTGAAGAGGCTGAAAAGTTTTTCTGCCAAGAACTTCTGTTTCGCTACCCCCCCCACCCACCCCAGTCTCTTTTGTTCTAGAAAGTAACTAGGAGAGAAATCAGGAAAACTTCTCCTCAGATCGCTCAGCATCTAAATATACCAATATACAAAACGTGGTAACTTTCTGAAACAAGTTATACATTATGTATTTTTTTGTTCCCAAACGAACAGCATTGCTTTATATCTGTAAAGGGCACTAAAAATAAGCTTTGCATGTACTTCAATCTCTGGCCCCTAAGTTTCTTTGAAGGAAAAAAACAAAACCAAACCCTTTTTTTTGTTCTCCCATGGCTTAAAGTTTTGGAGAAAAATATATATCTCAACTTTTGCTTTGTTCCACTCCTTTTCCTGAGACGGGACTGGAGGCCGCTGTCTGGCTGGACTTCTACCCCACGAGCCACACCTCTGACCCCGTTGCTTTGTGCTTGTGCGGCATGTATGGCCGGCCCTCGCTGCCCCGGGCATTGGCCAGCCTTGGTTCTCCTGGACGTGGCAGGCCCACGTGGCCCTGCAGCCCCTGGGGATGCTGCTGCCGCTGCCGCCCCGCACGGCTGGAGCCCATCTCTGTGCCAGCTGGCCACGGCTGCCACCCGGGGCCGGGCAGGAGTTCTGGCTTCAGGTCAAGACGGAGGGGTCGGGGCCCAGGGTCCCAGGCGTGGCCACCGAGGCGAGGTGGCCTCCAGGAGGACTCTTGCCCCCTGGGGAGCCTTAGCACCCTGTGAGGCTGTGCCTGGTCCCGCGCTGCCCTCTGGGGGCAGAGGTGGACAGGACGGGGCCCCAGTGAGCTCCGTTGTGTGGTTTTGGACACTGCCTGCCCTGTGCCCTCCCCTGCACTGCCTGCGGCAGACCCTCCACCCTCCCCTTCCCCACCTGCCACGAGCCCCCTGCCCCCGGCCCCACGCCCTCCCCCACCCCCATGGAGCAGCTCTGGGGGAATCTTCTCAGCCTCTTCATTTTAGTTGCTTTATTGTCATTCGTAATGAAGGGAACGCCCGACTTGGGTTCAAATTTCCTTCTGCAAAAATTTCTCCCAAATCCTTTGGGGATGTGGAGGGGAGCTTGGAACAGGAATCCAGAAGCTTCCTTCTGTGGGGGGCAATTTCCTGTTGTTGCAGGAGGAAAGGCCCCCCCAGGACCCCCCCATGTGGAGCCGTCTTAGGGGGAGTCAGGGAACAGGGGCCTGCAGCGCCGCCGTCCCTCGGTTTCCTCCACCAGGGCCAGGGGTTGTGTGTCACGGCCGGGAGCCTGGCTCAGAAGCCGCCGCTGCCCCCGCTGGCACGGGCTGGGTGGAGGGAGGGGATGCGCCCAGGCCCAGAGCCAGAACATGGCTGCCAGCGCCGACGAGCCCGGGAACCTGGCCCAAGCAGAACTGCTAAGATGAAAATAAAAAGAAAGCACAGCCTGGGCTCGAGCCCGCGACTTGGCAGGTGGTGGTGCAGGAGGGGAGATGGGGGGGGGGCTGGCAGCATGCACGGAGCTGGCTGGGACGACGCAGTGCCAGGCCCGGGATCTCCACGCTCGCCTCCACCGGCAGGCAGTCAGGGTGTGGCGGGGCACACCTGTTCTCCCAGCTCCTCCGGTGGGAGGACTCCCGGCCAGGCCCTGGCCCCAAGCAGAGGACGCACAAGAGTCAGCGGAAAGCATGAGCTAAGGCAGAAGAGCCTGGAGGCAGCGGGTGGGGGCAGAGCCCGGCCAACCCCGGTGGGGCCAGGTCCTAGAAGGGGTGGTGGTGATGGTGCATGGAAGACACACACAGAAACCCGCGGTCAGAGGCTCTATTCACACGCCTAAGACAGGACAAAAGTGAAGGCATGCGCCACCTAACCAAGCACGGAACTCATGGTGCTAACGGCTCGTCCAAAAGTGGCAACCCGAAGGCATGCAAAGCTGAGGCGCCTAAGAGAAGTCAGGGAGCGTGGCCTCGTGGTGGAGTGCTCGCCTGGCATGCACGAAGACCTGGGTTCAACTCCTCGGCTCCACATACGCAGGCAAAGCCGCAAGTGGTGCTGTGGCTCAAGTGGTAGCGCTCCAGCCCTGAGAAAGTCCAAGGACAGCGCTCAGACCCCGAGTTCAAGACTGGCAGGAAAAAAAAAAAAAAAAAGAATAAATCAAACCAGCGTCATTTGTAGCTCCGGTGACAGGTCTGCTTCTCCCACTGCAGTGTTGCCTGAGCTCCGGTCTCAAGTTGCGATGTGAGGCGCCGGGTGGCTTAAAGCCCTGTGGACGTGTGTGTGGACCGTGGACGTGCAAACCACCTGGAGCCTGCAGGACACTTGGCCAGCTCTGCTTTGGTTTATGTTCGGCGGCACAGAAGCTTGGCCTGGGGCTGGCTGCCACCGGCCATGGAGAACAGGGTTCCCTGTGTCCGGCCAGGCGGCTACCAGCCATTGGGAGGGAGGCCACGTGTCTCTGGACACCAGACTGCTTTAAAGCGCCCGCCGCCCCCCCACAGGGCGCCCCCAGACGGAGCCTGACCCTGAGATGCAAGTGGCTCGTCTCTGGGGCCACGACCTCCCGCTCTCCCGCGTTCTCCTCATCCAGGAACCAGAAGGTGAGGCCACAGGGCAGCCGAGGGCAGCTCCGGATGGAGCGGCTGGCACAGCTGCCAGTGTTTGCCTGTCCAGACTGATTTGCCTTGCCGCCATGCAAATGGCCGGAGCCGGCTTGCTGGAGGAGGAGGAGGCTGGGGCGGGGGAGGCTCGCCTTTCCCTTCTGGGCCTGACCCCACCGACCTCCATCCTCCTGTCACCGCCTTGCTGGTGGCTGGGACCAGGGAATTCCCGCCAAGGTGGAGGCCAGCCCTCGCTCTTCCCGGGGCCGGCGGGGCCCGGTTTGCCATTCACTCACCTTCCCGCTGGTGGTGAGCAGCATGATTTCTACATTATTATTTGCCAGTCTGGGGGCTCAGCCCCGGGCCCGGGCACCATCTCTAAGGCTGTTTGGCTCGAGGCTAGGTCGCACTCTACCCCGGAGCCACAGTGCTACTTCTGGTTTTGTGTGTGTGCTACTGAGGAATCGAACCCAGGGCTTCACGCATGCCAGGCAAGCACTCCACCACCAAACCACCTTCCCACACCACCAGCGGACACGGGCAGCTCTGAAACCTTCAGGTGTCAGAGACCCCGGGAAGCCGGCGCTCGTGGCTTCCAGTTCTGGCCAGCTTCCGAGGGCTGCACTGACTGACCACGTGCACTCGTAACTAGCAGTGGACTGCCGGGCACAGTTCTCACCCCGCCTGCCCAGCCCCTCCCTCGCCAGCCGCGAGCCCCCGGCGAGGGCATCTTCCCCAGCGACGGGTGGCAGACGTGCTGAGCCCCTGGCCAGGGTGGCCGGGCCCGGCTGTCTGTGTCCTCTAGGACTGTAGTTTCAGGTTTGGTGGTCACATCCCCGGGGGGTGCGGTGTGGGGGTGGGGGCCCCTCAAATTGTGCCGGGGGCAGCAGTTCTGACATTCGCAGGCCAGCATGGAGGACGCCAGCCTGTGGCCGGCTCTGACAGTCACTGGCTCTGGTGTGGGACTCCTGGACCCCACCTCACAGGTCCAGCCGGGACTGGCATGCTGGTCACTAAAGACAGAAACTTGGGACTTCGCTTTTTTTATAAAAAATTTATTGAGATGATGTAATTATAGGCTTTTCTTTAAAAATTATTTGCAACTCACTGGCCCTGAGAAAAGGCATTTTTTTTTTGTTTTTGTTACATTCATTTGATTCAGTCCCTTATAAACCCCACACCTCATAAACAAGAGATTAGAAACTAAACCAAAAGAAAAAAATGAAAAAAGAAAAAGCATTTGAGATTCGTTCTGTTTTGCCGACGGGCACAGTCAGGGAATCTTCCAGGATGTTCTCTCTCGGTGTGGTGAGAGCTGCACAGCTCTGATGCAGGCGGGCCGCGTTAGGGGGCCACCCGGCTCCAGGCAGAGGGGGAGCGGCTGGCGGGGTGGACGGCAGCTCTGATTAGCACCGAATGCCAGGGAGAAGGACCTGCGTTTGTCGTCCTCCCAAGCCTCTCCTCTTGGGGTTCCGGCGGGCTGGGCGCCTGGTCTGTGTGGGCCCTGGCTGGGCGTGGCGAGGCGGCCAGCAAATTCCACCCAATGCAACAGAGCCCCATTTGGGCGACACGTTAGTGTAGAGGGCACTGGGGTGGAGGGTTCTGGGCCTGCGACCCCTCTCTTCCAGTGCGGACCCTCAAGGGTCATGGGGATTTAGGGGTGCTGCCTGGGGGACCCCCAGCCTCGGGTCAAGCCTGAAGTGTTACTCTGCACATCCCAGCCAGCTCAGGCAAGCGGAGGGGAGGGGGAGGGGCGGGGGGCAGGGTGGTCCCAGAGGACCGCGGGGACCTGGCCGCCTCCCCGCCTGCCTGGGGTCCGAGCCACCATCCCGACTGCAACGGTGGGGTGATCGGAGTGGCGTTGAAGCTGGGTCCACACGAGGGGTCCAGCAGCCCCCCACCCCGCCCCTCAGAGTGGCAGGCGTGCACAGCTGCCTGGAACCCGCTGGGTCTGCGGTGGACAAGCCCCGGGCCCCAGAAGGCGGGGACGCCCACGGGAAGGGGAGCAGCGTGGCTGGGACGAGATGGCCCTCGTGTTCTTGGAGGGGGCTTTAATTGGAAGCCCCCACAGAGGGTCCCGGGACCTGGCGCAGTGAAGGCCCAGAGCCGCGCTCCGCAGGGAGCCGTGCGTCCACGGCCTTGGGAGCTCCGGGCACCCGGCCAGCCCGGGGTCCACCCGGGGCTGGAGGTGAATCACCCGCTCCCTTTCCTTGGCAGTCCCGGGGACCTCAGGGTGCTGGGTAGGCACGGACACGCCGGAGCAGAGCGTGGCCCCGTCCTGAGCTCCGGGCCCGCCTGCCTCGGCCGCCCAGAAGGCCCAGCTGGGGCACAGCAAGCTCAAGTCCGGCCTCGGACCACGGTCCACCTCCCTGGCGGGGACCACCACCAGCGAGGACTGCCTGCGCCCCGAGCTGCTCACGCCTGGGCTCTGCCAGCCGCTGCTCCAGGGAGTGAAGCCCGAGGTTGCAGAGGGAGCAGAGGAGGGGGGGCTATAAGGCAGATTTGGAGTTAAAGAGAATGCTGCAGATACTGGTTCACCAAACCAGGCCTGGAGAGTTGGGGGGAAGGAGGGCACACAAGACTGGCACCCCACTCGCAGCCGGGAAGAGGTGCACGGCTCCCTTCTGGTGAAAGCGCAAAAATGGGGACGGACTCGGGGGCCCCCAGGATGCCCTGCGCTCAGTGGCTGCAGAAAGCTTCGAGGGGGAAACAATCCACAGGCCGGGCCAGGCAGCCACCCAGGGCCCTCGGACGCGCTAGAGAGCAGCTTTCTCCCACTAACCTGAACGACGTTTGCGGAAAATTCTGCCCCACTAGGCCTGCCTGGTCTTTCTCTGCCTCTGCCCAAGCTAATGCCTGGAGACTGGGCCTTCCAGATGGCCTGGGCGGTGCGGACGGGCGCCCGGCTGCCTAGCGGGGGATCCCAGCTCCCTGGTTCTCTAACGGCTGAACCTGGAGAGGTGTCAAAATACAGCAGCGGGGAAGCAGGGAGGGAAGGAAAGAGCAAGGCAGAGGGAGCGGCCTTTCTTCCTCGTGATCCCCCGGTCAACCAGGACCACGGGGGCAGCCGGCAGGGGCCAGCCTGAACCCCCCCACTCCTCCGGCAGTATTCTCTTTTCTGACCAGCTAAGCTGGCCGTACGCTAAGATTTGCAAAAATAATATATATATAGATATATATAAAATCAATATATATTTCCATAGGAAAACAAGATCTGATGTCTTCCCCTGTATGAATGATGAGAATTCATATCGCAAGTTCTTTAAAAAAAAAAAAAGCCAAAGAGAAAAAAGAACACCACCGGAGAAGAGTGGTCGGGGTGGGGGGGCAGACAGAGGCTGCGGGGCGCGGACGACCCGGGCGCCCGGCCGCTTGGTCCCGCCTCGCTGGGGCTCTCCCTGTGGCCGTGCCCAGCGGGCCATGCGCCCGAGCGCCAGCCTGGGCCTGGCGGCCCTGCCGTGGCTGCTCCTGTGGCCTGGCCGGTGGCCCACCCTCAGCAGTCATCTTCCTGGAACATTTGTTCGTCCAGCTCCTGGGACTCCAGGTGCTCCAGCCGGTCTGTCCGGCCGCTCATGATCTCGTCTGGCGTCTTCATAAACCTGGGGTGAGGAGACGGGAGCGCAGGAGGCTCCTGAGCCACGACCTGGGAAAGCTCGGCCCGGTCGCCTCGCTCATGGCTGCAGGGCTCAGGGAGCCCGGACACGGCGCGGACGTGGTTCTGGGGCTTGAACTCGGGGCCACAGCTCTCCTACGTCCAGTCTGATACCCCAGCTACATCCTACGCCGTTTCTACTGCCCTGCAAAGAGCCGTGCTAGCGCAGTAAATCCTCCCCCAGCCCCACGGCTGCCGGCCGCTCAGGAAGCAGCTCGGGGGCTGGAAACCCGAAAGCGTGCGTTCAACCCTGGCAATCCTGGCTTCCCTGCAGGCCATGGCTGCCGTGCCACTCTAACCACCAGGCAGCGCTGACTCCGATCAGCTCTGGCTTCACTCAAGTTCATGGGGGGCGGGGGAGGAGATGGGGAAGAGGAGGAAGGGTGGAGTGGAGGGGCACCTACCTGAACAGAAGCCTCTGTCCGGGCTCCTTCTTGATTATGTTCAGCTTGTAGTAATGGCGCAGAGCTCTGGACATTTTCTCATAGGTCATGTTCGTTCTGTTCTGTTTGTTCGGAGGAAGAAGGAAGAAAAAGCACAAAGACACAATGTGTGAAGTCGGCCTCGGACAGGCGCCGGGCAGCCATGCCAACACAGCTCTCCCGGGCTCCGCCTGGCCTGGGCGCCTGCTCATCCTCCAGCCGCCCCTGTCCCTGCCGCCCCCCGGAACCCATGCGGAGCCCTTCACCAGAGGGTTACAGCTGGGCTCTGGCTTGGTGAGTGAGTGACTCAGGCTGTGGGCACAGCGGGGGCCTTGCCATGTGCTGGCCCCATGTGTTGGCCTGCTGAGCGGTCGGTCGAGGGCGGCGGGAGCCTCCCTGGCTCTCACGGGCCCCAACCCCAGCCCCGGCCGACCTGTCTGCGCCCTGGCCTGGACCAGCGACGGGCTCTGCACACCTCAACTCTAAAGGACTTCGCTGGACACCCATCCCCTCAGAGCTCCGTGCTGTTTGCTGGGAAAGGGGAAGGCGCCCCAGCCAGGACGGTGTCTTCTGGGAGGACATGGACTTGTGTGGACACAGGAAGTTCTGGCTGAGCAGGACAGGACACGGGACTGTCCCTGAGGCCCCGGGGCCCCAGAATGCGTGGACCTTCCTAATGGGAGGGGCAGGGACCAGGTCCACAGAGGTGGCACAGGAGGGACACTGAGGCAGCCCCCTTCCCGGCCCGAGGACCTGTGCCCTCCTCTTACCTTATGGTTCCCCCAGAGTCGAGCCAGGCCGTTGGGATCCACGATCCGGAATATTTTGGATTCTTTGTCCTCCCATCGGATGAAGTTCTCGTACCGGCTGTCGGAGAGCAACTGGTAGACGTAATCCCAGAGCAGCCTGCAGTCTGCGGGGGGAAGGGAGCGTTCACAAGGCCCCCAGGACCTGATCTCCGAACAATGGGCGGTGAGACAGCAGCCTGGGGCTGGGCAGGGGCTGGGTGCGCATGGAGGGGGGGGGGGGCGCAAGGCTGCCCTGCAGTTCACAGACAGCAAATGAGGGGCCGGCAGGCAGACCGAGGTGGTGGGTGACAAGGGAGACGGAGGTGGCTGAACTGTGGCTAAGGAGAACGAGGGGGAGGGGGGAAAGAAAGGGGGCAGGCGAATGGCCTGGCCAGTGGCGCTGAGGTGGAGCCGAGGCCGGCGTGGTTTTAACGAGGCACCGATAATCTCACGGGCTCACAGCCTGATGAGATCCTCGCTGCCAGAAAGGCTGGTAGGGGACCAAGGACAGAGTCAAGGGCACGCTCGGCCACACTCCTTCGTGCCCTCCACGGGGAGGGGGACCTGGGTTTGAACTCCGGGTCCTGCACGTCAAGGTGCTGCCGGCAGCCCACTGGGGAAAGGCTGGGGGGAGGGGGGTGTCCGGACTCTGCAGCCGGCCCGAGCGCTCTATCCTCCTGCTGCAGCCTGCCCGGTGCTGGGAGCACGGGGACGGGCGTGCTGGAGGGTCGCAGGGCCGGGCAGGCGGGTGAGGGGGCTCGGGCCGGCCTCAGCTCTCCACAGCAGGCCCTGGCCGGTCTCTTCCCTCAGCTGTCCGAGGACTCACCCTGCTGCCTAAGGTCTTTGTGTCTCGCGTCTAGGCAGCCTTTCCCCCTTTTAATGACTAAATGACTGCACCTGACAGCACGTAACGCTAGACCAACACGGACCTGTCCCACCAGCCCGGAGAAAAATCTCAAAACAAATGATTCGAGAAACAAGAGAGAGTCAAGGCAGCTGCTCCGGGCCCGGCTCTGAAGAAGTCTGGCTCTAAGCCCAGGCTCCCGGGTCCTCCCGTGGCAGGACCCTCCCCTCCACCCCCGCCCCTCGCTTCCACCACAAATCCTCAGCGGGCTGAATGGGCTGCAGAACCGATGGCATTCTGCCTGTGTCCTAGTGAATTTTTCCCCAGTCCCAGACCTTGAACCCAGGTCCTGGACTCTGTTCTTGGACTTTCTCAAGGCTGGCGCTCTGCCCCTTGAGCCACAGCACCACTTCAGGCTTTTTCTGTCTGTGTGGTACCAAGGAATTGAATCCAGGGCTTCGTGCATGCTAGGCGAGCACTCCACCACCAGGCCACACTCCACGGCAGACACGGGCGGATGGTGCCTTCTGGAGGGTGACCGCGTGGAAGTGGGGTGTCGAGGCTCAGGGACCACCTGGAGCTCTGGCTCCAGGGCTGCGGGTGTGAGGTGGGGCAGCGCAGACACTGCACACGGTCACTGACGGCCGCGGGCCTGTGCACACGCACACACACACACACACACACACACACACGGACCTGCCCGGGCCCCCTGGCTGTGGCTGGGTGACGTGCCCGCCCCGCAAGCCGCCCCCACTCACCCGCTATCCTCCCGATGGGCATGGCGTGCTCCTCGGGCGGCGACACAGACACCATGATGTGGTTCACGTAGGCCAGGTCCTCGCGGTGTGACAGGTTGATGGGCTTCCCCTCGCGGTGCAGGCCGCCGTCCTCCGACAGCCGCAGCTGCTTGAAGTCCACGGCGTGGCGGGGGTTGAGGGTCAGCGGGTGCATGATGGGGCTGGGCATGAGCTGGATGGCGCGGGCGTTCTCGGGCCGTGGGCTGCTGGGCCGGGCGTGGGCCTCGGGGGGCGGCGAGCGGTGGTTGCTGTCGGCGGGCGACACCGACAGCGGGTAGGCCTCCGGGTGGTGGTTGTCCTGCGGCAGCCGGGGCCCCGGGGCCCGCTCGGCCGGGGACAGCCGGCGCAGCATGCTGTCCAGCGGGGACCGGAGCGGCCGCGGCTCGGGGTCTGGCGAGGGCCGGTGGTTGGTGGTGATGGGGGACCGGTGCAGGAGCTCGATGGTGGGGGGGTTGTGGTGCAGGCTCTCCACCGCCGGCCGCGGCGTCCTCTGCACACAGTTATCTGCGGGGCGCAGGAGAGGGCGCTGGGTGCGTGCACCGAGCCTCGCCGGCCGCCCTGCCCTGCCCTGCCCAGACCCCAGGCCTCGTCCCAGACCCTGGGCCCTGCACTCCCGGGGCCTCTTCTCTCCCACGTCCTCCCCTGGCTCTGTCTTTGCCACCTGGTCCCTGAAGAATGTCCACAGTTCCCCAACCCGGGCGCTCTACCGCTTGAGTCAAGCTCCCAGACCTTGTTTATTCTCCTGAGGCGAATTCAGGGTCTCAGGCCTCTCCTCAGGCCCCCCAGCCACCCCCTTGCCCTTTGCTCCCCCAGGCCCCCCCAGGCCCCCCCTGCCCGTGTCGCTGGGAAGAGAGGTGTGCACGACCACGCCCGCCGTGAGGCTCAGACAGGGTTCTGCCGGCCTTCTGCCCACACTGGCCAGGCAGTACAGTGACAACAATGAGGTGACATGGAAGGTTCTCCGACGACCCCCTTCACTGCACACCCAAGCCAGCCGCTCATCGTTCCTGCCTCCGGATGGTGAAGCCCGGGTGCGGCAGGTGGGGGTGAGAACCCCGGGTCAGAGTGCAGTCACGGCACCAGTGCGGCACCGTTTACAGAGGGCGACCTCTCAAGAGACTTTCTTCTGCAGGGCACACACCAGACACGGGCACCGCGCCCAGGGCTGGCCCGAGGCCTGGACAGAGAATGCATGGCTTCAGCGGCTCCTGTCCAGGCTCCGAGGGCGGGCAGCGGTGTGGAAAACAGAGCTGCCTTCAGGGTCTCCTCTCCACCTCGTGAGCCTGACCCCTCTGTCCCCACTCACCCCGGGTTCTCACTAAAGAAAGCCAGAGTCACCGGCCACGAGACAATGTCTGCCCCAGAGCCCGTGGCCACAGAGCAGCCTTCACAGGGCTCAGAGAAGGTCCGAGACGTCGGCCTCCCCCGTCCACAGAGGGAGCTCAGGGCTCAGGGACCCACGAGGGGAAAGCAGAGGGGCCGGGCTTCCTTCATCTTTCATCTCATCCTGGGGTTGAACCCGGGGCCTGGGTGTGGTTGGCGCCATCACTTGGGTTGCAGCTCCACTGCTGGCTTTTTGGTGGTTATTATTTCAGAGTCTCAGGGACTTTCCAGGCGTGAGTGACGCTGTCATCCTGGTCACCACACAGACGGTGGACACGACACGGAACCGCATCTGGTCACCCCCGCACACACTGCTCCGCAGCGTCACAAGCCCTTCCTCGCGGGGTGGCCGTCGGCAGGGCTGCTCAGTAAGT
The DNA here is from genome assembly GCF_031878675.1 of Megascapheus bottae. Taxonomy (NCBI): domain Eukaryota; kingdom Metazoa; phylum Chordata; class Mammalia; order Rodentia; family Geomyidae; genus Megascapheus; species Megascapheus bottae. The sequence continues at coordinate 279,215 of NC_143543.1, read as the reverse complement.
CACAGACCTCTGAATGATGGCGCCGAGACGGATTCATTCTGAACCTCCACGCAGTTTTTCTTTCTTTCCCTAAACCACTCGCAGAATCTTGGTCTTAAAAGCAAAGGTGTAAAAATACTGAAGGGTGGCGGAGGCCAGGCTATTTCCTGGATCCATTTCCTGCCTTACAAATTTCAGAGGGGCACAGGCTTGGGCCAACTCTGGTCACCTGTGGCTCTCTCAGAAGTCCTGGCCAAGCGTGTGCGCTGGGGGGAGGCCAAGGCCTGGGGGAGGAGGGGAAGGCCTCCCACAACCAGGGCAGAAGAGGAACTGACCTCACGTCCTGGGGAAATTTCACTCTCTCCGCCCAGATCTGTGGGAACCATGCGGGGGGAGACAGTGCTCCAGATAATTCAGATTTTACTTGTGACTCAGGACTCGGAGGAACCTGATTTGTTTGCTTCCCTGCTGGCTGGCCTGAGGAGGAAGCACTTGATGAGGCTGATAGCATTAGAGTGGAGACGTGGACCTGAGCGCATTTAATTCCAGGCTCCGTCCAGGCTGCAAGGCAGGCTTGCGCCGCTGAGACCTTCCCAGCTTTGTTCTGGCTTGGGAAGCCGCCCCCCGGCGGAGGGCGCCGGGCTACGGCACGGCCTCGGTGCTGGGCAGCTGGCAGCGGGGTTCGGAACACGCAGGAGACCAGAGGTGGCAGGCAGAGGATGCCGGGGAAGAAAACAAGAAGGCCGCCCTGGACTGGCCAGCTGGGAAGCTCCCCACTGTCCTGGTTGTGAGGGTGATCTCGGGAAGAGGGAGGGAGAGAGGAAGCAGCCCAAGGCTGGAATCTCCTCTGTCGCCGAGGCTCCCCCAGACCCCTCAGAGACAGGCGGCTCCGCCTCAGGACGGCACAAAACCACCCGGGCTTCTGCTCAAGGGCCCTCCGCTCCCACTCTCGGCTTCGCCGCTTGAAATTCCTGGAAATTCCATGCAATAAAATGACGTCCCAAGTAACGAACACGCAGTGAACCTCAACCAAAGCTGTCGGCCCTGCAGCGGGAGCGGCTGCTTCTGCAGGGATCCCAGGGCTTCTCGGAGCCCTCCTTCCGACCCGTCTTATTCACACGGGCGTCCTGGCTCGGGAGGCGGCGGGGGTGAGGTGGCGCCCTAGCCAAGGACCAAGGGCCCATGAGAGGCCCGCTGACCAGCCCCGCTGCACGCAGCAAGGGACCGCGCTGGGACAAATGAGGGAGGGCCTGGAAACAGGAAGAGGGGCCCCGCTTCCCCGTTGTTAGAGGGGGAACGGGAAGAGGGGCCTCTATGCCCCGGCCTTAGAGCAGAGCAGGAAGTGAGGATGGGTCTCCCTGCAGCTCACCGGCGGGTGGCGGCCAGGGCCGCGCTCGGCAGCCCTGCCCCAGAGCGGGCACTGTCTGCAGATGCTGAAGACCGGCCGGCCCTCCCAGGCCACCGGCCAGGGTGCCGGGCGGCGGGGGCTCGGCCTTGCCTACCCACGGCCACGCGTCCGCTGTCAGAGGGAGCCCGGCCACGACAGGCACGCAGGCCAGGGATGTGGACACCGCTCCCCACACGCCCCGCAGCGTGAGAGCCGCCACGGGAAGCCACGGCCCGTGTGCACGTGGGATCTGGCCTCCTCAGCCTGCACACGTGTGCCCCACACGGGTACACGTGTGCACACCCACACGATACGTGAACACACGCGCACCGCACGCACACTCACATTCGCGAGCAAGCCAGACGCGGCCTCCGTCTGCCTGGCTGTGGCTCCTCGACGGCGGGGGGGGGCACCTACCTTCCTCGTGGTTCTGGTGCAGCAGAGCGTCGGGATGGGTGTGCATGGCGTTTCCTGGCGGGAAGTATGGGGGGAAGAGGAACCGGGGCTTCCGCTGCTTCAGGATGTGCTGCAGGAGCTCGTACAGCACGTCGCCTGTGCAGGGGGGAAAAGGGGCCAGGCGAGGAATGAGCGAAAAGCAGGGCGGGGGCCAGGCTCAGGGGGTTGAGTTCAGACCTTAGTTTAAACAAATGTGCAAACTAGAAAGAAAAGGAAGCCACTGCACCCCAGGTCCATGGCCGCAGCGAGGCTGCCCCAGCCGAGCTCCCCTGCTGGCTGGAGGAGGGGCCGGGCCCGTGGGCCTCCCGTCTCCTTCATCATCTGCCTGGTTCAGAGGACAGGGAAGCCGTCCTGACCTAGCTCGCCTGCTCCGCCGGCTCTGCCCGCACTCCCGGCGATGGAGTCTTGGGGGAGAGCATCTTTGTGCTCCCATCCAGCTCAGTCTCCACAGAAAACTTGTCCATGGAGGTTTCCCTGCAGAGAGGGAAGCAGGCCTTCCCAGCCCAGGCCAACGCCAGCGGGGGACACGGGAGAACACTTCACCAGCGCGCTCAGTGGCGCAGAGCAGGCTCTAGAAGGAACTGGTGTGTTCTGGAACGCTTCCCTTCCAAAAACACCTCTGTCAGCCCCTGGCAGAGGCCGGGGCCGGCGGGAGCGGTGGCCCTTCAAGTGTGGCCGAGCCGCGGATTAGCAAAACCACTGTGGTGATGGAGGCCAGCACGCCGCCCCCCCCCAAGCTCCAAGAGCCGTGGTGACGAGGCCACAGGCTCTGACACGCGGAGGTGCAGTCAACAACGTCCCCAACAACGAACTCTAATTTTAGCCATTTCCAAACAGACACTTTAATTAACAACGAAATGAACTGCGTATTTTGGGTGCGGACATCCCTACTTCGCCCCCTCTAAACCTGGAAACGGGCCACACTAATTCCCTTCTTCCTCCCCATGCCGCCCTCCCTTTGCCCTTGGTACCACAGGACGGCGCCCCCGGCCCCAGGGGGACCCCTATTCCTTCCTCCTCTCTCCAGCTCTGGGCTCTGGGAGCTGGGTGGAAGCACGGCTCTGCTTTGCTGTGATTCGATGATGAGTCAAGGACCAGGGACAGCAGAGTGAGGGGTCTGGCTGGGGCAGGGGCAGGGGCAGGCAGGGAGGCAGGGCGGTGACCACACTGTTGGAAGAATGGCTAACCAGGCAGAACCTGCCCGGGACCACGGCCCCGTGGGGACACGGAGATTCGTAGTCATGGCAATGGCTCTGACGAGAAGGGGACGCGGGGCCCAAAAATACAGTCCTATTTTAATGGCTTGTATTTTAATCTCAAGCAAAAATAAGCCCCTAATCAACACTCCAGTTCTCGTGCTTTTGGCTCTGTGGATCATCTCCCTAAACGTCTCCTAACTGACTGCCTCATGCTTGCCTGATCTGATCAATGTTTTATTTCAGTAATATGCACACTAGAAAACAAAACAAAACAAAAAAAAACCCATGTAAAAATACATCTTCACGATTACTACGGGAACAGAACGGTGGGTGATTAGCCCGCCCGTTCTGGAGGGGGAGGTCAGGAAGTACAAATTTAGTGTCTGCGGTGTCAGAGCTCCTGGCAGCCAGCGGGGCACCTTGAAGTCCCCCGGCCCCCGCAGGACAGTTTCCGCCTCCCTCAGATGCGGCTGTGTGGGCCGGACAAGCAGGGTGGCGGGAGCCGTCTTGGTCCTCGCTTGGTCCTCGCACCGCTCCCGCTCTACCTGTGGGCGGTCTGTGCCGGGGATGGAGTCAGTGGCACATCCTGGCACTTGTCCTTGGACCTTGGGCAGCAGAAAGGGGCACCACGAGGATGAGGTGTGGCGAAAGCGCCAGGCTGGCGTGGACGTCCTGCTCCCATCACTGTCTACCTGCTGTCCTCTTGGGCTTCTTGGACAGGAGCCACCCTGTGTCTAAGCGGGTGGTGACTTTCCTGGGGTCCCCCAGCCAAGGCACGCCACCACAGCAGGGGCTACTGGCTGGCTTAGCCCGGCTTGCCTCGTAGCTTGCCCGGGGGCCCACGGCCCGACTCACGCTCCCCGGGCTCCCCTGGGCCGGAGCCCCCCCTCTCCCCCCCCCCCCGCCCTCCCGGCTGGCTCACCTGAGCCTGGAGAACGGTAGCGGAAGTCCTCTTTGGTCAGCAGCAGAAGGGCCTTGCCATTCATCTCAAACGTGTCGCTCTCGATGGGCCGTAGGGAGAACTCGTTCTCAGCCCACTTGAGCCACTGGGCTACGTCGTCCCTGCTCCAGTAGACGGGCTGCAGGCCTGTGAGAGCCAAAGCTCTGGTCAGCACGCTTAATGACAACCAGCAAACCCCTCCGGGCTTGGGAGGGCACCCTCCCCACCTGGTGTCTGCTCCTGGGCCAGGTGGAAGGGAAGCCATGCACCCCCCCCACGTCAGCATCATGACCAATCTCCATGTGCCCCAAGCAGGACCCCGGGATCAGGCTGAGCTGAGAAGGCTCCGAGCTGGCCCTGGCCTGCCTGGTCCACCTCACGCGGCCTGGAGGGGCTGGGGGTGAGGAGAGTCCTCCCTGGCTCTCCACTGACAGAGATCAGCAGGACAGAGTGAAATGAGGGCCTGGCGCCCAGCGCTGGCCCAGGGCGGGGCGGGGGGGCTGCACGTCAAGGTGCCGTCCTGGCAGGTGCACGAGGTGACACTGCGGGTGCAGGGAAGATGCGTATGGGACAACACCAGCGCAGAAAGGAGGGAGGCGTGCTACGAGACGTGTGCAGCATACAGCGCGGCCCCCGAGGCCATGCGTGAGGACGGGTCTCTGCGCGTGTTGCCTCGCTGAGCCGAGGGACCAGCGGGACCAGCGGCCGGGTCCCCGGTTCCCTGGCCAGCTGGCATCCAGTGTGGTTAGGAAAGGACAGAGGAGGCGGGGGTCGGGTGCCGTCCTGAGCGCCTCCACTTTCTCCCTCACGTCTCTTGAATTACGTCCCCGCCCCCACGCGGGCGCTGTCCCCGAGCTTTTCAGTTACACCACTGAAGCCACAGCACCACTTCCGGATTACCTCTTTTTCTTCCTGCCATTCGAGCCGTCGCTCGTACCCGTCACCCCAGCAGCTCAGGAGGCTGAGATCTGAGGATCCCGGTTCAAAGCCAGCCCGGGCAGGGAAGTCTGTGCGACACTCATCGCCAGTGAACCACCAGAAAGCTGGAAGTGGTGTTGTGGCTCAACGTGGCGGAGCGCCCAGGCCCCGAGTTCAAGACCCCTGCCTGCAGACCCCACGGCAGCCCGCATCCTGCTGCCCGGTTCCCTGATGAAGTGCCCCCACGGGCCTGGTGGAGGGGCTGGCTGCCTCTTTCGGGGACCCCCCAGGAGGAGGCCGCCCCCGGAGCCTGGGGTCTATCCCGAGAAGCCAGGCCCCGCCTCGGCACACTGTGGTGTGTGCTGATAATTTTTTAAAATGGCCTTTTAAATGCAGCCCTCAGAAACCCTGCCAGAAACGCATCGATTGGAAAGACTCAAGCGGAATTACTGAGCTTTGACATAAGGAAATAAATCTTGTCCATTCCCGCGCCTGTAGCTCGGGCTTCCAGGAAGAAACGCTGTCCTTTCCGGAAAGGAAGGCTGAGCGCGCCCGGGCCTCGCGCCCTTTCTCGACAGTGAGGGAGGACGAAAGCACCTCCCTCACTGCTCATTTCCCTGCACCGGAGTCTGAGTCTGCAGTGCCTGGCCCGGGACCATCTAGTCTGCAGCATGTCATGGGGTTAAACACTCTTGTTTTCTGATCAATTTCCCTGCAGATCTGGAGGTGCAAAGGAGAGACGGTGTTTAGATTCTGGAGCCAGCGCCGGGAGTGGGGGGAGGACTGCCCTTCCCTCACTCAAGTCCCTGCACAGCCACAGGGGACTTTCTGGAGGGGGGGCCGCGTGGCGCATGAACACGAGGGCTCCGTGGGTTTGGGGTTCCCTGCAGTGCGGGCTTGTGCTCACCGTGTGCCCCTTGTTTCTGTTGCCCAGACTCCGCCGTCCTCGTGGCCCCTCTCAACTCTAACCCCACGGGGCAGGGGCCTGCCCTTTCTGCCCCATCCAGCCCCGCTGGCCACCCGGCTGGTCCTCACCGCGTCACCACGCGTCACCAGAGACACAACAGACTTCTGCCTGGACGTCGGCAGCCTCTGCCATGCCTCGAGTGTCGGAGAAGTGAGTGAGGGGAAGGTAGCCCACCCACAGACAGGGCCGCGCAGGGGTGAGGAGCAGGGCTCCAGAATCACATGTCCTGGGTTCAAATCCCGTCTCCCGACAGATGGGCCAAGTGACCCTGGGCAAGGTCCTTCCCCGCTGGTGCCTCAGTTTCCCCAACTGTACGGCAGGGCCTCCACGGGAGGCTGTGTGCAGTCTGCACGAGGGATGTGCACGAGGCGCCCGGAGGAGAAGCAAGTGCAGATGAACCTGCCATCAGGATGGGCCTGGCCGGGGATGGACCACGAGAGGCCCTGAACCTGCCATCGTCAAGGGCGTAACACAATCAGCACTGTTCCCACGGCAGCCTGGGGATGAGTCGGGCGAGCGGGGCGAGGACCGAACTCAGGAGGAGCTGGACGTGAGGAGTCACCGACACCCGCTCTGCTGGGCGCCGTCCACACCCGGGCTGACCTGTGGACGTGGGGTCACCGTGGAGCAGCCAGGCAACGAGGGCCCGGGAGAGGGGGGCCGTGAGAAAGACCTGGTGGTACCCAAGCCACGGAGGACAGTGAGTTTAGGAGACGGACAGCAGGACACAGGCCAAGGGGAGAGGGGTCCCTCGGCCAAGGCCGACCTGGGCTTGGTACCCGGGATGGGAGCAGAGCAGAGGCCAGGCGGGAAACAGAGGAGGGGTGCGGAGAAGCGATGGGGATGTGGGCAGATTTCAATTCCTACCCGGGGAGGTGCAGAGGTGACATGAGAGGCTGGGCGGGGAGGAGGGGACTCAGGGGAGGAGGAGGAGGAGGGGGGCTCCAGGGAGGAGCCTGTGCACAGGAGAGGAGGAGGAGGAGGAGGGGGGCTCCAGGGAGGAGCCTGTACACAGGAGAGGAGGAGGAGGAGGAGGGGGGGGCTCCAGGGAGGAGCCTGTACACAGGAGAGGAGGAGGAGGAGGAGGGGGGCTCCAGGGAGGAGTCTGTACACAGGAGAGGAGGAGGGGGGGCTCCAGGGAGGAGCCTGTACTCAGGGGAGGGTGGGTGGGGAGGGGGCAGCCGAGGTGGCCGTCTGTCCGCATGGCGGGGAGGGGTGAGACCCTGCACCCTTGCAGCGGCTGGGGAGGACGAGCTACCCAGGGTGCCCAGATGTCTTGAGCCGGCCAGGCCGGGTGAGGAAGGTCCACGGAGCTCAGTGAAGACGCATGTGTGCCGACCCTGCCGGCGGGTCCCAGGCCCCCGCCCTTCGAGCCGCAGCACAGACCAGAGCCGCCCAGGGCGAGGGCACTCGCTGTTCTCAGAAATCCCCCCAGAACGTCCACTGGAGAAAACCAACCAACACTGGCATTTGCCTCCGTAAGCGCGAGGTCCCATCACGTGTAAATCAAGGCAGAGCCGCCGGGGTCGGCAGGGGGAGGTGACGAGCCCCTGTGCCCACAGCTCTTCCAAACCGGCTCTCAGCGGGCGGCGGGCAGGGGCCTCCCGCGAATGTGGGGTCGCGGTGACACACACAGCGGTTATCCCGTGTCTGTTAGTGATGCCTCTGCCATCCACAGACCATCAGACAACAGCAGCCTTACTGTAAGTGGGGCCGGGACGGCCAGAGAATCAATGCGTCTTCCCAAAGCGCCCTCATTTCTAGGAAGTTATTCATGCGCCACGAGAAGCCGGCAGGGCGGCTGCCGGCCCCTCCTCCTCCTCTCTCTGTACTGCTGCCAGCCTGCGCCCAGGTCCACCCCCACCCCCGCCCGGGGTGGGGGCAGGGATGGACACCCCAGGTCCCCCCCCCGGGGTGGGGGGCAGGGATGGACGCCCCAGGTCCCCCCTGCCTGGGGTGGGGGCAGGGATGGACGCCCCAGGTCCCCCCCCCGGGGTGGGGGGCAGGAAGCCCTTTCACGTCCTCAGAGGGGCCTTGGCTGGATTTGGTCATGGGTTCTGGGGAAGAAGGGACAGAAAGGGCAGGGCAGGTGAGAGGTGGCATGGAGACCGCGTGCCAGGCTGGCCTCAGACGGGCAGCCCCAGGGCTGTGCCAAGGAGCCACGGCAGAGGGAGAGCTGTGCCGGTGCCGGGGGAGGAAGTGGGGAAGGAGGGGAGGGATGAAGGTGATTTCCTGGCCTCGCCGCCAGGGACCCTGTGTTTCTCTCTGGACAACACACTGGCCCCAGGGAAAAGGCCTCCTGAGGCGGCCAGGCCCTGGTCACCTGCCCAAGTCGGGGCCATGGGGGCCGAGGGCCACCATCATAGAAACAAGCCACACATCAGTGCTGGAGGGGGACCCGGGGAGGCTTCTGTGAGGAAGAGGCGAAGGGAGGCCCTGGCGCAGCCAGCGCGAAGGCCCTGAGGGATGGGAGAATGGCAAATGGGCAAAGCAAAAGGTGACAGAGAAAGGGAGAGGGTGACAGGGCCCCCAGGCTCTGAGGGAGCTCAGAATGGAGGCCGGCGGGGGTTCTGGAGCACAGCTGGGTTTCTCTGGCTGTGGGTAGGCTATGGCCGGGTGGAAGCCACTTTTCCGGGAAGCATCTCTGTGCCCAGGACTCTCTGCCAGGCCAGGCAGGGGCCGGGTCTGCCTGCGCCACCGTGTTCCCGGGGCCACCCGGGAGGGACCTCGAACAGCAGGGACGGAAGTGGACGTCAGGCTGGAGGCGCAGACGCCCCCTGGCTCCCCGACCTGGGTAACTGACTCCCACGTGGTGCCTCTGACACCTACACGGTCACCACGTCCGCTTCGGAGCAGGCACCCTGGGGGACAGACGGTGCCAATACGCCTCGGACACACTGCGGTCCATCTGAACCGAACGGCGTCTGGAGGACCGGACACATGGCAGAGCTTCAAGCATGCCTGTCTGCCGTCTCCTCCGGACGCCCCCAAATTCCGTCTCTATAGCAGGAGGTCCGGGTGCCTTTCCCGTTTCGAGCTCAGTCCGGGGGTACGTGACAGCCCTCAGTGATCACAGGACACCTGGACAGGCAGAACCTGGCCCACAGGGTGACTTAACTCTTACGATGAAGCTCAACACGTTCATATTCCACGTGTGCTTCTGGCCGACGGCCGGTGCTCAGTCATTCCACACACAGGAGCAGGGGCCCTGTGCCCGGACCACGACTGCCCACAGTGGGAGGCATTGTGGACACAGCATGAATACAGGTCTCTCTCTGCCTTATCAGCCAGCCAAGTTCTTCCTTGTAACTTCTTCTGGGCTAATCTGTCACCGGAGCGGAGCCCCGCCTACACGCCTTGGTCACTGATTTACCCCCAGTCCTCCTCAGCAAGAACAGTGACGCTGCTGAGGCCGATTCAATCTGGTGCCTTTAAGAAAGGAAGGCTACCTAAACCCGGAGAAGCCATCGGCGCCGCAGAGTGCTTCCTGGGTTAAGCGAAGCCATTAAAGGGAGATGCCGCCCGAGAAACTCTCTTCACATGGAGACAGGGAGGAAGGAGCGCAGCTTATATTCCACAGCAACGGCAGGACACCTAGTTCTGGCGTGCGTGCCACTGGGGGAAAATCCAGTCTAGTCAGGTGACAAGACTTGTTAAGCAGAGCCAGACTACGAGGGCAGATTCCCTGCGAGGGGACCAGTCAGGCTGAGTTCCACCCCAAGGGACACCGATCTAACAGGACAGTCCGTGACACTCGCCAGCAAGAGGATGGAAGCGGAGCTGTGGCTCACATGGCTGAGCAAAGAAGCTAAGGGGCAGCGCTCAGGCCTGAATCCCAGCTCCAGGAATGGCACGAGACCCCCTGACCCCCAACAAAGCATACCAGGCGGCCCCAGGTGGCCCCCTTGGGGCTGGCATCCCCGAAGCCGGGGCTCCCGAGGACGTGGCCCCTCCTGCAGGCCTGCCAGCCAAGCTGGCTGAGGGGACAGTGCTTGTGGAACAGACTCCCTGTCTTCCCCTCCCTGCCCCCTCAGCCTGCAGCTAACTGCAGCTGTGGTCAGGGGCCAGCCGCCAGCGGCCCCACCATGCACCGCCCCACAGGAAGCTCCCAAGATCTCTTCCTGAACAGGAAATTTCCTGTGGTCCAACCGACATTCCTGGCGGCGTTTATCACTTGCATCCATTTGTTTCGGCAGAGCCGGGGTCTTGGGTAAGAACAGCTAGAAACGGTTGTGGGGTGGGGTGGGGGGTGAGGAGGGAGGACGCAGTCAGGGGCACAAAGTGTGACTCAGTTAACCCTTCAATGACAACACACCCCACAACGTGGAGATGTGGAGAGAACGCCAACACCACTCTTCCCTGCTCATCTTTGTGTGAGTGTGTTTGAACTCAAGGCAGCCTAGGAGCTGAGCTTTTCACCTGGGCGGTAGCTCCTCTGACTTCTGCTGATTACCTGGAGATAAAGAGTGCCATGGAAATTTCCTGCCTCTGCTGGCTTCCGATCACGATCCCCGGCTCTCAGCCTCCCATGCTGCTGGGATGAAGGCGTGAGCCACGGCTGACCGGTGCACTGGTTACTGTTTTGGAAGTCATCTGGTGTGTCAGTTCTTCTAACGTCCTCCGCGGCTCTCGGCACGGCTCTCGGCACCTTGGGGTGGTGTTTAAGCCTTGCTCTTGCTCTCGGGGGCCTTGGGGTGGTGTTTAAGCCCCGCTCTTGCTCTCGGGGGCCCTGGGGTGGTGTTTAAGCCCCGCTCTTGCTCTCGGCGGCCTTGGGGTGGTGTTTAAGCCCCGCTCTCGCTCTCGGCACCTTGGGGTGGTGTTTAAGCCTTGCTCTCGCTCTCGGCACCTTGGGGTGGTGTTTAAGCCTTGCTCTCGCTCTCGGCACCTTGGGGTGGTGTTTAAGCCTTGCTCTCGCTCTCGGCAGCCTTGGGGTGGTGTTTAAGCCCCGCTCTTGCTCTCGGCAGCCTTGGGGTGCTGTTTAAGCCCCGCTCTTGCTCTCGGGGGCCTTGGGGTGGTGTTTAAGCCCCGCTCTCGCTCTCGGCGGAGACAGCCTCAAGACCTTATCCTTGTATGGTAATACAAACTAAGGAATTTCCTTGTTTCTCCAATGCATTCACAACCAATTCATATGAAATGAGGTGGCGCAGACACATCTAGGGACAGCCTCAAACACAAAACCCACTCTCTCCAGTCTGCCCACGCCTGGAGCGTTCACGTCTCAAGGGTGAGGCATCAGCACGGAACACGTCCCTCGCCAGGCGGACCTCCGCCGCTTCCTGCTGTGGGGTCCTGACCCCTCTCCTGGTCAGCCACCGGGCTCGGCTCGGCAGGGCCCCTTGCTGAGTTTGTCCCCCTCGCTCCCCAGAGCCCCAGGGTGACTGGATCCGCTTTTCAGGACGTGGCAGCTCAGCTGCTGGTGCCCAGCCTGGCTCCCCCTGACCTTCTGTTATCTGGTCCTGAAACTTCCACAGTGGCTGGGCTCTGGGATCAGCCGTGCCAGGGAGCCATGAAGCCTTTCAAGAGAACCACCTTTCCCTCTGTCCCGGCTGCCCGGCCGGTGCCAGGACAGTGTAGGAAGAGCAGATTGGCTTCTTTGGTGACATCACCGAGCTTTGCAGAGAGATGCCTCTAGCGGTATTTACCCGGTGTCTCCGACACTGTACGCCTCTTGCAGCCATAGCCCTGGAGGTGGACAGCCTCGGCTGCCAGCTAACGAAGAGAAGCGAGGGCTTCGGGCCAGGCCTTCCAGTGTCCATATCCAAAAGTGGGGCTGGGAGTGTGGCCTAGCAAGAGAGAGCCTGCCGAGCGGGCATGAAGCCCTGGGTTTCATTCCCCAGTACCATGTACACAGAAAAACCTGGAAGTGGTCTTGTGGTTCAAGTGGTAGAGAGCTAGACTTGAGAAAGCCCAGGGACAGCGCTCAGGCCAGGACGGGCGAAAAGATAATAATAATAAAAAAGTAATTCTTCACATGTATGCCAGTTAGAAGGCTAGCAACTCCAGCTTCGGTTTTATAAATTCCACACGCATACACACACATGCGCTCACCGGAAAGAACATGAGAACACTGCACACACACACGTGTACCCGCATGTACTCCCACAGAAAAGAAGATGAGAGCCCTACCTTCACGCCTCCTGCGGGGGACGGGGGGGGGGCAGCTTGACACCGCAGAGCTCATTAGATGTGGGTATGTTTAGGGCAGGTACGGTGAATGTACTTTATCACCAAAGAGAAAAGAGAACAACAACCACCAAACCCACACTGTGGCCAGACACTGGACACAGATGCCTCTGGGGACCGCCAGGCCCCCCACGGCACGGGGGCGACAGCCAGCTCTTCTGCCTTGGGGACCACGAGAACCCAGCACCACAGGCCTGGGTCACACCAGGCCGCTCAGGGCCGGTGGGCTGAGCGCGTCGGCGTCCACCGGGGCCGTCCACCTGCCAGGCCCCATCTTGACAGCTCAGTGAGCAGGGTGGACGGGAGCAGGGGTGCTGGCCTGGGAGCCCAGCTGGGCAGGCAGAGGAAGAGTGGCCCCGGGTCAGGCAGGGGCCGGGTGGGCGGCATCTCCTGCCTTTGAGCCGGGCTATTTTAAGCGGTGTGAGAGCTATTTCACACCCACAGGGTCCAGGAGGGAGCGGGTGGGTGTGGAGGCCGGCGGGGCTCGGCCGCTCACCCCTGACTTCCGGGGACTGGCCCCACGCTTCTTCTAGGAAAGAGGAGCTGGCTGGCACGAGAGCGGCGACACTACTCATTCCCACTCAGCTCCCCCGCGGCATCTACAACCAGCCTTCCAGAGAGCCCACGTGCTGCGGGGATTATTCCAGACTTCCCGGGACGGCTCGAGCAGGGGGAGAGGAGAAGTGAGCGGAGCGGGTGGGCAAGCTTCTACTCCTGCCTCCCCTGCCTGACGGGCAGCAAAGGACGGGAGGGGGCTCTGGTCTTAGACCCTTCTCCACCATGCTGTGCTGAGCTCCCAAACCCAAGGGTCTTTGCTTTGAAGCCGACGGGAGGCGACTGCCGTTCTGACACCCGACAGTATCGGGCGTCCCCCCGAGCGGCCTCAGGGCACCGCTCCCCACAGACCTTGGGGAGTGACTGTGGGCTTACCTCCAGGGCATCTTCTCACGCCGCGGCCTGTGGCGCTGCAGAGGTGCCCACTGCGCTGGCGGGCACACTCACTCGTGTCTAGGGTACATTTTCATGGACAGGAATGTGGTTTTCTGCCATCTGCATCGCCCCCTTGCCCCTCATCCTCTCAGCGATGATTTCTACAAGCCTACTTTATTAAGAGTTGCTATGGATCTTCAAATAAAACAACCATTTAGAGCCGAATGCCTTGTTCCCGTCCCCTCTCTCCTCCGCGCTCAGCGCAAGCATGGAGATGGAGCCCGGCCGGCAGACATAAATGAGCCCCGTCCGGTGGGGCGGGCTTTCCTCGGGTAGACGCTCGGCTGGCTCTGGCCAGCGCCCCCATCTGCCTGTCCCCTGGAGTGCTGGAACACACCCGCCCCGCGGGCCTCCACCGTCCCCCTGGAGTGAGCCAGGATGGCCGCCGCCGCGGCCGAGAATCACAGCAGCTTCCTGTGAGCAGAGCTGGGGTCCAGTCAGCAGTGACAGGACTGGGTGGTCCTCACCGTGTCCCCCCACCCCCCCCTCCGTTTATAGCTGGGGTTAAAAGGTCTTCTTGTGCTGGGGCCCGACCCCAGGGGGCTGCGGCCGGCTCACCCCGTGACCATGTGACCCTTGGTGTCTCCTGCCTAGGATGTGGACCTCAGGGTCAGCTCCAGGCGTGGCCAAGGGCTCTTACACACATGCGTCGGAGCCACCGGAGATCCCCAGACCCACGGCCGGCCCGCCGTGAGGCCCACCTACACATCCCCGGCTCTGATGACAGCAGGCGCTGCTCACCACCAGCTCTGCATTAGCAGTTTATGCCTCTAATTAGGCAAAAGTGGGAAAACAAATTAAGTTGTACCTAATTAATACAGATTTTGTGGCTAGGAAAATATTGTAAACACGGGATTCTGGCATGAATAATATGAGAGCAGAGACTTGACATGAGAAGACGGAAATGAAAACACAGCCCCTCCAAGGCGGTACTTCTCGCTACGGCCAGCACACGGGGTTGGAAACAAGCCTAGGAGCAGGGAGCTGCAGCTCTCTAGCTTTACCCATCCCTTATCTAATCATCCATCTGTCCATCCGTCCATCCACCCGTCATCCACTCACCTGTCATCTATCATTCATCAACTCCCATCCATCCTCCACCATTTACCATTCATCATCAAACTACCCACCCACCCACCCACCCACCCATCAATCCACTCATCCATCCATCTATCCATCCACCCACCCATCTATCCATCCATCCACCCACCCACCCATCCATCCATCCACCCACCCATCTACTCATCTATCCCCTCACTCACCCATCCATCCATCCATCCATCTAACCATCCACCCACCTACCCATCCACTCATCTATCCCCTCACTCACCCATCCATCCATCCATCCATCCATCCATCCATCCATCCACCCACCCATCCATCCACCCACCCATCCACTCATCTATCCCCTCACTCATCCATCCATCCATCCATCCATCCATCCATCCATCCATCCACCCACCCACCCATCCATCCACTCATCTATCCCCTCACTCACCCACCCACCCACCCATCCATCCCTCACTCACTCCATCCATCCACCCTTCATGTACTAGGCAAGTGTTCTAACCCTGAGCCATGCCTCCAGCCCTTTTTTGCACTGGTTATCTTCGAGACAGGGTCTCACTGGCTCAGTCCCATTCTGTCTCTCCCTGACAGCTGCTGGGAGGACAGGTGAGCACCACCACGCCGGGCTTCTCCTGTTAAGCTGGATGGAGTCTCACAGACTTGGGCTCGCGCGGTCCTTCCTCTGGGTCTCGGCCTCCCACATGCCGGGCTGACCGTGCGTGGCGCTGCCCTTGCTCTGACTGGAAGGGGCCTGGTGAGTCTGCCTCTGCCGGCCTTGGACCGCAGTTGTCCCGACTCCGGCCTCCCACTGACATTTCCACACTGTGCCTCCACGCCTTGAATATTTGGTTCCCTCTCCCAGCCAATGGCTGGATTCTGCACGGCAGCTTGCTCACACAAGTGCCAACGTGAGATGCCAGGCACAGAAGGCGTCTCCTGGCAGCGTCGGTCACCCAGTTCTCCATCGCCAGCCAACTCCAGTGTCCAGAACTACCAAGCGCTGGATCCGGAGGCTGGGAAGAGCGCGGGCTATAAAAAGACGCCGAGATGACGCAGACGGAATGCGGGCTCCACACGGCGCCGTAGTGACACACTTCCCCTCACAGGAGGTCTGCCAAGCCCCACGCAGGAAGGCATATGGCAAACGGGGGACACCCAGGCTGCCATCGCGCTCCCTGGCTACGCGGCAGAGGGGAACTGGTGACCAGACAGGCGGTGTAACTCCCTAATTGGTTCAACAAACCCAGCGCATCTGTCTCCTGGGGCGGATGCCATCCTAGGCCCCGGGGGCCCAAGAGCCCCATGAAGTGGAAAGCCAGATTCCCGACAGCTCACGGCAAAGCACGAGCTCCGTACTCGGCACAGGGGTGAAGGGAAAGGCACGTGGCCTCGGTGGCAGTGGCGGGGGGGGGGGGTAGTGTGCATCTGTGCAGCTATCCTGCATCTGCGATCCCCAACGTCTTCCAGCCCCCACTGTCTCCCCGCTCCCTGTGCTACAAGTCTTTAAAATACCATGGCCGGGTCAAGTGGTCTCACTGGCAAAGCCAAGTCTCAATGCCAGCCTGTGACGTTTTTCCAGACTCCGCTCTGCTCGCCCGTCTGCTTGCAAGGCCAGCGGCTCACTTCCCCGCTCCATTCTGTGGGCACAGAGGCCAGCAGCTCACGTGGTCTCCCCAGGGTGGCCCCCGCTGGCCCAGTCTCTGGCTCCAGGGAAGCAGGGCGTCCTCTCGTCCCACACAAACGAATCTGCCAGGCCCACACACGTGTTTCCTCTGCCTCCACCTTGCCGAGAACTGAATGAATGAATGGCACCTCCTGGTTCACTTCCTCTCACTCTCCCAGAGAACATACTGGTCCCTCTCGGCCTCTACTCTCTGGGTCTCCCGGGAATCCTGCACTGCAAGTATCTCCTGGACAACACAGTATCACCGAATAAAACAGCCCCCCCCAACCCTCCCCTTCCCCACTTGTTCTGCTGGGCTACCCGGCCATCCTGCGAGCTGAAGAGTTCAGAGGTCTGCTTTCTGGCTGTCAGAGGGCCTGGGTGACAAGGGACATGGGGTCCCTGGAGTCCCCCACAGCACAGACGGAGAGACATGGTCAGATATCATTACAAGCTTGGAAACCTGGAAATAGGGCCTGCTGGGACCTGGACACTGCCGTTGTCGGCACAGGGCTGGCGAGCTCCCTGGAGGCCCAATGAAAAGTGGAAAGGTAGACTTACGGTGCAGAGCTAAGCGTGAACACTCAACTCGGCTGAAAGAGGATCGATCCATCTGCCTGGAGGAAGGCAGCATGGCACTGTCTAACTGTGTCTGTCATCCAGGTAAGTTCCTTTGGTCCGCTCTGCAGCCACAACCTCTTCTGGCAGAGCCACCCTGAGCCTGCTTGCAGCCTACCAGATGTACCTGCCCCAGGCGTGGCACTAAGGGACCAGGCACCATTCCTGGGAGCTTCCTGGATTGGGTGAATTCCCACCCTGGTCCCAATATGCCCGCCCCCCCCTTGATTCAACTCTACAGATGGGAAGGTATGTGGCCAAGATAATCTCGAGCCCTGACCCTGACCTGGTGGAGACGAGGGGTCTCACTAACAGGCTGGCTTGCCTGTCCTCACGGCGGGGTGACATTCCCACAGCTCACACCCCTGCTCCTGGGAGAGAACCCATCTCTGCACGCACTGGCATCCACACGCATGCAAGCAGAAGGTGTTTGCTCCATCACACCCCGACGCGAAGTGCCAGGGGCAAACCCACGTAAAACGACGTCACGCTGCGTGTCCGCTGCTGCACAGAGCCCGCTCTCTGCTTGCTGCGTTGTGTACCGGGTGGGCAGATGGCACCTACTCAGCACCAAAGGTGATTTCAACGCTGCTCTGAACAACGCGCGGGATTTCCTACATTCTTTCACACTCTTCCTCCGGCAGAGGAGAGGAAAATGGCAGCAAGCCAAATGGCTGTGCACGTGAACCAAGCTGTTTCGGGCCTGGAAGCAGGGCTGTCCCAGGCCGGAAAGAAGGGGGCTTGAGGCACGGAGCCGATTCTATGCGCCGGCCATCACCACCGTCTTCTCCGTGAGTGCCAGCTAAAGCCCCTGAGCACATCAAGGAGACTCAAAGTGTTTCCAGGCGTTAGACGGGAGCTCGGCAGGTCCAGTGCTCCATTCCTGCATTGGTGACGGTGAATCTCCCCGAACCACCGAAGCACTGGCTGTGAAGTGGCAATCACTCGGAAAAGGTGGGGGCTGCGGGCTGGCGGCTGTCTTGTCGGGGAAGGCGTGTGTGGACATCTGCCGAGATGCTATGTGCACACGAGGGAGCCAGCAGGCCTGGTTCCCATGCCTGCTGGAAGCCTGAGTGCACCAGAGACATGGGCTCCCAACTCCTCGGGCCAGGACGACGGAGGGACAAAAGCCACACTGGCCTCTCACAATGCAGATCAGGGCCCGGCTGCTGGGAAATAAAACCACCACCAGTACAAGCCGAGAGCGTGGTTGTGCTCTCTCTCCAGTACAGTGGCCCAGGCGGCAGGTGAAGCAGGCTGTCCCAGGGCCTCAGAGATGCTTTCATCTGGATGACTGGGAGGGAAGCAGAGGACACAGAGGTGGGAGAGCAGACGCAGGCCAGGCAGGAAACAGGACCCCAGGGCACCGGCAAGGAAAGCTATGATCTGGATTCTGGCTGGCGGGGAGCAGATCCCAGCCCCCCCCCCCCCATGAGCACAAATAATCTCACACAAGGCTGGAAAACGTAAATACACTAACACACAAGAGGAAGAAAGAATTATGGTCCCACTCCTCTTCTCTAGAGATAACTGCAGGAACTATTTTCCTGCAGTGCCTTCTGGTCCATTTCCATGGAGAAGAAAAAAGATCACAAGTATTCTGAGGAGGGCTATTTGCATCCTGCTTTTTAAATTACATACGATGAACATTTCAAGAAGGTTTTGTGTGTGTGTGAGTGTGTGTGCGCCAGTCTGAGGGCTGAACTCAGCGAACGCCACCCTGGTTTCTGCCCTTGGTGCCACGCAGGGACCAAGAGCTCGAGGCTGTGCACTGAAGTGTCGTCACGGTGATTTGGGAGGCTTCGTAAATGTGGCTCTCAACGCAGGAGCCATGCGAGCCAGGAAAGCCGGCGGGGCGGCCGACACACAGGTGACCTGGCAAGGTCCCCTGGCCGCGGCCTGGGGGTGTGTCCAGTGGGTGTCTGGTGTCTGCCGAGGGGAGGCGAGTGCAGACGCACATGAAGATGGATTTTACAGGGACACACAGCTGGTAGAACGCCTGCACTTTAGCAGAGATCATAGCTCAGCATCTGCCACGACTTCTTCTTGTGACCTGGCCGCCCTTAGGCCTGTGCCCCCGCCCCCAGCCCTGCCTTCCTCAGGCTGCAGTGCCAGAACCACCGGCTCTCCCCTGCCACATCCCAACATGCTCTGGGCCCCCATCACTGCTTGAGGGTCTCCAGCCACACCTGACCGGAAGACTACACACTGGCCGGGCACTCGCCTGGCTGCACACACTGACCGGGGCACAGGCCCGGCTGCACACACTGACCGGGCACAGACTGCACACACTGAACAGGGCACAGGCCCGGCTGTACACACTGACCGGGGCACAGGCCCGGCTGCACACACTGACCGCAGGCCTGGCTGCACACACTGACCAGGGCACAGGCTGTACACACTGACCGGGGCACAGGCCCGGCTGCACACACTGACCGCAGGCCTGGCTGCACACACTGACCAGGGCACAGGCTGTACACACTGACCGCAGGCCTGGCTGCACACACTGACCAGGGCACAGGCTGTACACACTGACCGCAGGCCTGGCTGCACACACTGACCGGGGCACAGGCTGTACACACTGACCAGGGCACAGGCCTGGCGACAGCAGCCTCATCCTCATGGCGTTGATGGCTGTTCTTTCCCAGATTCGCCCCCCACTCTGGCCGTATCAGTGAAGTTCCCCCGAGCGCCTGCCGCAGCCCTTCTGACCCCCCTCCCTGTTGGGAGCCAGAGTGGAATCAAACTGTACCTTGACTTGCATCAGATGATGGCTATATTGTCTTATTGCTTTCTGGCCCTATTCTATGTAAATGACCTGAGAATTACCATATGAATGTAACACCTGGAGGTTCCCTGGGAGAGGAGGAGGGAAGAAGGGGGAGTGGAAAATAAACGCGGCAGTCTCGGCAGTCTTTGCCTGGACTGCGGACATCCCGGACCCGGTGTGTCTGTCTCTCTTCTTTTTCTTCCTAGTCCTTGTCCCCTATTTCAGGAACCCCAATCTGCGAACCCTGGTTTGCTGCCGGTTGGCCCCGGCATCTGGCGCCCGAACAGGGACCCTGAAAATCTGGGACGAAGGTGAAGGACCCCTCCCTGTGGTGAGTAACACATCGTAGGACTATTAAGAGAGTATAGTCAGGAGTAAAAATTATGGGTCAAGCTAATAGTCATGGGTTATTTCTACCGATCTTAACAGGCCTATTTGAAGCCCACGGAACGTGGGTGGAAGAGGGGGTGCTTCAGAGCTTCCTACAGTTTCTCAAGGAGGCATGCCCGAGGTTTATAGAGGAGGAATTCCAAAAAACCTGGCAGCGGATAGGAAAAAGAATTCAAGATTATTATGATGTATATGGCCCCGAAAAGACCCCAGTAGAGGCTACTACTGTTCGGAATTTAGTAAGTGAATACATAGATCCTCTACATGAAGATGCTGAACTTAATCTTGAATTAAGGGAACTTTATGAGTTAAAGGACCCTTCTGAAGAACCTGAGGCTGAGCCATATGCCGCAGCCCAAGAGAGTCTAAGTGAGATCTTGCAAAGGGAACAACAACCAGTAGATATTGAGTATCAGAATTCAGGTCTGAATACCAAGGAGGAAAGTTATGATGAGTCATTGGAGGGCCGGGTGGCTACGATAGAGAAGAAGTTAGAAGAAATGCTACATCTTCTATCGAAAATGGGGACAGAGCAGAGAGCCCCCCCAGAAGTAGGAAAGAAATATGACCCTCAGGCCACTATGGTGTCTGATTCTAAACCTTACCCCTCACACCCACCGCCTCCGGCTGCAGCCTTACGGCCTCAATCCCTTTCTCAACCTTTAGGCAAGCCTAAAGGCCCTAGCAACAAGTCCCTTTTAACAGGCACTACAACCAGGCACAGTGCATCGCAATTAAACCTGACTCAGGCTGCTATAGAGAGGGAAGGTATTTCAGGGCCTCGATGCTTCCCTAGTTTAGTTGATCATGATGAACAAGTATACCATCAACCTGTTCCTGTTAAACTATTACAGGATTTAAAAAATGCCTGCTCCCAATATGGGCCAACTGCCCCTTTTACTCAAGTAATATTGGAGGCCGCGTGTGCTGGTATTGCATGCCCAAATGACTGGAAGCGGCTTGCCAGAGCATGCCTTAGTGCAGGAGAGTACTTATTATGGGAGACAGAGTTGCTTTGGAGCTCGAAGTGGCAGAGTGCTAGCTCTGAGCTGAAAAGCTGGGGGGAAGCACTCAAGCACCAAGCTCGGGACTCACAGTGGCAGGGTGCTAGCCTTGAGCTGGAGAGCTGAGAGACAGCGCCCAGACCCTGAGTTCAAATCCAGCAATCAACAAAGTGAAATGCCAATGGGATGTTTATCCCTGTGTGGAGAGACACTACTGGGACAGGAAAGCCTCTGCTTGGATGGCAGAGATGGTGTCAGATCTTAGAGTCACTTGTGCTTGGCCATTCAAATTAATCAGAGCCGGGAGGTCATAGAATAGTTTGTAAGCATGCCTTACTAATGCCCGTGCCTTTCATAACTGGGCAGGAACTTGTCAATCTTCTGTGATAGCGGGTAGTTTAAAGTCCTAATTGAGTAAAATTTTTATTTTTTATTTTTGACACCAGCCACAAATTCAGGAAAAGTTTGTGGATCTGAGGCTTGTGTCTCTATTAATCTGTTTAGATCTGACAACTGAAGCATTGTTAAGGTTGCAGAAATTTAGTTCCCCAGACAATCAAGAAAAAGCCCTTGCAAATGGGTGCTAGGTAGGCCGCGCTGTTGTGGCCAAGGATGGTTTGTGCAGTTGTTGAATGTCAAGTATGATTTCTAGTTTGGAGTAGATTGTTGTTCCTGGTGTCTAATCCTTGCAACCCCTTGATAAAACAGGCTGGGCTTCTTAAGGTCCCTGGTCAAGCGTGGAGACGGCGCCCCTGAGTCAGCTTGAAGAAGTCACGGAAGTTGAATCTCCGCCCATCAAATCCCCATTGGACCAAGGGACCAAAGTCATTTTTGGAAAATGTGACAGGATAAATTAGGGGTATAGAAAAGAGTAAAAATTGCACTTGTGTTTCTTTTAAAATAAAAAACGGGGGACATGTTGGGAGCCAGAGTGGAATCAAACTGTACCTTGACTTGCATCAGATGATGGCTATATTGTCTTATTGCTTTCTGGCCCTATTCTATGTAAATGACCTGAGAATTACCATATGAATGTAACACCTGGAGGTTCCCTGGGAGAGGAGGAGGGAAGAAGGGGGAGTGGAAAATAAACGCGGCAGTCTCGGCAGTCTTTGCCTGGACTGCGGACATCCCGGACCCGGTGTGTCTGTCTCTCTTCTTTTTCTTCCTAGTCCTTGTCCCCTATTTCAGGAACCCCAATCTGCGAACCCTGGTTTGCTGCCGGTTGGCCCCGGCACCTCCCGTTTAGTCAACCCTCCCTCGCTCACGGGAAGCAGCTCGCCAACCAGCCCAATGTATTTTCTTTTTCCCTTTTCTCAGGCTGGCCAGTTTCCTTTCGTTTCAGAGGCCCGGCGGCTGGGTTCTGCTCCCAGTCTTGGCTCCCAGCTGTTTCTGCAGCTACTTGACCACCACCACTCATGGCCCAGGAGATGCAGGGGACGCCCCCACCCTGCCTTCTGTGACAACCCTGCGCACGCCTGAAGAAGCCTTCAGAAAAACACTTCTGAGGCCAGAGAGAGAGGCCGGACTACGCCATCAGAAAGTCTCCTTCAAGAGAAGCTCAACCGTCCGGTCTCTTCCTTACTGAGGAGGAATTAAGCCAGTGGTTACCATACCACAGTGTGTTCTGTTCCAACTGAACAAAGCTCACGTCCTGCAACTAGGCCTGTAGAGTAAGGAAACCGCTCTGAGGTCCAAGCCGCCACCCCGTCCACACGTCAAGAATTTCCCGTCAAGTCTCAGCACAGTTGAGACTTGGGAAGACAGAAATGTAGTTAGTTATGTACGTGGACACACTTCTGCCGTTTTTCTCTTTCTTTCTTGTGGGTCATGGGGCTGGGGCCGGGGCCCTGTCCTGAGCTCTTCAGCTCAAGGCTGCCGCCCTACCCCTGGAGCCAAGCCCCACTTCCCGTTCTCCAGTCTCAGGCCCTTTTGTGCCTGGCCTGGCTTCGAATCTTGATCCTCAGATTTCAGCCTCCTGAGTAGCTAGGATGACAGGCTCCGGGCCACTCGTCTGTTTTAATTCAATGAAAGTTATCTTCTATCATCTCCCCATCTCTCCCTCCCTCGCCGCCTCCCATGTCCTCGGGGTCAAAGAAGCATGCCGAGGTCACAACGCGTTACCACTGTGCCTTCCTCCCCATCCCAAGAGCTAACGGGGACTGAAGTGGTGAGGAGGACATGCTTTGCAAGACCGACCTGCTGCGAAACAAAGTCCAAGATGAAATTTCTCCCCTGGAGACACAACGCCGTCTCTCGTGGTGAACTCCAAAATGACACCAAGTGCTCCGTTTCTGGTGCTCACTCAGCACCCGAGCCTTTCGCAACCCAGCGCCGTGAAAATCGAATTGCTTCTCAGGTTTTCTACTTCATGTCAAATATGACTTGAAAATTTAGTTTGGAAATCTGTACTAGTAACAGAGACGAGGAAAAAGGAATCGTGGAGTTGCACTGCAGTCAAATAAGTGAAAGTTCTTTGGATGTCTCGGATGCACTGCCACCCACTGGACGCGGACCTGGACAGAGCCGAGGACAAACGTACCTTTCTCTCTGCCGCCAGGATCACCTTTCCCTGGTGTGGAAGACACTCGGCCGGCTCCTCCTTCAGGGCCTGGGCACTGTCCTTGGGCTTTCTCAATGTGTGTGGTACTGAGGGATCGAACCCGGGTCTCCGAGCATGCTAGGCAAGCACTCTACCACTGGGCCACACCCCCGGCCCCCGGCTCCCCTCTCTTTCCACAGCACCACACGTGGTGGGTCTGCTGTCGATCTGCGCTGGTCAGACAGAGAACAGAACTTCCTCCAGCCAGCCCGGAGAGTCACCAACTTCTGTTTCCAGAGACTGTGACAGGAAGACACGACCCGGGCCCCTCCACCTCCCTGGACGGCGGTCAGGAAGCCACACACAGGCGTCCTTGGTTTACCCTGCAGGTACATCACCTCCCACCATGGAAACTGGCAGGCTTTTCTGCCCCACGAGGGCGGTGGCGAGGGCCCAGTTCTGGTTCTCAGGTGCTGTGTGTGAATGGCTGGGGCCCCAGAGGACAGACCCCGGTGTCTGCGGAGAAGACAGCCCTGCCTACCCGCCAGGCTTGGGGAAGGAGGGTCAGGAGGCAGCCGGCCCCTCACCTGGCATGCTGAGCTTGCGGGGGCCCTGCCCGGCGAGGGGTGCTTCCAGTCCTGGCTTCCTCACACCAAGTGCATGCCGGGAGGACTGTCGTCCATCACGTGCAGAGCTGACGTCTGCTTGAAGTCACCGACCCCCATGGACCCGCTGGACAGACATCACCAGGGCTCACGCGTCTCCCCATGCCCCAGGAGCCAAGTCCTCTTGGTAATGGCCTTTCTCAGCCCACCCCCATGGCCCCTGCCCACCTCTGGCCAAGCCTCTCTTCTTCTCATTAGAACAAACCCTGCAAGCTGCTGCCAAGGGCAGGGCCTTCTAAAAAACCCATGCTAGAATGCCTGACCAAGAATTTACTAAGGTCATCGATAGATTCCTTCCCATTTTACAAAGAACCAACACGAGCCCTGTGACAGTGTCAAAAACCACAGCGCTGTGGAGCGGCCACAGGCCTGGTCCCTGGCCTCACGCTCTCAGCACGAGACTCTTCCTGCCACGCCACCTGCCTCACTGACTTGCAAGCTCCCCACCCCCACCACCTTCACCTACAAATCCCCACCTCGGCCCAGCTACACGTCCACTGCAACATCCACGCTGGTGGTTCAGTGCCAACTTCAAAGGGCCCTGAGGTGTCTTCTGAGTATTCCCAAGGGCACGACCCTCGGGGCATGTGACAGCGTGGGGAGGGCAGGCCGCCGGCCCAGGTCACAAGGCTGGCTGGCTGAGCTTGCCCGGCGCCAGAACGGGTACCTCGTTGCTGACCCGAGCCACACGAGGAGTGGCTGCGTGTAGCTGTGCCTGTAATCTCAGCTACTGGGAAGGCAGAAATGGGAGCACCGCAATTCAAGGCCAGTCCAGGCGAAAAAGTTACCAAGACTCGCCTCAGAAACCACGGTCGGGGTGCCAGTCCAGGTCTGTCATCCAGCAACTGGGGGGGGGAGGCAGAGACAGGCCGCTGGCCCTGGACAAAAGTAGGGGAAAGGAAACATGGACCGAAGCAAAACAGGCTGGGAGCAAGGCTCAAACGGTAGACGGCTCCAGCAAACACACAGCCCCGAGTCCGGATTCCAGAACCACACACAAAGAGAGAGGGCTGCTTGTCCAATACGGACCCAAACAACACTCTCCTTGTTCTGTCTCTTGGTGTTTTGTACTTAAAAAAAAGAAAAGAAACCTAGTTCACAGGCATTCTTGTGTTCATAAAACAAAAATAAACAGAAGCGCTGGTGTGCGGAACTGCAGAAAATGACCTGGCTGGCGGGAGAAAGTCCACGGCCTGGACAGGGCACACTCCAGACCCGGCTCCCTGGTCCAGGTGGGGCTGGCTGCGGTGGGAGGCAGCGTGGTGCTCCTGAAGACGCCTTCAGGCCACATGGCAAGGGAGGAGAGGGCACGGCGGGCGGGGGGCCTCTGCCTTCAGACAGGCGGGGGAGGAAGGGCGAGGAAGGGCACGTTTCCCTGCTGCTCAGGACCGGGCTGGCGGCGTGAGCAGGCAGAGGAGGGAGTAGAGGGCGTGCAGGGATGGAGGAGAAGCCTGTCAGGATGGGGTTTATTTCCGTTCCGGGAGGGAGGAGTGCCACGGGCTTTGCCAGCCTCCCGGTGTCTGTTTTGAAGTGAACCGGGCTGGTATGTCTTTAATTTGTCGTCTCATTATGAAACCAGTTCCCTTCCGAGAAGCCTTCAAGCCAGGAAGCTGTCTGCCCACACAGGAAATCCCTTTGCTTCAACTTCCCCAAAAAGGAAATTTCCCTCAGAAGTGAGCCCAGCATACGCCTTTGACCAGAGCTGTTTCAAGAAACTCTGGCAGCAGAGACCTGAAACCACCCTGGCACTGGCTGTGGCGTCGGCCAGGACAAGCGGCTGGGCCCTCACCGGGCACGCACGTGGGGGGCCTGCCACTGACCCCTGCCCTCCTGCCCTAACCCCAGGCCTGCCACAGCCTGAGATGCAAAAGTGTGGACTTACCAGGGACACGTGGTAACGGCAACTGTGATGGATGGACAAATGGACACACACAGACACACGCCGAGTCCAGGACAACACCAACCCACCACTTCTACTCGGATTCAACTCGAGCCTTCTGCCACAAAGATCATGGCATCTCAACGCACAGGACACCCAACACCCAAAATGGAGAGCTCTAGCGGCTGCAGCTGACGCTGGTGATGGAAGGGGAAGCAGCCGCCTCGTGGAATCACCGAGACGTGGCGGGGATGATGAAGGGGTAGGGACCCGAGCCGCGGGGCTGATGCAAAGGGCAACGCTGCTTTTCTGAAGCCTCGGAGCGAACGGTTGCCAGCCTGGCACTCCAGCTTTTAACTTCCCGTTTCAGATCACCTCATGAAGAGGGCCAGGCCACGCCCGCCATCCCAGCTACTCCGCAGGCGGAGATCTAAGGATCACGGTTCAAAGTCACGCTGGGGTGAGGTGGTCTGTGAGACTCTCACCTCCAAATAACCACCCGAAGTGGTGGAGTGCCAAGGCTCAGTGGAAAAGCTCAGGGACCAGGAGCAGGCCCGAGGTTAAGTCCCGGTACTGAAACGAGCGTGTGCGTGTGAGGGGCCTCGATTCTTCCCCCGGCATGCTTGTCAAGAACGCCAGCCCCAGCGCGGGGGCCCACGACTGTCATCCTGGACACCCGGGAGACTGAGATCCGAGGACCGCGGTTCAAAGCCAGCCCGAGCACTGAAGACCGTGAGACTCTTATCTCCAAGGAGCCACCAGAAAACCTGACGTGGGGCCTCACGAATTTGAGTCCTCAGCAAACAAACTCCGCAGCTGTCCACCCACGCTGATGCTGCCACCCCAGAGCTGTCCACGACTGTCCACACAGCGTCAGAGCTGCCACCCCACTGCATGTCTTCCCCTCCCTTCCTCCCATCACCCGACCGCAGAGGTTTCTGGAAGCAGATATCTGAAGTCGTAGCCGGAGTTATGACACCAGGGTTCCTCAGAAGTCAAACTTTCCTCTGCCTAAAATCACAACTCAAGTGTTCTTTTTGTCTCTGGTCTCTCAAGGCAACAAGGTATAGTTTTGAAAGACCGAGTTCAAACCTCTGACTACAAATAAACACAAAAGAATCGTTCACAGCCCCCCCCCGCCCATCAAAAGGGGGAGGGGAATCTCTCCCAGAGGCTCAAATATGGGCATGAGTACCAGCCCATGGCCAAGTGTTAAAGTCAGACGCCCCCCCTCCCCATGCCTCTAACCATCGTCGGAGTTGTAAGCCCAAGAACCAGGGAAGGAGACCGAGCCCGGGCCTCTGCCAGCCTGCCTGGCTGTCCCTGGGGCTCAGGGGAATTCTGTCCCCTTTACAGAGCCTCAGTTCGGCCCTTTAGGTGCAGCACTCATGCCCAGGGCCTGGCAGACTACCCCTGGCCAGTGTGGAGGTGTATGTCCTGTCAAGCTCAGGGGCTGACAGCCTGCATCCTCTCTGCCAAGTGGGCATCTCCTATCCATTGTTGAACGAGAGAATCATGGGGCCTATCTGTGTGGCCATGCACATCAGAGGAGAAAGATGCAGACGCTAATGTGTGCAGCTTGCAGGAAAAGCAGGCAGGGATGCATGGCCTACTCATGCAGACCGGAGGAGAAAGACGCAGATGCTAACTAGTAGTGCGTGTAGGCTAAAGGAAGAGCGGCCAAGGACGGGGTGGTGAGGGGATTCCCGCAAACAGTCACCAGAAGCCCCACCTATGGACGGTGCCTTGGACAGGGGCCCATGCACACGGGCAGGGGGCAGGGGCCAGGCCTGGGCCAGTGCCATTGCTGGAAAGCAGCACAAGGGACACACAGGCAGATTCAGAACCCCCGAAAGGCCCTGCTGGTCCCCCTTCCACCTCCACTGCAGACATCAGGGCAGGGCGGGAGGTTGCATTTCCGTGTTCCTCAGTCACAGCTAAAGCCAGGACAGCTTCCTGCACCCTCAAAAGATCACATCCGCACAAAACCCACGTCTGCCCTGGAAGGGATGACGCGTGGATCCAATGAGCTCTCTGAGACCTGGGAGCTGTGGGGAGCTCGTCATCCCGGCTCCTCCACGGCAGGAACGTGGCCCCGGGAGCCCCCCAGGCGCAGCGGCCTGAGGCAGAGCGCCCATCCTGTCCCCCCATCCCTCCCATCGGGAATGCCAACTGGGGAAACTAAGGCACCAAAATGTCAGGGCGTTTTCCTGAGGCAGTCAGCTAGGGTCACTCCTTCGTGGTCCTCCGCCCTCCCTACGGCGCATGTCTTCTCCTGCTCGCTTGGGAAACCAGGCACAGGGCGAAACCGCCTGCTTCGTTTGTTTCTCACAGCCCCGCTTTTCAGCTGTGTGAAAACGTGTGGCCACGGGACTGGATTTGAAAGTGCAGAAGGCGGGCCGGGAGTTTGGCCTAGTGGTTAAAGTGCTTGCCTAGCATGCACGAAGACCCGGGTTCGATTCCTTGGTACCACATACATAGAAAATAGCTGGAAGTGGTGCTGAGGCTCAAGTGGTAGAGCTCTAGCCTTGAGAAAGTCCAAGGACAGTGCTCAGGCCCTGAGCTCAAGGCCCAGGACTGGCAAAAAAAAAAAAAAAAAAAGAAAGTGCAGAAGGTAATTTGGCTCTTATCTCCACGTCCCTGATTTCATCCCTTTGGTTTATTTATTTATGTACTTATTTTTCCAGTCTTTTTTTTTTTTAAATCAATTTTGTTTGCATTTTTTTGCTTAAAAAAAAAAAAAAAAGTCCGTTTGTAGCTGACTGCTGGTGTATCAACCCCGTCATCCTGGCACTCAAGCAGCCGAGACCTGCAGACTGCAGTTCAAAGCCATCCCGGGCAGGAATGTCTGTGAGGCGATCTCCAAGGAACCACCAGAAAAATGGTGCTGTGGCTCAAGTGGCAGAGCGCCAGCCTTGAGTGGGGATAGCGCCCGGCCTCGAGTTCCAGCCCCACAACCACCAAAGAACCAACCAACCAAAGAGCACCCCATTTGCTAGCTTAGAATCTTCTACCCTAGAGGGAAATGAGCGTCGGTACAGGGGACCTTGGAGTTGGACGTGAGGGCCAGGCGTGGGCATGGACACTCTGGCTGTGACCCTGATGTCCAGCAGACCCACTGCCTGTGCTCAGATCTCTGTGACTGTGCTGGGAAACAGATATAAAACTCCTGAAGAGGCTCAACATGCTGCAGGGAGGAATTACGCACTGCAGGTCCTTGCCAGAGAGGACAAGGGAGCCTAACCCCGTCCTGTATTCAGTGTCAGGGGCACAGAATACAGAAGAAGAGGAGAGGAGGGGTGGGAGGAGGGAGAGCAGGAGGGGAGGAGGGAGAGAGAGGTGGGGGGAAGAATGGCTACGGACACTCTCCAGCGCCGGTTCGTTACCTAGCCTGCTACCTCTCTACTGCGACTCCAACTGTATCTGTACGACTGGTAGACCCGAGGGCCCACAGGGACCACGGGAAGTGTACACAGACCAGCTTCAGGAGTGAGGCCTATCCCCCACCCCAGGGAAGCAGGAGGCGCCGGTGGCCGTGGCCAATGCCAGGCCAGTTCACAGCTCTCCATTCCTGCTCTGCTCTGGCTTCCGAAGACATCAGAAAACACTCACAGCCACGGGGAGTCAGCTCCCACCCAAGACAGCGCCAGGCCAGCCAGGGCGTCCGCTAGGGTTTACCTTAGCAAGCGTGGAGGGTGGAGGGAGTGGCCAGTTCTGCCATGGACTCCAAGAGGGAGAGGTGGGGATAAGATGCCAGAAGGCCCGGAGAGAACAGAGTGAGAATGGGCGACCTGAGAGGGGAAGCCACATCTGCCCACGGGAAGTCCAGCTCAGCTGATGGTCTGTGAGAGGAAGGAGAGGGAAGGTGGGGAGAACCTGAGGAGCCCCGGGCTGCACATGCCAGAAAGGTGCCCACTGCATTCTGATACCCTGCCTGCCAGCTGGCCTCGCAGAGCCACACGAGGCTGCCATGGGTAGGTGGCTAGGATCTGCAGACCCTGCACAGGTCTGAGGGAGACACAAAGCAGAAACCAGGCTGCCCTGCTGCTGTTCAAGTCGCTGCTCATAAACCAGACCTGTTCTCAAGATTGCTGACTTATTCTGCTTTGTCCTGTGCCAGGGCTTGAACTCGGGTCCAGGGTGCTGTCCCTGAGCGTCTGTGCTGTTTCTGGCTTTTTTTTGTAGTTAATTGGAGATAAATGTCTCAGATCTTGGGTGGCTGGGATTACAGGCGTGAGCCAGGGGTGTCATCCAGCATGGGGTTTAGAATAGAGATAGGTATCTCTGGGCTCAGATGGGACAGGCAGCTGCCGATGGCTTCCAGATGTGCTGGTTCAGGAGGCCAAGGACGCTGCAAGCCCTGGATTCCCCCCCCCCCGACCCCCCCGGTTGGCTCTCCAGAGCTCAAGCTGGGACAGTGCCTTAAATGTACACAGCTTCACTGCATGAGATGCAAAGTGAAAAGAAAGGTCAATAAAACCCCTGGTTATACGATTTTTTTTTTTTAAAAGACATCTATAAATAGCCACATTTATTGGAGCTGCTTCCTTATCAGGAAGCACGGAGCTAGGAATTAACGTCTGGCTCCACCGGAAATTCTTTCAGACAGCAAACCCAAAAAGGAAATTTCCCTTCCCTAGCATCCTGGCAGCTCTACTGTGGGTGGTTTTTTCCTTTTTTCTTTTCTTCAGGCTGTTGGCAGCCAACCAGGACCCTTGTGCTTCAGAGGGACAGAAAGCCTTCAGGGCCCAAAGAAGGTTTAAGGGGCACAAAACTGTTGAGGGCAGGGGCGGCCACGCCACTAGAAGTCATTACTGTGTTGCCCACGCAGGGGCTGTGCACGAACGACCTTGGAGAATGACCCAGGGCCCCACCTCGTTGCAGGCACCGGCGACCCGAGGAACAGAGGACAGCGACCAGTCTGAGAAGAGAGGGGCAGGCCAGCCAGCCAGGAGACTTACAGACCGAGACAACACCATGAAGAAAAGTTCCCCAAGCCAGGCACCGCAGTTCACGCCTCAGGAGGCTGAGATCTGAAAATCATAGTTCAAAGCCAGCCCGGGCAGGAGAGTCTGTGAGACTCTCACCTCCAGTTATCCACCAAAAAGCTGGTAGCGGAGTGTGACTTAAGTGGTAGAGCACCCAGCTGAAGAGTTCAGGGGCGGCGCCCAGGCCAGGAGTTCAAGACCCTGGATCAGCACGCGTACACAGACAGAGAGGCAAAGACACAGACACACACACAGAAACTACACGTGTACACACAAAAGAAAAAGGAACGGCTCCCGACTGAGGATCCGAGGTGAGGGTCGGGGGCTACCGGATGGGTCTGCAAGGCAGAGCTGAGGCTGGACGGGCCTGAGAAAATGAAGCTTGCTCCCTCTGTGAGCAAGGGTCCTTTCGTCCATGAAACAGACAGGCGGGGGGGGTGTGTGCTTCCCTGGCCTTTAAAATGGGGAAGCCAGCCCTGTGCTGGCTGCGGCAGGCCGGTGGGCACTGTGCCAGGACCACGCTCAGGAGCTCGGCTTCCAGGAACCCCTCAGCATCAGAATCTGAGCCAGAGTGGGTAAACCATGGGAGAGCAGCCCTGGGGCTCGAGCCTCTGCATCCGAGGCCTGTCTGCTGCCCTGCCTGTGGGTGGGGACGCTTTGGGGAGCAGGGGGGTGGGGCCAGGCTGCTCAGGGCGTGCGTCTGGTTGAGCCCCTGCCCCTGCCCGCTGCCCGCTGTGGTCCCACAGTCTAAAGACAAGATCAACTCAACTCCAGCCTGAGCTCACCAGAAAGCAGCCTGGGAGCAGTTCATGGTGAGAGGCTCCAGGAGATGGCAGCCCAGAAAGGCCGTGCACACAGGGCCACGGAGCACCTGCACAGTCCTGCCTGCCCCCTGGCTCCTCCCCTCCACCTCTGGTGGCCTCCGATGTGGAGATAACCCTAGCAGACCCGGTGCAGCATGTGCGCGAGTCACCACGTCAACACATGCTTTAGGGACCGTCTCGAGACTGAACACCTTCCGGTGCTTATAACAGCATAAGATGCCAATAACTAGGGTCGTATTGAATTTCCCTCGCCACCTTTGAGAACAAACAACTGAAAGCATGCAAACCCGAGGCTCCCTGTCTTCCACCTGTCTGTGCGGGTGCTACATCCCTGTGTCTGTGCAGGCTTTATGTCCCTCTACACAGCTTCCTCACCTCTGTCTGGACAGGTCCTAAGGCAGTTCTGCTTTGCCACGTGGCTGCCTGAAATTCCGTCACTCTGCTGAGAATGCACAACAGCAGTGTGGGTGAGCAGTGAGGTAACATTTCCCAAGGAAGATACCCCACTGAATTATTAAGCACACACAAGCAGGAGGAATAACGCAAGACTTTCAAGAGATCTGCCATAAGGAAGGAGGGTCTAGGGACTATTTCTGGTGTTCTGAGTCAAAAACGGCATGCGGTTAATATGACTATTTATTAACCTGCGACGCTGTAAACTGTAACCCTAGTAGATATGATGGATGAGCCCGAAGTTCCGATTTTCAATGTCAGTTCACAGGGCTTTAAGAAGGCCAGAGAGACACTGTAAGATGCAAAGTCACTGGGAAAATGGCAAAAAGTCTACCTATGATTAACTGTGATTCAATCAACAAAAACCTTAGATGATGGCATTCAAGAAGAATAAGACACTGAATTATTTAAATTTCTACACTAGAAATATGCCTGTACAGTTATTCCTGGGCCTGGCCAGGCCAGTAATACCAGGCCCTCAAGTCTTCTGTGTCTTCCACACGAGTCAAAGGGTGACCCTCGGCAGACAAATCCAACGAGAAAGAAGGCCATGACGAGAATGGGCAAGATGTCCCTCCCCAGGCCAGGGCCCTTCTCTGCCGAGGGTCGCCCTTGGTCTTGCAGGGTTCTCATGCTGAGATGGAGGGCAAAGGCGCCTTTTAAAGAATGGGACTTTTTTCTCATTGCCTGCTGTGACTGTACGCCAGCCTTTCTATCCCCAAGCTGGAAAAAAAATTCCTATGTTTGTGGAAGAAGAAAAATGCCAGCCCTTTCTATCTCCTGGGCAAACATACCCAACAGGGTGTCCGGCCCACACAGGGGTGGACCTGGCCCTTCTGCCCTCAGCTGCAGACCAGAGGCCCTGGACTGGACTTCCAGGTCCCCACAATCCTAATCTCTCTCTGAAAGAGACTTGTAGCCGTCACGGTCTCTCCCCTCCCCTCCAAGGGATACATCTGATGTGAGAATGGGAGGACAAAGGGTTAAGAGAAGGGCTTGTCTGGAAGTCAGCGAAAAGAAGCCCCTGGGGGCCACACCAGGCCCGAGCTGCTAAAAAACGCTTTCAAGCCTGCCACACCATAAATGTCCTGTTGCTGTGCTCCCACCGATTCTTCCCGTACTTTCCGCCTGCATTCCACTGGGACTTGTCTGGAATCCCAGCCCGATCCCCTGTCAGAGTATTTATTTTCCTTTAGGTCTGAACTCATCTGGGATGCGTCCACGCAGTGAGCAGCCAGCCACAGCCGCCGGGGGCCCTGGCTGCTCTGGCACTGCGAGCAGCCCCGGGCTGGGAACGGGGCAGGGAGGAGGTAAGTGGGCCTCATTTGGGAAGCCCTGGCGAGGCAGTCTGGGAACCTCCAGACGTCGGAGCCAGTGGTGTCCCAGCAGGGCTCATGCAGTACCACAATGCAGGCATTTGGGCCAAACCACGGCTCCGACCCGAATCCATAATCTTAACTACTGATTATGTCCCACAGCCCACAGTAATGTGCTACAGCCCTGCATGGTATAATTACCTACGTGAGACCTGTGCACCCCCACCTACCCACCCATCATCCATCCATCCATCCATCCATCCATCCTCTGTCTAGCCTTTTAAAAATATGTCCCTGTCAGAGATGAAACGAACACACGGAAAACAAGACAAAGACGGCCAAACTCTGCCCAGCCGTGTAGGACGAGGGCACCAGCTCTGGAGCCACCGTGCGGACGGTGATCCTCTCTAGAGCCACCTCTGTACCCCTGGCCCAGGCCCCCCCTCCCCACCTGGCCCTCCTGGGTGGGCAGACACTCACGCAAGTGTGCGGGCAGGCGGATCGAGTCTTCCTCCATCCTGAGTGGCCGGGGCACTGGGACATGAAGTGGCGTTGAGGAAGCGTAGCTGGGTACCGGGCTCTCTGGAGGTGTGTATGAAACTCGTTCCTGCTGTTGTTAAAAATAAGAGAGGGGCAGAAGTGAACATGTGGACCAGAGAAGGCAGGTGTGTCACCAGGGGGGACCGGTGACACCTTCCTGAACCAGCCCATGCAGATGTCCGTGGACCCGCTGTCAGATGCCAAGCATTGGAAACACAGGAGAGGTCAGGATGGGGCCTCGCCCTGGACTGTGGAGTGCGCTCAGACAACAAGATCAGCTCGGGAGGCAAGGAGAGGGAGGGGGGTGGGGGGGCTATCTCAGAAACGGCGCTTCCACACGGCGTGAAACGCACGTCGCTGCTCGTCTGGCACCCGCCCCGGCCGGCTTCTGAGGAAAACACGATTCTCTACTCAGATCCAGGGAGAGTGAGCTGGGGGAGAGGCCAGGCTGGAAGCAGGACTGGAGTTAGCCCTAACGTTCTCCACCACCGAGCTACCTTACCACACACTACCACCGCCAAAGATACCCCATGTTTAACTGTCCCTCCCTAACACGAAGGGGCTGGCCTCTGCTTGTTCCTCTATCCGGCGGCATGTCAGAGCCAGAGCCAATGGGCTCCTGTCTCTCTGAAGCACTTGGGAAAACGTCTGAGTTGAGGACTGCTTAAGTGAGTTCCTGGTGAGCCCGCAAGGAGGGGACCAGGGCCTCAGTAGACCCAACACCTGCAGCCAACCAAGGGGGGTCTGGGCCAAGTTCAAGTCCCAAGACCGGCACACACCACCCCTGCTGGGAGACAGAGCTGTGGTCAAGCAGCGAGTGCCAGCCTCAAGGACAGGGCTCAAACCCAGGCCAGGCACAGCAAGCATTTCTGGGTCCATTCAAACAAGTCGAACAGCAAGGGAAGAATTCTTATTAAGTCTTCAGTTTATATTCTTCCAATAATGGCAAGAAGCTGTCTGTTGTGTTTGTTCCGCTAGAAGAGTGGGGGCAATTTACATCCTGGATCTACAAATCAACGCGTTTGACATCAATGTGACTTCAGTGAGTTTCTGTGGTTTAATGTGGGAGGAAAAGACCAGTAAGATGCCTGTGAAAAGAGAAATCAGGAGCGAAAACCTTAGATTAAAGCAAAGAAAATGTGCTTACACTTAAAAAAGATGTTTTTTTTTTTTTAAGCATGCAGAGGAAAAGCAAGCTCCCCCCCCCCCCCGGCAGACTATTCCCCAAATTAAAGCTTCTTTCCTCCTCGAGCCTGGAAAAGCCTGGTTGTGGTGGTAGCAAGTTTTAAATAAACGTAGACTCACAGTTACCATTTCAGGGCAGCCCTCACCTTTCCCAGGTAGTCAGCCAGCAGCAACAGGGTGGGGGGGGCATTTCTGTTTAAATGTTCATCTTAATGTTTCCTGGTTATGTTCTTAATTCACAATAGATCCAGATCTGATTCTTGTTTTTTGGTGCCACTCCTGGGGCTTGAACTCAGGAACTCAGGGCGTGGGCACGGTCCCTGAGCTTCTTTTGCTCAGTGCTGGCCACAGCTTCACTTCTAGTTTTGTGTTTATTTATTTATTTTGTGATTAATTAGGTAAGTCTCTCAGAATTTTCTGCCCAGACTAGCTTCGAACCACAGCCCTCAGACATCGGCCTTCTGAGCAGCGAGGGTTGTATGTGTGAGTCACTAGCGCCTGGCTCAGATTTGATTTCTTTCCAGGCGTGTTTCTATGGAAAGGTCTTCCATAGGCAAAGCAAACTCTCCATCTGTTTCTCCTGCATTTATTTTTGTGTTCTCTTGAAGAGAAAGATGGGCAACTGGAGTCTGAACTAAGAGCTCTGTGTGTGTTAGGCGCTGTCCCACCTGAGACATGCCCACGGCCTCGGACAGCGTCTGAGTTCTCGCCCAGAGGGCCTGGACCCAGACCCGTCTACTCGAGCATCCTGATTCCCTAGAATGACCCGTATGAGCTACAGTGATGAACTTGTGTTTTGAGGGTTTTTTTTTTTTGCTCCAGCTGGCCTCAAACTAGGATCCTCTGCTTCCCCATAGCTGGAATTAAAGGCACTGGCTGCCACCTCTAGCCCCATTTCTCTGGAGCTTTGTCAAATGGCAACCCTAAGTTAGGGATGAGTTTTATTCTTGTGCGTTTGTTCTGAGCTGTTTGGGGGTAAATGAGGCAACAAGATATAATCATGTGTATGGGAAATGTAAATTAAATTTGTTGGGGGTTTTTCCAGGTGAGATGGGCATTTATGCACTGTTTTTCTCCTTTCACAAATTCCCCAGAGTCCTCAACCCTCCAATCCCATCGTGGCTCTTTCTAGCCACCGTTAACTTTATTCCCAGAAACGTGTTCTGGTTTTGTTATGGGTTTTGCAGAAGTGAAACTGTTGGTAAAGAAAACATTGTCAAAAAGTCTTCGAGGTGGAGGGGGAAGGGAGGGGAGAGGGGAAGAGGAGGGAGGGAGGGGAGAGGGGGAGAAGGGGAGAGGAAGGGGGGAGGGAGGGAGGGAGGGTGGGGAGAGAATGGAAGGAGCTATTGTGCAATACAAGTCTACTCCCTTAAAGCCAGAAGAAAGGCACAGGGTGCCCAGGTGAGAGGCCAGATCCTCACAGCCTCCAGACCACGACAGGAGCCCAGCTGGGTACCCCAACTTCTTACGACTCTGTGTGTACCTTCACTACACTCCCAAGGGCTCAGGCTCAGTGAAGGTGCCAGGCAGAAACAGGAAAAAAGCAAAAGCCAAGACCCAATCTGGAAAATAATCAAAGGTGGACTGAAATCAAACCCACTAGCTCTCTGGAGGGTGAGATCTGAGGGTTACAGGTTGACGCCAGCTGGGGCAGACAAATCTGGTCTGGTTCAGTGGCAGGACACCACATGTGTTGAGTGAAAAAGCTTAAGCCAGGGCGTGAAGTCCTGAGTTTAAATATCAGAATTCACACAAACACACACGGAATAAAAGGTTCAGTGAAAGATTAAGGTACTTGTCAATAACAAAACAGAACTACCTTGGCTTCAGAAGGGAAGACCCACGTCCGCTGGTAGGGGCTTGCCGAAGCTAGAAAACCAAAGAGATGGAGCTGTGCAGTGGAGGGGCCTTGGGGACCAAGGCTCAGTGAGCCACGGAATCCCTCCCTCCTCACAACTGCACGTCCCTGCTCTTCCAACCCCACAAAGCACCAACTGACAGTTCATGCACCCAGGAGCAAACGCTCAGACCGAGGAAAACCAGAGGGACTTTATGTGAACATGAAGAGGGGCAAGGAATTCCCAAGAGGGCCGTAAGCAGTGCTCTAATTAAATTAAAACACTCCAGACAGAGGTATGAAGGCTGTGGAGTGCTGTCGGGGGGGATACACAGCCGGCCAAGGTCACTGACGTGACGGAACGTGCCCGAGGACTGTTCAGACGGTGAGCAGATAAAACACACGGGCGCTCGGCTTTGCAGACACAAACCATCAGGACCAGCGGCTGAAGGAAGAAAAAGAAGCCTGGCACTGCTGGAGCTAGGAGGGAGGGCCACAGACGGCTCAGAGGTCCAGAGACGGAGTTGTATCAGGCAAGGGTTGGCATGAGAATTTTAGAAATCATTGCAGAAGCCATTTGCAATGGTATTTTGGAGGGCATACAAAATGTTCCTGTAAGAACTACAAAAGCAGGCCCAGAGCGCACCCCGATGATGTGATACAGCGCTTGCCTAGCATGCGCGAAGCCTTGGGTTTGATTCCTTGGTACCACATACACAGAAAAAGCTGGAAATGGGGCTGTGGCTCAAGTGGCAGAGCGCTAGCCTTAAGAAAAAGTGCCCAGGCCCTGAGTTCAAGCACCAGGACTGGGAGGGGAAAAAAAGAACTATCAAATCTGAGGTGATTTAAATTTCCCTGCTCCCCCCCCCCCATTTAATTACCACATTTTAATGGGATATTTAGAAACCTGTGAGCCAGAAACTTCCATTTAAAACAGGCCCTCTCCATCCCTAATATACACCCCAAATACCAGGTGTCACCAAAGAGCCTGTCCTCAGAATTCCTCAATCTGGAGCTTTGGCAAATAAGCAAACTGCCAGAGTATTGGTGCAACAGTATCTATCATAACTCTGAAAAGGCAGAGAGGTTCAGAAACTTTAGAACTTACTGTTAATTAAATACTAGCGTTCCTGGAGATAAAGCATTCCAGGAATTGAGAAAACCAGAAAAGCAGCTAGACAACATGCACAAAAGTGGTTACAGGTCACATAAAGACGGAGCCTGGCTCACGTCTGCAATCCTAGCTACTCAGGAGGGTGAGCGCGGAGGACTGAGGTTCAAAGCCAGCCCACTCAGGAAAAATGTTCAGTTGACCAAAATGCTAGTAGAGCTGTGGCTCAGGTGGCAAGAGCTCTGAGTGAAAACACCAGGGACTGCGCCCAGGCAGTCAAAGACCCAGGGCCTAGGTGCACACACAGACTCTGCTGCTGCAGAGCTGAGTTGTTTAAAGAACCTTTGCTCCAATCCAGTTAACACATGCCGACCCAGGTCACATGGCTTCTGAGGCCTTGGTAAAGTCCCGAGGGGGGGCGGAGAGTACACAGACACGAGGTGGTGGCATCTCCCAGAGCCATGCAGCAGTGCCACTGACACTTGGCACCCTATCTCTGGGGAGACAGCAGGCGCCAAAGACATGCGGGCCGCACCCCACACCGTGAGGGGGGAAGACTCATTTCCAGCCTGCAGGGCTTGGGGACACGGCCCTGGACCCCAGGGACCCCAGCTAGCTCTCCTTGGCAGCTCACGACTGAACACGTGGTCACTTGAGGACAGTCCTGGGGCTGCAGTTGGCTTCTATCCATGCACTTTCATCAAATAAGCTTGTATTAAGAAGCTCTAGCTGCTATCACCCCAAATCTGAATAAGCTACCATTTGCCCTCATGGCTTACTAGCTTTTTGCCCTCATGGATACAAGAAACTATCACAGTCTTGAAATTCAATTTCTAGCACTTGAGAACAGCGACTACCCTGTCCACTCCCGATTCAGCAAGCCGCAGAGGAAGAGAGCTTGGGAGCAGGGGACATGTCACTCTCCACGAAGCATGCAGCTGCAGAGTACAAAGTGGAGGAGGGACGTGGAGGTGACCTCGTCTCACCCAGGGAGGCTCTGGAGGTCCACTCCATGGAGCCCTCGGTGGCTACCAGACTTACACCACGGTCATGTGCAGCTCTGAGCACCTGCCGCTGCCTCTCGGCAAGGACTTCTGCGGAGGTGAGGAGGGAGCCAGTGTGGGAATTACCTCCCTACGTCACTGTACGGCTCCAGGCAGCTCTGGGGAGACAGCGGAGCCCACAACCACAGCCAATGCTGGCCTCACTACACAGTGCCACTTTTTGTGGATGTTTATGCAGATGATTCAGGACCTGCGAGGAGTTCCTTGCTTCCCTGCCTATCAAATCTAGTCATCGTAGATCTTCTCTTACCAGACCTGTCATCTGCACAGCGATGTTTTAAGAAACAAACACAGCAGCAGATCCTGATTCAAGCCTGGCTCTGAAAGGTGGGTGAGATTGATAACTTTCCCTTCCCTGTGACTGGAACTATTTCAGCACTTGCCTTGTGTTTACTGGGAATTAGGCAAAATGAATCACACGAGAACCCTGGAATTTCCGCAAGGACCCCACTAGCTAAAATTCTGTGTAGGGCTGGGTGCAGCTTGGTGGTGGAGTGCTCGCCAGGCACGCACCAGGCCCCAGACTGTGTACCCGTCTGCACGTGTGTGGTCACACAGCGTGGCACCCGGGCCTGGGTGCCGGCAGACGCGGCAAGCAGGACGAGGAACGTGCACGCAAGCTCCCTTGGGGTACGCCTGCAAGGAGGACGCAGGGTAACCCCAGACTCAGGGAGAGAAACAAGCGCAGAGCTCAGCCCGAACCATTCCTGACACAGGAACAACAAAAAACCTGCACAGGCCCTGCTGGCCGGTCCACATGGCTGTGCTACACGAGGGGAATTCCGAGTGATGAGTCCATGCTCGTAAGAACTGCAGCAGCCGGAATGTCCCGGGCCCTGCAGCACCAGGGCCCTGGATGAGGGGCAAGAGTGCTGAGCAGGAGACGGAGGAGAAGGGCCGTGCCAGTGCAGGCGGGGACATGCAGTGGCCAGAGACACGAGGTCACGCGCTGACTCTGTGTGCAGCCTGCCTTCTCTGTATAGAAATCCATCTTGAATACCCTTGGATCAAGTATCCAGTTTTAATCCTAACGTTTTCTTCAACAAGAAACCCCTTCTCACTCAATCCTTCCACCAACCCGGAAGCAGCACACACAAACACACAAGGGAGAGCAGCAAGGAGCCACCAAGACCAGGTGGTGCCATGTGTGTGCACAGATGGTGCCGTGGTCCCTGGATCCCCACCACAGAGGTGGGGGAAGGAGGTTATTCTGCAGACTGGAATAGAGGTTACTATGTGGGGAGGGGCGGACACTCTAAGTGCAGGGGGAAGAGGCTACCCTAGACAGGGTGGGGAGTTGACTCCAGGCAGGGCTTCCACAGGGCAGGGGTGAAGGGGTCAGCCTGCCGCCAGGACCATGCCCTGCCCCCTGCTGAATCACCAAAGGGCTGCCGTCTCTGTCTTAGTCCTCCAGGACCCTGGCATCCCGGGGTTTCCCTGAATGCAGTCCAGTTTCTCAATCTAGGAGCACTTCAGCAGAACCCTGAACTGCATTTCCTGTTTCCATTTTTTTTTTAAAAACATTTCAATTAAGATTCTTTCGACTCCTGAGTTGCCATGAAATTCTTTTCCTTTTCCCCTCGAATCTCTTCGCTCGTTCTGAATGGTGAGCGGAATCCGCCAGCGCGACTCACTCTCACGCTGGGCAGCGGAGGGCCAGGCCGTGGGCTTCTGCTCAAAGCAGAGCGCAAATGAGCTCAGCAGCTCCACAAGCTCGGGGGCCGGGTGCCCCACACTGGCAGCAGACTGGCAGCTTCACCTCCCGGCAGGACAGGCAGGCGCCGTGTCCACACAGGCCGGGAGAGGCGTGAGCCATGCCCAAGCAGGACACAGCTGCCACCTCTGGGAAAAGGCAAGTCTTGCTCCTGGATTTATCAGAAATGCTGCGAAGCATTGGACCTGTCTTTTGAAGGAGGGTCATGAAGACTTCTCTTCTCTTATTTCTGGCATCACAAGAAACCCGCAGCCAGTACACCAGGCAACACAGAACAGCCGAGCTGAGCTCTTTATTAGCTGCTTTCTCCTCCATTAATGCCGCTGCCTCTAATGGCTGGCTATTACAATTAGCCAGTCTGCATGGTCCCTGCCCAGGGCTAGTAGTAACAAACTGGAGAGTTACCAAGCTTGTACCAAGGGCGCCATTAGAGAGGACACAGATCTATCCATACACGAGAGAGGCCTTCCAGGCAGGTACCACGGATGTCACGGCCACATGGCCAAACTGCCCGTTCCCTGAGCCATCCGGACTCGGGTGGACTGAAAGCCTGGCCAGAAGTGGCGGGGGCTCCTGCAGGAAAGAACTAGAATCACTGCAACTGGTCGTGGCCTTGGTTACCCTCCTGTAGAGCCGCAGCACAGCCTGGGGGTCTACGCGGGCCTCTTCTCCTTAGTGGTTACACCCTGGAAGTCCCACAAGAGGGAGAAAGAGAGAAGAGCTGTGGGGAGGACACTCAGACCCCCTGAAACTACAGAGACCCTCTAAATGTGGATGCACACACAGATGACACGTGCCAGCCACGCTGCACACACCCCACAGCTCCACGCCGGTCACGTGTCCTGGCTGCCCTGGACTGACCACGTGTACCGGTCACAGTGTACTCGCCGTGCTGCACTGCACTTCAGGTCTGCACACCTAGACGGCAGGGCAGGGGGGAGATCTGCATGCAAATGCAAATGCAGGTCATCTCAGGCAATGCCAAGGACGCTCTGGGCCGCGTACCCCGGTGCCTGGACCGGGGCAGGTGTGTATGTTCAGCCGGCATGGATTTGTTCAGACGTCAAACATCGAGGCACGCTCGTAATACCAGCACGTGGGAGGCTGGGGCAGCCTGGGCTTGGACGCCGGCAGAGGCCAGCACGGGACCCCTGAGGGCTGCTAAGGGAGACCGGCATTTCCTCTGGCTCTCTCAGACTGCCAGCTTCCTGCTACCTCCCGTAGCGAGGTTCGGCAAAAACCTAGAGCAGCAGCCTTGGCTTAAAAACCAGAGCCAACAGAAGTATCTACGCGCAGCTTCTGGTTTCAGAAACCAAGAGCTATCGGTTCTGGTTCTTCTTTTCGTTCTTCATCATCTACTGTGCTCAGGAATGGCGGGCAGCAGACCAGAAGGCAGAAGTTCTGCTTGGTGACAACAGACTCGTTGGAAGTCTCCTTTGCGATCCGCTTCACCAGGGCGGCACCCCAGGCCATGGCCAAGGAAGCCCACCAGGCTGGAGGGCACAGCAGAGCCTCCACGCAAAGCTGCTCAGACTGTCTGCCTCCCCAGATGACCCGTCAGTGGGGTCTGCCTGGGACAAGCTGACGACCCACGCCCTCCCTGGGGCCTGCTCTCCACTCAGCCAGAAGCCCCGGCAGTGTAAGGACCCAGGCTCTGGGCCCTTGGGGAGGAAGGCAGTCTCAAAGTGGGAAGAGCCAAGTTCACAGGGGCCTTTCATACCCATCAGGGGTGACAAACCCTGTGTCCTGCTCAGCTACGTCTCTCAGAAGTCCACT
The DNA here is from genome assembly GCF_031878675.1 of Megascapheus bottae. Classification (NCBI taxonomy): domain Eukaryota; kingdom Metazoa; phylum Chordata; class Mammalia; order Rodentia; family Geomyidae; genus Megascapheus; species Megascapheus bottae. The sequence goes on along the minus strand of NC_143543.1, from coordinate 236,789 downwards.
TTCCCTTATAGGCCAAGAAAGGAGAAAAAAAATCATGCTCAGTCTCTGCTCTTAAGGACAGGGGGATTTCAACCTCTCCTTCCTCTGCTCCCCACAAAAGACGCTCAAGAGCCTCGAAGTTCTTGCTTTCATGCGGAAGTGCCAGCGAGAAAACAACAGCCCTCTCCCGCCTCCTGAGTTCCTGCTCCCTGTGATGTAGATGAGAGAGAACTACCTGACTAGAGCAGAGCAAAGCCCGACTCCTTTCCCACTCCTCCACCAGTCAGAACCATGCCCGCCGGGCCGCTGCTGCAGCGGTAACACACACACTGAATAGGGGTACGCTTTTATTTCACATGCCCAAAGGGTGAAGAGTCACAGGAACACCCGTGAGACTCTCACCTGCACCTGATGCAGGTCCACACTGGAGACCCCTCGCCCACAGCCCTGAGCCACGAAGTGCCACAAAAGGCAGTCACCAAGGACCGTGGAGGCTCCGCAGCACGGCAGGGCAGGGCAGGGCAGGGCAGGGCAGGGCAGGGCAGACAGAGCCAGGAGAGGCCGTGCTGCTCTCTGCTGCCCTGTGCACACATTTGGGGAGGGGGCCGCCCAGCCGGCTGGGGGCCAGAACCATTTTAATGGCAGTCCCCAGAAGGAGGTGCAGGCCATGGGGAGGGGGCAGGGAGGGGTGTGTGCTTGGAGAGAGGGCCAGGGGTAGGGAGAGCTTCTTTTCCTTCTACTTCTATCCCAAAGTTGATGTCTGTGCCTCTCAGCAGAAGTGTGTCACAGGCCATCTGTGCTCTGCAGTGGATGGAGCTGTCCACACCTGTGGGAGGAGGCTGAGAGTGCGAAAGGTGACAACTGTCACATGTCCACATGGTCATTCCATCTGTTAAGAGTCCAGCCTCCTCACAGTCCAGCCTCTGGACGCGGCTCCGGCCTCCTCTAGAGTCCAGCCTCTGGACGCGGCTCCGGCCTCCTCTAGAGTGCAGCCTCTGGACGCGGCTCCGGCCTCCTCGCAGTCCAGCCTCTGGACGCGGCTCCGGCCTCCTCTAGAGTCCAGCCTCTGGACGCGGCTCCGGCCTCCTCTAGAGTCCAGCCTCTGGACGCGGCTCCGGCCTCCTCGCAGTCCAGCCTCTGGATGCGGCTCCGGCCTCCTCGCAGTCCAGCCTCTGGACGCGGCTCCGGCCTCCTCTAGAGTCCAGCCTCTGGACGTGGCTCCGGCCTCCTCTAGAGTCCAGCCTCTGGACGCGGCTCCGGCCTCCTCTAGAGTCCAGCCTCTGGACGCAGCTCTGGCCTCTTTGCAGTCCAGCCTCCGGGCACATCTCCCCTGGGCTGAGGGCTGAAACTCCAGGGCCTTGCTGACTTCCTCCTTTGTGAACACTTGGCAATTCTGGATCAGAGCCTCACTGGACCTCCTCCATTTACGCAAGGATGGCCAGGCAGGTTATGCTGCTTTTCTGGTACTTTCCTTTCCCGACACCTCTAAAAAGCCAAGTTATCTGGGGAAAGAGCAGGATAAGGTTCCCCAGCTGTTATTATCCTGCAGGCTCAGAGACCATGGGCTAGATGGAGGCCCTTGGCGTGGTCCCGAATGGCTGGGTGGATTCTGAAGGGCGGTGAGGGAGAAACTGTCCACAGCAGGTCAAAGTCAAAGGCTCTGTGCTTTATTATTGCTGGCCTCTTTCCAGAGGGAAGAACACGCACCTCTGGAAGCCCGAGGCTAGTCCTGTGGTTACATGAAAAGTATTTCTTGCTTGAAAAGAAAATCCCCCAGGTAACACAGAGGAAGTCATGGATTACTAGTTTGCAAATCCAAAAAGCATGGTAGGAGAGAAATGCCTTTAGGAGTCTACACAAAACCCTGGGGACAGAACACAGGACCCCTGGGGGAGCGCGCAGAATCCCTAGGGGGGAATCACTAGGGGTAACTCCATAGAGATCACTGCTAGGATCCCCACAAGAGAGTGCAGGATTCCCAGGAGAGCACACAGGATCTCTACGAGAGCACAAAGGATCCCTATGACAGAGCGCAGGATCCCCCTGAGAGCACACAGGATCCCCTAGAGAGAGCGCAGGATCCCTATGAGAGAGCGCAGGATTCCCCCCGAGAGAGCGCAGGATCCCTATTAGAGTATATAGGATCCCCCCCCCCCGAGAGAGCGCAGGATCCCCTCCCCCCCCCAGAGAGCACAGGATCCCTGTTAAGAGTATGCAGGATCCCCTAGAGAGAGTGTAGGATCCCCCCCCCAGAGAGCGCAGGATCACTATGAGAGAGCGCTGGATTCCCCCCCCCCCCCGAGAGAGCGCAGGATCCCTATTAGAGTATGCAGGATCCCCCCTGGGAGAGTGCAGGATCCCTATGAGAGAGCGCAGGATCCCTAGGGGAGATCACCAGGAATAACTTCGTAGAGATCACTGCTAGGTTCCCTACGAGAGTGTGCAGGATTCCCAGGAGAACACACAGGATCTCTATGAGGGAGCACAGGATCTCTACAAGAGAGCGCAGGATCCCCTTGAGAGAGCGCAGGATCCCCTTGAGAGAGCGCAGGACCCCCCTGGGAGAGCGCAGGATCCCCACAAGAGCGTGCAGGATCCCCTCGAGAGAGCGCAGGATCTCCCCGAGAGAGCGCAGGATCTCCCCGAGAGAGCACAGGATCCCCCTGAGAAAATGCAGGATCCCCCCGAGAGACTGCAGGATCCCTATCAGCGCACCCAGGATCACTGGTCGAGGAAGGAGGAGGATCACCGGGAGAGAACACAGGAGAACCCCCGGAAGGGAAGGCAGGACCTCTGGGGTCAGGGCCATGATCTGTAGCCCTGCACCGCGAGTCACAGGGAAAATGGGTATTCTGTTCCTCTGGAAAAGAATTAGAAACAAACCAAGTGTCAAGCCAGGCCCCAGAGTCTCACGCCTGTCACCCAGGAGGGAAGAGAGGAGAGGATCGCAGCTCAAAGCCCGCCCAGGCAGGAAAGTCCCCGAGACTCTGATCACCAAGGAACCACTGGAAAGTTGGAAGTGGTGCTGTGGCTCAAGTGGTGGAGCTCTGGCCTTGAGAAAGTCCAAGGTCAGTGCCCAGGCCCTGAGTTCAAGCCCTGGGAGGAGGAGGAGGAGGAAGAAGAAGAAGAAGAGGAGGAAGAGGAAGAGGAAGAAGAAGAAGAAGAAGAGGAGGAGGAGGAGGAAGAGGAAGAAGGAGGAGTTGGAAGAAGTGGTTCACCCTGCTCAGAGCTGAGTCAATTTACCAGACGTGAACTCACACCTGGTCCCCTGCACCAAACTATCCCCTCCAGATCCATGATAGCACGCCTGGCAGCTCCAAGAATCTTCTGGAAAGTTCTTCAGGGCACAGGTCTGTGATCCTAGCACGTCTACCCAAGGGACATACCTGAGAGTACACCCGGAAGATGCAAGATTAAAACCCTGAAAGCATGGGCAAAGTTCAACCACCAGGTGCCACTTCTGGGCTGGGCTCAGGCACACCTGGCCCTGGGCCCTCTTCACTGGACGTCTCTGGTGGCCGGAAGGCGGTAAGGAGTTGGCGCTTGGTCCCCCACCTGTGCAGTCGTGAACCTATCTGAGCTGCGAGCCTCACACCAAGGCAGAGTTCAGTGTGTCACGGAACCAGGAAACACGAGATAATGACTAGCCAACTGCAAACCCAACACACACCATTACATTCTGACGTGAGGGTAAATAATGTCAACATTAGAACATTAGACTATAAATAATTATTGTCAGCTGGGTGGGAGCAATGCACAGACAATGGCAAGGACAAGGAAATCGCAGATGGGAGGCTGGTTAGAAAAAGCAATCGTTTAAGTGGCTGCAGCATTTAATAGAGAGTAAACGAGCTCCAGTGGTTTCCCTTAATGAGAAATGTTGATGATTTAATTCCACAGTAAAGCTAGTGCCATCAATCTCAATTTGGAGGGGTCTCCGGGCAGCCTCCCCTCTCATGGATCCAATCTTCTCAGCTTTGTCAGGGGATGGGCAGGGCTAGGTGCTTCCGCCCAGGGGGGGACCCAGTGAAGGGCATGGAGAGGACCCAACCCCACCCCCAGCCCACTTCCTGACATCAGATCAGGTCTAGTGACGAGAGGAGCCTTGCTGACTTCCAGGCCAGCCGCCCTTCCCTGCCCGCGTGGCTTTACAAGTGGCTCCCCAGCTGGGGGTGTGGGGCCACAGACACCTCCGGGCACCTGCACCAGGGGTGGGGCGGGTGGCCTGCAGTCAGCGGGTGCAGGCCGGGCGACTGTGCCCGTGTGGGCGGCACGGCCAGGGTCCATCTCCCAGTGCCCGTCTGTGCCCACCCGTCCCGGGGATGGAGACAGGCCTCTGCCTTTGCCCGAGCCCCCCGGCCACGGCCCACTTCTCTGAGCGTGGTCGAATGCTGCCTTTGTGACAAGGCCAGAGACTCAGCCCGGGGGCCGAGCCACTCACCCACAAACCAGGGAGTCCCGGGCCCCCAGGTTCCTGCCACATTGCACACCACGACCTGGCCCGGGCGGACGCTCACCTGCCTAACCTGAGAACCCACGTGGGCCCATCGGATCCCACCAACACGGTAACACCGTCTCCTCCTTGTAACCCGGCGATCACCCGGTACACTGTGCATCCCTCTTCATGCCTCTGCCACCAGAGCCGCGCAGTGCCACCTACGCTGCCCCCGAAAACTCTCCAGGCCAGGGCCCTGGCCTCCCGGACTCTCTCGAATACACACTTTGCTCCAGTGCAGGGAACCCGGGTCTGTAACTGGACATCGAAATAAGAGTTCTGGAGTGCAGAGAGTGGGGTGGACGGGAGGCAACAGGGGCTCAGACCCACGTCCATCTAAGAGTGAAGAGGAAGGGACAATCCAGCAGGAGAGTTCTACACGGCCTCTGAGATCGCCATTCTCTGCAGTGAACCTTACGGACACAGCGGGTACAGGAACACCCCACCCAAATCCTTACAACTCAGGTCAGGCTTCACAGGCCAATGCCATTCCAAAGAAGCCCACAGAGGTGAAGCTGCTGTCAGCTCCTTTCCCATGCTGGGCTGGACAGTGCAAGGCGGGAGACTTTCGGTCCCACTGAAAGATAGAACTCGTGGTTTGTGGCTCCTCTGTTTGGGCTTTTCAGCCACCAGAATGGTGAGCAGACAAAACTTACTTTGCTTCCTTCCTTCCTTCCTTCCTCCTCCTTTTTTTTTTTGTCAGTCTTGGGGCCTGAACTCTGGGCCTGGGCACTGTCCCTGAGCTCTTCAGCTCCAGGCTGATGCTCTACCACGTTGAGCCACAGCTCCACTTCTGGTTTTCTGGTGGTTCACTGGAGATCAGAGTCTCACGGGCTTTTGTGCCCGGGCTGGCTTTGAATTGCAATCCTCAGATCTCAGCCTCTTGAGTAGCAAGGATTATAAGTGTGAACCACCAGTGCCTGGCTAAAACTCTTCATGAAGCACCCAGCCTCAAGTATTTTATTTTATTTTTTTGCCAGTCCTGGGCTTGAGCTCAGGGCCTGAGCACTGTCCTTGGACTTTCTCAAGGCTAGAGCTCTACCACTTGAGCCTCAGCACCACTTCTGGCTTTTTTTTTTCTATATGTGGTACCGAGGAATCGAACCCGGGTCTTTGTGCATGCTAGGCAAGCACTCAACCACTAGGCCACACTCCCGGCCCCTCAAGTATTTTATTACAGTGGTATAAAGTGGACTAATAAAGCTTAGTCCCCAGGCAAGATCTGGAGAAGCCAGGGGCAGGAGGGTAGCTACCCACTGCTATTCAAAACCATTCTTCCTCCCCCCGCCCCCTCGCCCTGGTCTCCTGCTGGTCCAACACACTCATCAGGCAGCAGGTGGCTCATGCCTAGAATCCCAGATAATTGGAAGGCTGAGATCTGAGGACCATAGTGTGAAGCCGGCCTGGCAGGCAAATCCAAAAGCCTCCACCTCAACAAATCAGCAAAACGGAAAAGCAAGTCAAGCAGCAGAGGGCCAGCTATGAGCAAGAAGGCCAAGCAAGAACACAATGCGCTGAGATCCAGCCCTGATATGGTACGAGCATACGCACGGGGGCACGTACACACACACATGCATGCATGCACGCACGCACGCACGCACGCACACACACACACTTCACCCATCAGAAGAGGGAGAGCTGCAGACACTGGCGTAGGAACCAACAACCAGACACACCCACCGAGATACACATCCACTATACAACTCAACCAACATGTCGTGGCGCTTCTCTACGCTAGTGTTTGCTTCTCCCCCCCCCCCCCCCCGAGACCTCTGAAGCCCACACCGGCCCTTACTTTTCTTAGAGACTGGCAGAGCAGACCTTCCGTCACTGCTCGTCTCCTGCTCAGTCAGACAAGCAAAGGGAAGCAATGCGGTGCCACACAGTGACGTCCCCCGAACCCCAGCCACTCGAAAGACGGGTGATCAAGAGGACAAAGGGGAGGGGAAACGCCCCTCACTCTCCCTCCTAGTTGGCAGGACTCTGGGGAGGACTCCAGGGAGGAGCGCTGACCGACCCACCTGGGGCTCCTCGCTCCCTGCTCCCCCTCCCCAAGCCAGGCTCTAGGTCACAAGAAGCATCCTGTTCAAATTCTGGAATTTCTGCAGCAACCTTGTAACCTCGCAGAGCTTCCTTAGGTTACGGCTCTCAAAAGTGCCCAGGTCCTGCCTAACAACTCGGGGCGCCCGGGAGGGTCGGGAGGCAGCTCCGGCCCGCCAAGCCTGCTGCCCTCGCTGAAGACAGGCAGCGGGGCACCACGTGCAGGCAGGGCGCTGCGGCCGGCATCTTCAGACGCCCCGGCCCCATCCCACCACCCTCTGTGGAAAGCAGCTCCCTCCTGGCTTCCTACAGAGACAGCAAGCAGGCGAGGGTGGAGATGTGGAGATTTCCTTCTACCCCATGGCAGCCGGTGGACTCTCCCGAGGCTGGCCTGGGGACACAGTGTCTGGGGCTCCCAGAGAAGAAGGCTCTTCCTGAGTACGCCGGGTGTCTCCAGAGACCAACTCCTCCCCTTCAGTGACCACTGCGCCCTCCACCAGATCTGCCCACACAGTCCCCAGCCCGTCCAGGCCTCTAGGCTTCCGGCTTGTGGATGGGAGCCCCCTTGCTCCGCCATGCTCCCTGGGGGTCAAGGCTGAGGCCTTGGTGCCCCCCGTTCTGGTGCTGGTGGGATGTCTCAGGTAGGAGGAACCCCGGCCTCCCCAGCTACACACCCCTGGGTTGGACTCTCAAACCTGGGTGCGCTGTGGTGTCCCGAAGGGGTGCTTGTGAGCTTGTCATGGCAAGGGACACCCCGCCCCTGGTGCCCGCCTGCGTGTGTCTTTAGCCACAGTGGGACCTCCTCACCTGTCAGGCTGTGGGGAGGCAGGCTGGCTTCGGGGCCCCATATCCTCGGGGAAGCAAAGGCCCCCACACCCCTGACCTACCTTCTCTTTAGGGGCCTCAGTGCACGCTGCCCAAAGCCAGTGCAAGGGAAGAGGTCGGTGCCAGAGCCCTTCCGTCCTTCTGTCCTTCCTCCCTTTCTTCCTACCTTCCCTCCCTCCCTCCCCCTGTGTGCCCCTTGCCTGGAGGGCCTGGGCTCGGGGCCCCTCCCCAGGGGCCAGCTGGGGGGTGGCGCCCACACCTCTGCTTTACTGGTGAGGAAGCGGCCATCTGGAGAGTGCCCCACTCCCAAACCCCGCAGCCAGCATGGTGCTTAGGCCAGGCGGCCTCAGGTTTTAATTCGCTGCGTAAACATCTGCCCCAAGAGCTGCCCGAGAGCCCTGCCCTCACTGCCTTTGGTTCTGGGCGTCCTGGGCCCAGAGTGAAGCCATGCATGCAGTAGGCCGTCCATAAAGTCTTTGTGAATTATTTACTTAATTGGCAGCGGGCTCCCTAATCCAATCTAGGCTTGCAGTGAAGAGGCAGGGATGGGTAGAGTTGGGGCCTCTGATTAGTCAGCTATCACTCGGGAAGCTTGGCGAGATGGAGGCCAGCCTGCGAGATGCTGACTGGGTCTGGCGGGGCTCCAGCTGGGAAGAGCGGCACTAGTTATGGTGGGGTCTGAGGTGGGCACACCCGCTCCCCCCCCCTCCTCCTTACAGCTCCTTCCCCCCAGACAGTAATGGAGTTGAACTCAGGCCTTGAGCTTACCAGGCAGGTGCTTTACCTTGCACAATGTCCCCAGCCTTCTCTTCACTTTAGTTCCTTTTCAGATAGGGTCTCACACATTTGCCCAGAGCCCACCCTCGGCTCCCGCATGGCTGCACGACAGAGTGTTCCATCACTCCCAGCTTGTTGTTAAGAAGGGGTCTCACTCAGGTTTTGCGTGGACTGGTCTCAACCACAGCCAGTGGAGCCAGTGTCCCCTGTGCAGCTGGGACCCCAGGCCCGTGCCACGCACCCAGCCTTCTTTCTAACAGTGAGACATCCGCACCAGGCAAAAACTAAGCTCCCAGTTTATGCTCTAGCTCGGGTCATCTCGCGCCAATGTCCTGCCCAGAGCTGGCTGGATGAGGCAGGCTGGGACGGGGTGAGACCCCGAGTGTCCCACAAACCCCGTGCACGTTCTCTCGGCACGAGCATCTTTCCTTAGAGCCACCTACAAGTCCACTAGACCCTGATGGTGGCCTCTTCCCCGGAGCTCCTGACTCTTGTTGCCCCACAGTGCCCCACGGTGAGTTTTTGGTTTTAAAGGCTTCAAGCTGGGTCTAATGAGTACAAAGGCCGGGAGCAGACAGAAAATGAACAGAGTCCGGCAAGTACCACGAAGGAAGCGGGGGGCAGTGCAGGAAGCGCGAGTGTTTGTGCTCCTCCCAGAGACAGTGCCCCGAGACACTTCAGACACAGGCAGGACCCTGTGCTGGGGCGAGGTCGGAGTGGCCTGATGCCCTCACGAGGAGACCGTGGTAATAAGACAAGGGCACCACTTGGTTCTTAGTCACGGGTGGTGCTGGGGTTTGAGCACAGGACTCCCACCTGCCAGGCAGATGCTTTGCCCCTGTACCCCACCCCGTCTGTCTCTCTAGGTGCTTCACTTTCAGGGCAGGACCTCAATTCTGAGACCCTCGTCCTCCTCCCGTGTAAGGGGGATCACAGGCGCCAGCCACTACGCCAGCCTGCGTGCCAGACCAGCCCTGGACGGTGACCTTTCCAAACCCACCCCAAGCTGCTGGGATTCCAGGCGCCTGCCACCAGGCTCCACTGACAACCTGCCCACCCCTCCCCTGCCCCCCCCCCACCCCCTGCGGCCGAGGGAGCCTGGGAGCCGTGATGCCTCAGTCCATGGGACACCAAACACCTCTAATCAAGGGAAGGGTGGCTTTCCTCTCCACTCCTTGCCCCTCTGAGTCCTCCAGGCAGCTGAACCCTCACTTCTGCTTTCTCCCAGTTCCCAGGTCAGAGTGCCCGTGCCTGCTCGGCACTCTCCCTCCAGAGGCAGCAGAGGCGTCCAGGACACTGGGCACAGGCGTGCCCAGGGAACAATGGGCCTTTTCTACAGAATACAGGTTCGTCTTCTTTTTCAAACCACAGGAGCTGGCCCTCTGGCAGAAGGGACGACCGGAGGGTACAAACTGCTCCTTGTGAAGCAGAAGGCTCCCCAAACAGGAAAAACCAACCGCGGCTCAGGTGTCCGACAGACAAGGTTTCAGCCCAGATTCCACTTAGAGGAGGCAAAAGGTAAACTATGGGCTCGATCCGAAAGCAGAGCCAGGACCACAGTGTCCTAGAGACCAGGCTTCCACATGGGAGGCCTGGAGAGGGGGCACAGGGTCCCCACACAGGCCAGGGAGGGCTGGGAAGGGCTCGCTGGGTCCCCACACAGCCTAGGGAAGACACTCAAGGTCCTTCCCTCCCACCCACCCACCTAGCAACTTCAGAAATGCCCTAGGGTGTCTCGACACTGCTCACAAAGAGCCAGCTGCCCCCTGCTTCTCTGCATAAACACGGGGCCCCAGTGTGGGCCCAGACGAGGAGCAGGGGGGACCTGCCAGAGCTGCCTGGCTCACGGTGTGGCACAGGGAGGCTGGGTCCTGGCATTCTATTCAGGAGGTTTTATTACAGACCAGCTGTGAGGTGACCAGTCAGGCCCTTCAGGGGGGAGGCACCCAGTCTGCTCTGCCTTGGCCATCGGATCCCCTTAACCCTGTGTGTACCCAGGGGCGGCCAGGTGCCACCCGGCCGCAGTCACCTGCAATCATCAGGATGGAATGCAAACACAAAGACAGCGTTTCAACAGCTACCTTACGCTCACAGGCACTGTGGTGTCCAATGTGTGCACACTGGGCCCGAAGCCATCAGGGACTGCTGCCTGCCTGCAGAGGAGCCCTGGCTTCTGAAGAGCCCCTGCCAGGGGCCTTAGAGCCCCTTAAGTCCAACGCCCTCCAGATACGCAGACGGCAGGGCAGCTAGCATGGTGGTACATGCCTGTAGTCCCAGGACATTGGAGGCATAGAGGCAGGAGGCCAGGCACAAAGCAGACCTTATCTGAAAAGCAACCAAAGCAAAAAAGAGTGGGGCAGGCTGAGATGGTAAAGTGAGAGGCCCGAGTTTTAATCCCCATGCAAAGAGGAGGAGGAGGGGAGCCATCAAAAATGAACAAGTGCTGTGGGTGGCTCCCACACCGTTCCCCGGCACCCACGGGGACTCCGGCAAGTCCAGCCCCTCCCAAGAGGGGTGCAGGTGTGAGCAGCCAGGTGGGCATCCGCTTCCCCGGCTCCGCCCAGTATGAGGGGGGCCTGGGCCCCGGCCATCGTTTTCCTGGAAGCCCCTCTGGAGGTGTGTGTGCGGGACATGCCAGCTTGTGTTCTTCTATTTCGATAATAGGTTAGAACTTTATAAGTACCCCAAGGCAGAAACTTCTCATCAGATCAGACTACAGCAGGCCAGACCAGGTGAAATCCAGATTCCCTTTTGGCCACTGCAGCTGAGAAAAGCAGAACAAGGAAATGCAGAGAGGCCAGGCTGGCTGGAAAGTGCTCCTTTCCCGGCGCAGACAATCGAACCTAAGGCTGTGCAGGAAGCATCGGAAGGCCAGGGCAGAGACTACAAATGAGAGAGTCAGATCTCACACACGCACACGCACACCCTCTCTCTGCAGGATCTGAAAACCAGGGAAACCTGGATTTTAGAGGACTTAGGGTCATCTCAGACAAACCCAACAAACCTCCCCCAGTGCCAAGTCACGAGGAGACGTCCTCCAGTGCTCGGGCCCCCGAGCTGGCCAGCCCCAGGCGCCGTGACGCGCCGCTCTCCGCACATTCTTCCCCTGAAAGCAAGGACAAAGAATAACAAAAAGGCCTTGTGCTTGCTTCACTCCAGCCCTCCCTCCACTCCCCTGCCACCACGGAGCTGGCCCTCCGGGCGGGCGGCTGGTGAGTCAACACTGGGTGTCCTTACTCCCTCCCTCAGCCAACATTCTTGAGACGTAAACCACAGACAGACCTACTGTGTGCTTCCATGTGCTTGGCGGGAGAAACTGGACAGAGAAAGGAAAGATCCACTTCCTGTTTTCATGTCCCTACTGTGCAGCGTAACAGAAAGGTAAGGACCGCCCCCCCTTCTCCCCGCCCACTGCGTCAAGCTGTACACCTGGCAGGTGTAAGTCTGGTGAGGAGTTGACAGAGCAGTCACCTACCCAGGTCTTCCTGGAGTTCTGAGGATCTGGTCTGGATTGGTCACATACATCTCCAATTGGCAGACACAGAAGTGTGTCTGGAAATGCGCAGAACCCAATCTCCCACCCGGCTCATGCTCGGGATCCTCAGACAGATTTTAGCCAAAGTCCCTATGTCCGCGTTTCAGAGAGGACACATGTGGCCACCAGGTGTGCAGTGACCAGACAGGGTGAGAGGCCAGCACAAAGCAGTGCAGACCCAGGCATCAGCCAGGACAGGCGTGAGCCAGGGCCACACCACCGCCCCCCGAAAAAACAGGTGCCTCCCATTGTCTCCCCGGCCAGACCAAACCCCGCGGGCCAGTGTTACAGCAGGCCTAGCACAGGTTACAGTTCCCTCTCCGCACGGTCCTCCCCACGGGATCCCCCCACCCCCACGGTCCTCCCCACCCCCACGGTCCTCCCCCATCCCCATGGTCCTCCCCATGGGATCCCCCCCATTCCTTATGGTCCTCCCCACGGGATCCCCCCATCCCCACGGTCCTCCCCACGGATCCCCACCACCAGCCCCTCCCCCCCCGCCCTCGCTTGGTCTGACCGCAGCTGGCCAGGTCTGAGGAGGGCAGCTATGACAGGTCTCAGGTACTGACTCATGTTCTCCCCTTAGTGCAGGACGGGCAAAGGCCACAGCCCCCCCCCCCCTTTCCTCCAGGGAAGGGAACATGACACCGTGTGTCTTCAGGAGGGAGGATAGGAGATGAAGCAGGGAGGCGACAAGATCTGACAGGCCACCGCCTCCTCCTATACCGTCCCTGCACACTGTCCACCTACAAATTCACGTGCACACAAAAAGCCCTGGCACACGGAGCACACACACACACCGCCAGTGTCTGCACACGTGCTTCTTCCTGAATGTCACCCGGAGACAAAATATTAAAGAGTCACAAGAGCAGACAAGAGTAGCTCACACCTGTAATTCTAGCTGCTGAGGAGACTGAGGCTTGGAAGACTGCAAGTCACAGCCAGCTTGGCAGAAAAGTCTGCGAGATTTCATCTCCAATTAACAAGCAAAAAGCCATGCAGGAGGCACAAATCAAGTGGTAGAATACCAGCCATGAGCAAGTAAGCTGAGCGAGCCCTAGAGGCCCCAAGTGAAAGCCGGGACACAGGTGGAGGCCACAGATGGTGAGACTGCTCTGGTTCCTCCAGTAATCCTGCTGTACACCTGGCTGTCCCCTGTCCAGGTAACGGTCCAGCAGGGCCGGGAGGTGACTTCATGGAGAGCATGTGGTGAGGTGGAATCCTGAGAGAGGAAAGGGACAGCAGTAAGAAAGCACCAGCAGCTCCTCAGGGAATCTTCCCTGAGGCAGTCAGCCTCATAGTCTGGTGACTTGTCTAGGAAAACAAACTTTCAACTCAGGCTCCTGGTTTGCTCTCAGTTCCTTGAGGTTCAGAAGTCACCAAGGAGCAGACTCAACAAACAGTCCTGAGACACAGGGCTGCCCCCTCCCCGGCCCACCCAGGCATCTTCTCAGTGCAGAGCTGGTCACAGTAGGGCATGTCTGTAATCCTGGCCACAGGGAACGCACAGGTAAACCACGCAGGCAGGAAAATAGACTCTACCAAAAACTGCAGCAGGGAACAGAGCTAGAAGCACGGCTCAGTGCTCTAAGACAGGACGCACAGATTCAGTTATTTGTGGTTTATGATATGACAACAAAGTATCAGGAGCTCCAGCAGAAGGGACTACGGGAGCTTCTAAGAAGTGCCAACAGGGACCTGTATTCGTGGAAATGCTTGCCTGAAGCCACACAGCACCACTCGCTCCTGTGTTATAAGAGGAAGAAAAGACGGGACTGTGTAGGCCACGCAACCCACGGCAGGAGTGGAAAGTGGGAGACATACTCAGGTGAGGGTAAAACAGCCAGCAAGCCAGCAAGGGTGATGATTCACCTACCACACAGCTCCACAGAACCTGGGCCAACGGGTCCAGGCTCCCTCACAGCTGGATATAAAAGGTTTATGGTTTGGGGAGTGATCCATTTATTTCCAGTTTAAGGATAATCTAGAAATTCAATTATCAGGTGAACCCAGACGTGTGGTTTCATAACACCACTGTCTCTGTTTTCCTCTCCGAGCTCTTGTGGAGGGGTCAGTGTGCTGAAGGTAGGTCGGTCTGTCCTTAGGTTCATTGTTCCGAGAGTTGGAAGATGCAGGTATGAAGACGGAACCCCTACCCGAGCCTTCTCAGCTTCTGGAGGTGAGAATGCCCTCACAGTAGAGAGCTATGATTCTCCCCAGCACAAGCCCTGTGTCACCAAAGGGACGACATGGGCAGAGGTGTCACGGGAAGCAGTGCAGCACACAGGGTGTCAGAACGATGGACGCCCTCCCAGACCCCGAGACCCTCCAAGGAGCCACGGACAGGGAGCTAGAAGGTAGCAACCACTTCTCGACACAAACTCTACAAGCTTTCTCAAAAGAGCGTTAACAGCAGACACAGTGGGATACCACGACGGCTCTGTTTTAGAAAGCACTTATTCACAGGTTGGGATGGAATGGAGAGGACTTAACACGCCCTGTCAGGAACTCTGAGGCGGGCCAGGGAAGAGGTGCAGGGAAGGAGGCTGCTCCCTCTCACGCTCCACAGGGATCAGAAGGCATGAAGAGAATTCCCAAGCTACCCAAGAAGACACGCTGTCCCTCAAGGACACCACTCACTATCCCTTCCTTCACCAGGCCCCAGGCCACACTTCCTAGGGCTTGGACGGCTGGTTAGAGCAGCTGTTTCCTTCCAAACCACCATTTCAACCCAAGGGGGGCGGGGGAGAGAAAAACCAATCCTTCCAGAAGACCTGCCCTTCTCCCGGGAGCTCTGACCCCTCTGTCCACACACTCAGGCTGTGTGAGAGGTTCTATGCACTCACACTCAGCGGGCAGGAGCCGAGCACACACGCAGATGACTTTTGTTAACAACTGCGATGGCTAATGCACATGGAACCTCCACTGCCCGTCTCGCCAGCTCCCTCGAGCTCCTGAGACATCGCCCAGGCCCCCATAGCTTTCCCTTCGTTTTTTTTTTTTTTTTCTGGTGGGGTGAGTGGGCATGCACGGATCCATGTGTATGTGCCAGCCAGCTCCAGGAAGACACAGCATGGACTTAACAGGGGTTCTAGGGCCAAGCGCAATGGCTCACGCCTGTCACCCCAGCTACTCTGGAGGCTGAGATCTGAGGATCAAGGTTCAAAGCCAGCCCAGGCACTAAAGGACCTGAGATTCTTATCTCTAATTAACCTCTAGAAAACTAGAAAACGGGAAGTGGGGCTTGGCTCAAGGGTAGCTGAAGAACTCAGGGACAGCGCCCAGGCCAAGTTCAAGCCCCACGACCCACCAAAACAAAACAAAAGCAAAGGTGCTAGAGAGAAATGCCCATGCTGCTGATAGATAAATAACAGTTTCACTGACTAGAACCAAGGATTTCCAGGACTTTTTCTTTTCTTTTTTTTTTTTTTTCCAGTCCTGGGCTTGAGCTCAGGGCCTGAGCTGTCCTTGGCCTTTCTCAAGGCTCCAGCTCTACCACTTGAGCCTCAGCACCACTTCCGGCTTTTTCTGTGTATGTGGTACTGAGGAATCGAACCCGGAGCTTCATGCATGCTAGGCAAGCACTCTACCGCTAGGCCACGCTCCCAGTCCAGAGAACTTTTGTGTATTTGTCCTCTTTTTCTGTGTATTCTGGGCAGTTCTGAGGTCGAGGTACAGCAAGCCTGCCTTACTCCGATTTACTGCCAAACGTTCTGACTGAATCCCGTGTGCTCAATGGGGTCTGTGCCTTGGCCCAACCTGGCAGCACCACAGGGCGGCACAACCAACACGAGGTAAGTTCTGGTTTGGGTGGGCCACAGGGGCTTCCGTGACGAGGCTGGGTGTGGGGGAGCAGTGCCACAGGGGCTTCTGTGACGAGGCTGGGTCTGGGGGAGCAGTGCCACAGGGGCTTCTGTGACGAGGCTGGGTCTGGGGGAACAGTGCCACGGTGATTTATGTGATAAGGCTGGGTCTGGGGGAGCAGTGCCATGTGACTTCTGTGATGAGGCTGGCTGCCCCACATGGCTTTGTGTGACCACGGATGTTCAGAACCCGTATGGGTGGCGTGAAGTACATTTGAGCACCCGTGGTTTTCCTCCATGCCAGTGTCCGAGGGACCAAGTATCTGCAGGTGCCAGGTGTTCGGGCCTTAAGAATGTCTTTTCACAGAGCCAAACCATGCTCTTGTTCTGGGGGTGAAAACCAGGCCCCCACCTGTAGCTTCTGCTAGGTCTACAACTACATCCAAAAGCGTGTGCATGGCCGGGAGTGTGGCCTGCTGGCAGAGTGCTTGCCTAGCATCACAAAACACAGCAGCACAACAAAGCCCACCCCGGAAGGTGGCAGCACAATTCTCCCCACGGCTGTGAAAGTGGGGGCGGGGGGAGGATGTCTTCCCACATCAGAAGGGCAGTAGACTCTGGTGTGCATCCCATCAGATGCACACCAGAGTCCTCATGTCCCTTAGGGACGCAGGAACCTGGCTGGTCGGTGCTGAGGCACTGAGAGCAGCCCCCTGCCCTGCCATCTCCAGGAGACCGCCCGCTCTTGCTGCCTGGAAAAGCAGGAAACAGCTGACTCTCTAACGCTGGATTGCACAACTGGGTCACTGTGGGGAAAACACCAAAAACAAACCTAAAAATTCCCCTGGGCCTTGGGGTCGCAGACAGGCGGGCGTGCTAGGCGTTTTCTGCCCACCCTCTCTGATGATTAACAGCCCTGCAGGCAGTGCAGTGAACGCCTTTTGGACTGTTCCAACTAGGTCTGGGCCCAGGATTCGTGCCTTCCCTCCCCTCCACACCCCTGTGAACACACACAGTCTTCATGATGCTGTAGAACTTGCCAACAGGCACTTCCTCCAAACCAAGGCCAGGAGGGAAAGGAGCTAAGGATGTGGGCACTGTTCTTCCCATTTGCAGGCTCCAGGCCTGTGGCCTGCTGGGGTCAGGTGAACATCACGGTCAGTACCTTCTAGAGAACAGAGGGGTGGAGGTTCCGAGTACGGAACAATTCTCTAGGATGGATTTGCACTGATGGAGTGGTAGAACACCTGCTTCCATTCTCGCAGGTTTGTGGCCAAACTCTATTCCTATCAGCCAAGAGTCACCACCAAAGCCAGTCTGGAGACGACAGGACAGAGTGGGGCAAGGCAGGGAGAGGAAGAGCCATTCTGACAAGAGCCACCAGCAATGTCTGGCCAGGATCAAATTGGGACCACTGTACAAGCAAGCAACGGAGAAGGAGCCCGGCAGTGAGACAAGCTCTCTCTCTCTGTTGGTCATGGGACGTGAACTCCGGGCCTGCGCTGTCCCTGAGCTCTTCAGCCCAAGCCTACCACCCTAACCTGGAGCCACAGCACCACTTCTGGTTTTCTGGTGGTTAATTGGAGTAAGAGTCTCATGTTCTTTAGTGCCCAGGCTGGCTTTGAACCACGATCCTCAGATCTCAGCCTCTTGAGTAGCTAGGATGGCAGGCGTGATTATGGAGACATAAGCCGATTCATTCAGGACAACTACAACTATGAGGTTTGCAGGGCCTGGCGTGGGGCAGAGGAGAGAGTTCTGAAGAAATGGATTCTTCCATCCCACCCATTTTTATTCTCATCACTTCTCAAGAACACTTGACATAGGAGCTCTGCATGACTAAAGAGTTAGAGGGACAGACCTGATTCCACTGCCTTTTTGCATCTAGAACCTTCTCTTCCACAGCCTTCCCCTGGCCACACGTGGTTTCCTTTCCCGGCTGTGCTCCATCAACTAACCCTCAAGTCATCAGGACTTCTTCTACAGAGGCCTCTCCAGACTGTTCCCTGGCAGTCAGCTTGTCTCCCACTGCCTCCCAGCCCCACCTGTTTCCCAGCGGGCCCCGACCCTGCACTCCAGCCTGGTACCACCAGCTCCACACACCACCTGCCGGGGCACAGATCTAAAACCCCCTTCCCTACCCTCGTCAGGCCAGGCTCATGTTCAAGGACAGGAGGATAGATTTCTTAGCTCAGGAAGGGAGAGGCAGAGGGAGTGCAGGTTTTCCCCCATGGCTGGCAGAGGGGCTCGGCTCCGCTCCTGGGTCCCCCAGGACTCCCGACCCCGGGGCCCGTGACTACCTCTGAAGCTCCGTATTATGGAGTGCCTCATTTTCATGGACTTGGTTACTGGGCATAGCAAACACCAGTGCCGCGCCCCCTCCCCCCCAACACTGCTGATGTCAGGGTGGGGAGTGGTGAGATGTCAACAAGGCAGCCATCTGCCACCGCAGCCTGGCTCCGCACACCTGACCACATGGGAGCCTGGCTTCACCCCATTCTCAGAGGACAACGGGGTGGGTGGGCGCGCCTAGGCTACTTCACTGCCTCGCCGTCACGTGAACCACATTGGAAAGGAGTTTGGCAAGAACGTAGATCACCTTGGTGTGCGGATATTTCTGGGGCTTATTTTTCTTCTTGCCAGCTTGTCTCCCTGCTTCAATTGCCTACCATCTGCCTTTGAACAATCTAAGTGTGAGTAGTTAAGATTTTATTTGGAGGGTAAGATGCTTAGCGCTCATCCTGGTGTTCGGGGGCATTTGGTGTTTAATAGGATCTCAGGGGTGACTTGGCTGGGTTGGGAGTTGGATCGTCCCAGTCAGAGTGCACTAGAAAATTAAACAACTCACAACTGCATTACTCAGCAGAAGGAACGAGATCACTGGAGTGTCAGAACTGCCCCCCAGCGGAGTCCCAGGTCTGCAGGGAGTGAGGCAGGGAAGTATCCTAGTGTTACTTCTTACTTGCTATGTTAACGACTCCCAGACAGTCCTGGGATTTGAACTCAGGACCTGGATGCCATCTCTGAGCCTCTCTGTGCTCAAGGCCACTTCCGGCTGGAGATAAATGTCTCACAGGACTTTCCTCCCCCAGCTGGCTTGGAACTATGACCCTCAGATCTCCTCCTTCCGAGTACCTAGGAAGATGGTGCAAGCCACCAGCCACCCAACTTCTTAACTCTCCGGGACATTAAAAAAAATCAGACTGGTGGTGGCCTTTCTGTGACCTGTCAACACCCCTGAATGGCAGGGAGGTTCACTCGGCTCCCTGGTAAGACATATGTGATTTGAAGTAATCTGCCATTTTGGCAACTCAGCCTTAAAGTTTCAGATTTGAACTGGAGTATGATCCAGGGGTACCCACAGCTACTGCCTGATCAGTCAAGTGTGGGGAGGGGATGGAGAATCATAAGGGCAGGAGGTCTGATCAACTGAGGAAGAGAAGAAACTTAAGACTTCTAGATACCAAGCCCTATGAACTTGGGTTTAAGAAAACCAAATATGCCAATGCTGAGAATAAAACACTTTTGACTTAAAAAAAAGGGGGAGGGGGAGGCAGGAGCATAGTGATAGAGTGCTTGCCTAGCATGCACAAACACCCAGGGTTCAATTCCCTGGTACCACATACTCAGAAAAGGCCAGAAGTGGTGCTGTGGCTCAAGTGGTAGGGCTCTATTGAGCAAAAGAAGCTCGGGGACAGTGCCCAGGCCCGGAGTTCAAGCCTCAGGACTGGCAAAAACAAAACAAAACAAAACCTGGATGCTGGTGGTGGTTCACATCTGTCACCCTAGCTCCTCAGGAGGCTGAGATATAAGGATTGTGGTTCAAAGCCAGCCGGGCAGAAAAGTCCATCAGAGTCTGATCTCCAATGAACCACCAGAAAACCAGAAGCGGCACTGTGGCTTAAAGGATAAAGCATCAGCCTTGAGCTCAAGGACAGCGCCCAAGCCCCAAGCTCAAGCCCCACCGCCATCACCACTTCCACCACCAACAACAAGAAAAGAAAGGGAAAACACAGCCTTAATTAAAACAAACTGCCAGGTCAAAAACTGATGCACTGGCCACAGTCAGAAGGCCTGGGAAATCCAGTGACTACTCTTGGAATGTCAGGAACTCGGCAGCCAGCACACTGGATGCCACGTGTGAGAACCCTTCACCACTGCACAGCCAACCCTGAGGTGAAATCAGAAAGACAGCCGGCCGCCGCCAGCCTCTCTTAAAATGCTCCAGGCCTCGGTCACCCAGGAGCTGTCAAACTGGAACTCCAGCTTCTCAGTCCAAGGAACAAAACCCACTAGATTCTCAAGTCTGAGTCTTCATTGACCTGGAATTGCTAGACGCTGGGGTGACTCTTCCAGTGCCGGCCCACTCTCCCACGGCCTTGAAAACAGGGCAGGGTGGGGGAAGAGAGGAGGGAATCACAAGAGCTACCAGGCAATTGTTTTTGGTTACTACTCCAGCAAGACAGGTAAGAAAAGCAGTAGCTACACCTAACCCCATCACTCACCTTTCCCTCCAAAATTCCCACACATGCCCTTAATACTCTGGTTTTCATATGATAAATCAATATACAGAGAAGAACATTTCAAAGTCCTAAGAGGCAATTTTCAAAGCATAATGCTTTCAGAAATGTGGTAGATGAGACAATATTTCATCTCCTCACTTTTAAAGTTATTAAGTGGTACATTTACAGAGAACAAGTATGTCTGCCTGGCCTAGGTCCCAAAACTGACCCTCCATGCCCCTCTGTGGCCTTTCCCCCATCGTTTTTTGGAGGGTAGGGATGTATCTGCCTCCATTTCTAAAGTGCTATGCTAGGCAACAACAGAACCCAAGTAGCCTCTTTCCACGCCTTCCATCCATTCCCGCAGTGCAGCGGTGTGACGTCTGCAGGTCATGTGGCAAAAGAGAAGCAACGGGGACGAATGCCATGCTGCCAACATGTAAGCAGGACACTCTGGCTAAAAGAAATCCATGTCAACTGTACCCATGATGAACTCTGCTGCAACATGAGAGAACAAAAGGCCAGCACCACACAGAAATAAACATGAAAGCCCTAACACCAGGAGTTAATTAGCAGTTGTTTAAATTACAGCAAAAACTCATCTCTAAGGCCGCAATGTGAAACAAATCAGGCGCTTAAACAGAATTTCTTACCCCAAACAAGGGAAAGCTACATTGATGACCAAGAAACAACTTGCACTGTATAAGAATCACGTAACTCTTCCTCCTCCTCCTCCTCCTCGGTTACAAATTGAGTTATGATAATAAAAGCCGCCAAAAGTCTTCTTTCAGAAGGACGTATTACCAAATACCATGATCATACCCACCTAGTATCCAGGTGACCAAGACATACAATAATCTCTAGTGGGCAGCAGTGCCAGTGTCCCAGAGAAAGAACAAACCTTTAAATAAAACCATGAACCCACAAAGGGAGCAAAGTGGACAGCGAGGTGATCTAAGGAGGTGATCTAAGAAATGGGAGCAGGGATAAGAGTGGACAGCCAGCTAGGCCTCTGCCCAAGAGCTCATTTCAGTATATTTGTCTTACTGAGGAGAGGGAGAGGCCAGGCAGGGCAGGCCAGAGGGCGGGGTTCCCATTTGCAAACTATGAATGAATGCACAATGAGATGAAGGAGAAACAATGATTTGGTTATTAATACAGAGGTGGAGGGCTGGAAAGAGAGGAGGAGGGAGAGTGGAGACTGAATGGTTAAGTTAATAATAGAGGAAGAAGAAAGGAAGTGTGCACCACAGGAGATAGAGGCAGAGGAAGAGCAGTGAGCCTGGGAATCGAATCGTGGGTAATTATCCTCTTGCACAAGCAGCAGCACAGAGAGGCCAAAAAAAGAAAGAAAAGAAGGAAGAGAAATGCACAAGCCCACCCCGTTCCTCCCTCTGCCACAGCTTGTAGACTGGCAGTTGTAGGCCTCGGGTCAAAAGAACCCCGCAAACCTTTGTGTGCCATCGGTGGGTTTGATTTGGAGTGGGACCGGGGGGGGGGGGGGGGGCTGTTATGGAAGCCTCAGGAAGACGCACATTACCTGTGTGTAGATATCAGGACCCACGAGTGACCACAGGCACCAGAGGCTCACGCCTGTAATCCTAGCCACTCCAGACGCTGACATCAAAGCCAGCCTGATCAAAAGTCTGTGAGACTTTATCTCCAACAAAAAGTCAGAAGTGGAGCTGTGGCTCAAGTGCTAGCTAGGCTAGCCTTGTAC
The DNA here is from genome assembly GCF_031878675.1 of Megascapheus bottae. Lineage (NCBI taxonomy): Eukaryota > Metazoa > Chordata > Mammalia > Rodentia > Geomyidae > Megascapheus > Megascapheus bottae. Next base: position 215,113 of record NC_143543.1, on the reverse strand, counting down.
AAGCTCAGGGACAGCACCCAGGCCCTAAATTCAAGCCCCAGGATCCAGAACAAGAAAAAGGAGAGGAGTGGGCAGCCATGAAGTTTTAAGGACCACTTTTAAGCAACTTTAGATGAAAACAATTCTTGAAAACTATCATAGGGTAGCAGAGATTCCACGTTTTATCGCTAGAACTCCGAGGATAATTCATTTCGGGACGAGATGGGGCTCAGGACCTCTGAGTCCAAGCCCTGGGCCTCTGTGTTCCCTCACCACTGGGTCTGGAGAGGTGGGGAGAAGAGTAAGGAAAGGGAAAGAACATGGCTATCAACAGCCAAGGCAGTGGAGACACTGAGCAAGAGTCTGAGTCGGACACACTCCTGGCGGGCACCTCCACCTCAGCGCTTCCTGAGTGTGACATCACACTCACTCAGGCTCTCCGAGGGACCAGGACCAGGACCCCTCCCAGCTCGTGGACTACTGCACAGGGCAGCCCTGCGGGAGCCCACCTGAGAGGCAAGGACCTTCAGAGACCTCTGCCTCACCCACCCAGCAGCCAGGGTCAGGCCAAGGGCAGCAGACGGTGGGCAGCTGCAGCGCGGGGCTGGAAGACAGAGCCCCAAGCAGGGGGGTAGTTTGGGGAGAGCGGTTAAAGACCCTTGCCAGGGTCAGCTGGGTTCCGGCCGGAAGCCCCCAGGGGACTAGTTGCAATCAACAATAAGAACCCGGAGAAAGCAAGCTCTGGGCCTGTGGAAAGGCCCAAGAGCATCCAGCTGGACGGAAGATACCGGGCCTCTCCCGTGGCAGGTCTCACTTGTCCTAACCCCAGAGTCTCTCCTGTGACGTCACAGGGAAGGTGTCAGACTGGGATATGGCTCAAGCAGCATCATGCTTTCCTAGCAAGCACTTGGTCGTGAGTTCAAACCTCAGGACCACCAACAAATAAAAAAGAATCAAGGTGAGCCAGCTGGTGAGTGCCAACCACTCCAGAGGGGCGTCATCACTGCCTTTGTCCCTGGCTTGCTCTGGAGCCAGCCCGGGCTTTAGGTTGGCCTTTGAAGACTGACGGAGCTCTCCGCCTTCCTCACGTTTAGAGCCTTGTCGCAGCAACATCCACCGAGACGAGCTGCAGGCTCCGGGTACAGTAACCCTGCCCTGATTTATGTGGGACAGACAATAAAGAAATAAAGGCCCCGCCAGGTCTGAGGATCGGGGAGACACCCGTTATTCCTGCATCTGCTGAAGGGGTTAGACGCACAGCACCCTAGTAACAAGACAGTTCTCCCCACTCCAGGCCAATCACCACCTGAACGTGAAGAAAACAAGTTCAAGATTGGCCTGGCTGAACTTGAGGATTCTACAGTTGCTTGGATGATGCAGGCAGGGCCGACTGTCACTCAGTTACCTGCCTTCTATGACAGGAGCCCACGAACGTCAGAGGAGATACTCCGAATCTTGATGAAGCTGTGGCTGCCCAAGTTGCCCTTCCTGTAATCCACCTTAAAAAGCAGATGAAAACTGCCCGGTGGAGAGCCCAGACACCAACACAGGACAAGTACACGACACTCCAAAGGACCTCAATCCACTCACCACTGGACACATGGACATACTCACATGTATGTGCGCGCACGCGCACGCACGCGCGCACACACACACACACACACACACACACGACCAGCATCCACCCTGCCCGGTCGAGAGCCCAGACACCAAAACAGAAACAAGTACACAACACTCCAAAGGACATTCTCAACCCATCCACCACTGGACACATAGACACAGACACAGATACAGACACAGACACACAGACACACAGACAGACAGACAGACAGACAGACACACACACACACACACACACACACACACACACGATCAGCATCCACACTGCCCTGTCTAGAGCCCAGACACCAACACAGAAATAAGTACACAACACTCCAAAGGACGTTCTCAACCCATCCACCACTGGACACATAGACACAGACACAGACACACAGACAGACAGACAGACAGACAGACAGACACACACACACACACACACGCCTGACCAGCATCAACTCTCCAAGCAAACTACTTCATCACTGCAATATGTACACAATGCCTTTTCAGACCAGACCAGGAGACGTTTCTGGAAACAGCTTGTTAACAGCCCCAGCTGGCTGTTGAATCCGTTTATAGTCTATCAGGAAGACAGCCTCTAAGGAGATGCATTTTACATCTCTACACAACGCCGCCTTGACTCAATAAGGCTGTGTTCTGTGCAAACCTTCCCTCTACTCGAGAGAACAGATTTGGCTGTAATTTCTAAAACTAGTCCTCCCATGAGCATGCAATCCATGTGCACATATGCAAACAATCACAAACAGACCCTTGAATAAAAGCAGAATGGGGCCCAAGAAAGCGCAGCCATGCCATCTTGTTCTGACGCCCAGAACGGCATCTAGTCAGCTGCCCTCCAGCTCTCCTACCCAGAATCTGCCTGGTCTAATCCCCAGTGCAGGGTCTAAGGCGTGAGCTTTCAATGAAGGCACGAGGAAACTTTCCTCCTTAGCCCAGGAATTACACACGATGAAATCTCTTCAGTGTACCTCGATATGTACAATAATGCATTTCCCTCAAGCCTAACAATTGTGCCTAGGGAAACTAGGACGAGCTGAGAGGTGGCCGTGACATGGCTCAAGAGATGCCTCCTGAGATACCAGGCAAAGAATCAATATCCTGTCCACCCACCCACTGGAATAGCAGGGGTCGAATCTAAAAGACCCCAAGAGGAGCTGCAGAGGTGAACTTGGGGCCCAGGCTGTGAGGTGAATGAATCCCTTCTAACGACACGTGGCACTGTGCCCAGCCACCCCTCACAGTGTCTCAGGACAGCACCACGGGTGTGCTCAAAGAGTCACATCTACGGGTTGTCCTGAAGCATGCCCGGTAAACACAACAGTGTGGTGAGCTCACACTCTCCCCTACAACCTAGATCTAAGGCAGTCATGGGGGGCTGTGGTGATGTGGGGGGCTGTGGTGATGCAGAGGACTGTGGTGATGCAGGGGGCTGTGGGTATGTCAGGAGGCTGTGGGTATTATAGTGGGCTGTGGTGATGTGGGGGGCTGTGGGTGATGCAGGGGGCTGTGGGTATTATAGCGGGCTGTGGTGATGCAGGGGGCTGTGGGTTTTATAGAGGGCTATGGGTATGACAGGGGGCTGTGGTGATGCAGGGGGCTGAGGGTGATGCAGAAGACTGCATCCCCTTCCATGGTCAACCTTGTAAGACCAGAGTGGAATGGCAAGTATCCACACCCATCTTTCCTTACAGGCGGCCTCTTCAAGGGCGGGCCGGCCAGACCTACACACCAGTGCCCCTGCTTGCACCCAGAAACTGTTCAGCTGTTTCACTGAGAATTTCAAGACAATGTTATACCACTGGCCCCCTTTTCCTGGCTCTATTTGCAACTATTCTTTTTTTTGGGGGGAGGGGCAATCCTGGAGCTTGAACGCAAGGCGCGGGCACTATCCTTGAGCTTTTCTGTGCAAGGCTAGTGGTCTACCACTTGAGCCACAGCTCCATTTCTGGCGTGGTGGTGGTTAGCTGGAGATAAGAGGCTCACAGACTGCCCTGTCAGTCTGTCTCTGGATGTAATCCTCAGAGCTCTGCCTCCTGAGTGTAACAGGTGTGAGCCACTGACTCTTGGCGCTCTCCCAGCAGAGCATTCGGCCTACAAGATGGGTAAGGGGCCACGGGGACAGGCCCAGGTTCAGCTTCTAGAGATGGGCAGCCGGGAGGCCGAAGGACCAGGAAGGGACTGGCATGTGAATGGATGCACCAGCTAAGGCAAGAGCCAGCACCCAGGTCCCCTCGCCCATCTCCCTGCCTGCCTGGTGGGAGTTAAAGGCACCCCTAGAGCGTGCTGGGAAAGCCTCAGGGCATGCTGGGAAGGCAGATGGCATAATGACTCCAGCCTTCCAGTGCTGGCTTCCCGCACAGCAGCTGACCCTCACCTGTTAATTCACAGCCCTGCCCAAAGCAGGGCCGCGGACAAAGAAAGAAGGGCCGAAATCTATCAAGGGAGCCTTTGTTCCTCCGGTTCTCAGGGGAAGCGCACTCACTTTCCTTCCCCACCCAGAAGCCCTGTCAGCAGACTCGGGAAGGAAGCACATGGGACAAAGTCAAAGCAGAGGCTGGCAGCTTCCCAGGGGATTTTAGGTGCACTCAACGGAACCAGGCCCTGTTGGCCTCAGAGTCGGGGCACAGAGGAGGCATACCTACACCGGGGACTCTGAGGAAAACAACTGGGGGATCCAACAGTGTCAAGTAAATGAACCCTGCTCATCCCAGCCATTACCCAGAGGGCCCCGAAGAGCCACTGAGGCAGGAGGGCCCGACTCACGGTGTAAGACCACAGCCGAGACCTCATGATGCAGACTGTTCTTACATGTCCCAGACCTCAAGTCCGAGTGGGTAGACGATACAGCAGGGATCAACGCAGCCCAAAACAGGAGCACAGAATTTACCTCTCTCTGTCCCTCTAGGCTCCTGGCCTGTGAGCACGAATCAAGCCATGGAAATAACCGGCTGGACTACACAGACACTCAGGAGACTGGGGAGTATGGTTTGTTCTGGCAGGAATTGGACTTGAAGGCCCAAAACAGTTAAATGGCAGAGAAAGACGAACGGCTCAGGACAGCAAAGCCCGAGGAAAGAAGTGGTTCAGATTCCTAGGAAGTCCTACACCTCCGTCAGGCTCCTCACCCAGCGCGGGCAAGAGCTGAGCAAAACAGATGGACCCACAGCCTCGCGCTAGTTGTCTGACGCCAGGGTGGGTCTGCCCGAGTGCCAGCCATCAGGCAGCAGCTCCCCAGACTTGACTCTCCGCCAGGCCCTTACCTGCCGCCAGGCCCCCACGGCGGCCGTCCTTCTTTCCTGTCACTGCCACCTCCAGACCCTCTCTGACTAGGGAGCCGACAGGGAGATACTTCTGAGACAAACAGGCTGCTTTCTGGGGCTTGCATTTTTTTTTTTTAATTACAAGGCTGATTTTTATCTGCAGCTCATTTCTTCCAGGAAATACTCAGCTTCCTCGTGTAGGAGAGCCGCAGGCCTTGCAGGATCAGTGACCTCGCACACAGGCTGTCACAGCCCTGCCCTCGCAAAAGGAGCTGAACGGGGCCTGTGGGCAGCAGCACTCCCCCCCCCCCCAGGCCTTTCTTTCTCTGCTTCTCCCATACAGGTCATGGGTGAGAAAAGGGCAGGGGCGGTATCCTAGAGGACACTGGGTATGCAGGTGAGGTCTCAGGGCGTGTCCTCAGATAACAACTGGAATACTGCTACTGAACCCCCAACCTCTCCCCAAATCAAAAGCTCCCTCATATTACCCCAAGGTAACAAACACAGTTTTCTCGAATTCTTCCATGTAATTATCCTCCCCAAGGGCCACTCCTTCTGCTTACAAAACCAGAAATGCACCCCCCACCCTCCCATGCACCACCCCAAAGCCCCAGCGTCTGTTCTGTGGTCGCACAGACAGACGTGGGATCCTGGAAACAAGAGCAGACAGCGGTGTTCGTGCCCTTTTTCCAAGTCCCAGCCCAGTCCCAAATAATGCACAATTGTATGGACAGTTGAATAGTATGAACAGGCAGTGGAGTGCCAGAGCACTGAGCAAAATCTGTGCTGTGGTCTGTGTGGCCCTCGCAGACAACAGGGGTTTCCCTTCGCTTTCATCTTGGGTTCAAAGACACTGGCTTCCTTGGCTCATCTCTCCTGGTGCAGGGGCCTGCGTGCCACTGAAGCTGGCAAAGCAGGAGCCTCTCAGAATCCTGTGGAAAGTTCAGCGGGGCAACACTGACCCCAGTCCTCAAGAGGACAGGCAAGGCGCCCACGTCCACAGGCTGAGCAGGAGATACACAGAAGAGCTTCTTGATTAGCAGCATAAGGCACGGTGCCAGGCAATTTCTGGCGTCAACAGCTCTGAGACCACAGGGCCAATCCTGCTTCAGGTGGGTAAGTAAGCTCATGGTTAGGTGACCTGGACAAGTTCAAGTCCAAGCTCCAGGCCTCTTGGGTCTGTGCCTGATCTCCTGCCCCGAGTGCCCTCCAGTGAATGGACCTTTCTCCTCCTGAGTGGACCCCTATTCTCCACACACCCCGCCCCCACCAGTGAACTTACAAGGAAGAGCCAGAGGACAATAGTGTGCAAATGTGAACGTAAAGCAGGCAGTGACCAGCAGGGTGCATGCCCTTTCTAGGTCATTCAGGAAATGAGGTCCCTTTCCCTGTGACTGACTTTCACACCCAAGGGGAACCCTCATTTCTCAGCAGCAGGAAGTGGAAGGGCCAGGGAGGCTGCAGGCAGATAGCTCAGCCCCTTCTGTGGACGGTGAGGGGGGAGTGGATTTCCATAAACCTCATGGACTTTAAAAAAAATGCAACTTTTTATGCCAATCCTTCTGTGGTTGGAGCTCTTTCCAAAATGTACTGTGCTCTCTCTCTTCTCACGTCTTAACACTCATCAATCTGGAAGTCATGCCTGCAAACATAAACATCACTGATATTCTGTGGTGTGTGTGGTGCCCTGAGGAGGGGCCCTAAGTCAGGGGTCCAGGCCAGGCCATCTGAATCCTCTGCTTTTTTCCCCTCCATGTTGGTGGGTACTGGGGTTTGAACACAGGGTCTGATAGTTGCTACAGAGGCACCCACCATCTGAGTCATACCCCGACCTTCTTACTTTATTTTTCACATACAGTCTTGGGTTTATGCCAAGGCCAGCCTGAGACAACCCTTCTCCCTCTGCCTACTGTGTAGCTGGAACTAAAGGTGCGTACCTCCATGCCCACATTATGTGCTAGGCAGGCTGGCTTCACACGGTGATCACAGGCATCTGACATTACAGGTATGCACCACGTGTCACCATGCAGCTGTACGGGGTGAGAGGGGCCCTGGACAGGACACCTGATTCTTGCTCCGGCTTTGTCATGATTAACAATGTGATCTGAGTCCAACTATTTAAATAACACAGGACTCAGTATCTTCATCTGTCTTAAGAAAAGTTTGGATTGTGCTTTCTAAAAGTCTTTGAACACACCCATAATCAATCTTTTATCTATCAACTGCCTACCATCTCGAGCCTTCCCAAAATCTCCTCTAAAAACATTTCCATCAAAAGTGTTCAAAACCAGAAGAAATGGATGAAGTCGGATGGTCAAAACACTCTTTTCATTCAAGTATACTAAAAGAATAAGGCCGTGATAAGCAGGTCATCAAGAAAGAAAAAACATTAATGTTCAAGAAAAAAAATTAATGTGCAAATGCCTGAAGAGACTTAAGTAAACTTCCAGAAATCACGGTGCTAAAGATACAAACAACAGGTGCTTTTTAGAAGTTATGTTCGTGGGTTGAACAGAAAAAGAAAATTATTCAAGTACAAGGAACAGAGCAGGAGTGATGAATGATGGCAGAAAAGGGCCTGGGAGGGAGGCCCAGAAGGTAGACAGGCAGACAGACAGACAGACATCCATCTATCCATCCTTAACCAAACTGTTGTTAGGCACTGGTGGAGGAAGGAAGATAAAAACAAACTTTTTGAAAAAAGGAGCAAACTTTCTGAGCAGAGTTGTGAGTATGAGAATGGAGTCCACTGGACAATCTCTCCCTGGGTGGATCACTAGACAGGCGCTGGCTTGGTGGCACCGTGTGACTGTCCCCGCTGCCTGGGCCCGGCAGGGTCTGCCTGGGTGTACTCACCAGAGTCTGGTGGGTAACAGACTCCTACACACAGCTGCCCACCCTGCCCATCCCACAACCTCCCCGCTCCTTGGTAAAATGGGGAGGAGACTGCCTCCCAGACAGAACCAGGACAATGACTGACATTCTGTAGATACAAGACCAACAGCACAATAACAGCTCTGCAGCGTAGGGGGAGGGAATCCTCAGAAGAGGAAGAGGAGGAAAAAGAGGAAGAGGAAGACGAGGAAAAAGAGGAAGAAGGAAGTAGAGGGAGGAGGAGGGAAAGGAGAAGAGAGAACCTGGTGAATCACTAATCACCGTGCAGTTGAGACACAGGATTTACCCACACAGGGGTTTCTAGTTTTCTTAGGTGGGTGTTGAGGAGAGCAGGGCAGAGCTGGCTCCAGGCACTTGGGTCCACCCTTGTTTGTGCGCGGAGACCCTCCCCCGGGGCCGCCGGGCTGCTGACTAGGTTATCTTCACCCAGAGGAAAGGGCCATTCCGCAAATACACACACAAATCGCCCATCTGTGGCAGATCTCTCCCTGGAGGCAGCGTGACGGGCACACAGACACCCAACACAGGCTCACCCCCGGGTTCCCCACACAGCACCTTTTATGGGGCAGCTCCTGTGTGCTAGAAACATCAATAAAAAATGTGCTTGCTTTTTAATAGGCTATAATTCGAACTTCTCACTCATTTCGTGGCTTTTCTCTCCCCAGACACTATGTCTGATGGCAACACACTTCAAACAGGACGCTGTTTGGCGTGAGCAGCCCAGAAAACTCAAACCCCAGTCAACCAGCACCCAGAGACTGACTCCTTCCACACATCCAATGACAAATACTTGTTCTCTACTTGGAAACAAATCCAGCGCTGTTGGAAAAGTGGTTTTCACTAAGAAAAATGCCACTCGCATACCCGCCCCCAGGGGCTCCCTCTAACAAGGGTCCCTCAGTAAAGGGCAAGGCTTAAATCTGGATAATAAAGGGAGTCTGCTCCCCGAATGACCCAGCCACCACCCCTGCCCCGCCCCTCCTTGCTGGGGGGTAAAGGCTTCTCTTGGTGCTTCCTGCTTCCTGGCTTGCCATGTTCCTCTCACCTACCCTGAGGAGGGGACTTCCAGAAGTCTTGGGATCAGCTGCCAAATCTGTGGCTTTAGCTGATAAACAAAGGGGCTTGGCTAACCTTGGATAACAGCTTGTGGAGAGGCAAGAATTCCTCAGAGGGGAAGAACCAGTGCCTTCAGCCTGAAACAGACCTCACTATAAAAATACTGCGGCTAGGCTGGGAGTTTGGCCTAGTGGTAGAGTGCTTGCTTAGCATGCACGAAGACCCAGGTTCGATTCCTCTGTACCACATGCGTAGCAAAAAGCCGGAAGTGGTGCTGAGGCTCAAGTGGTAGAGCTCTAGCCTTGAGAAAGTCCAAGGACAGTGCTCAGGCCCTGAGCTCAAGCCCAGGGATGGCCAAAAAAAAAGAATAATAAATAAATAAAATAAAATACTGCGGCAAGCCAGGCAAGGTGGTTCCTGTCTGCTACCCTGGCTACCCCAGAAAGCTGAGATCCGGACCACTGACCCTCAAGGCCAGGCCTCACCTCAGCCAATAATAAAAAGCTGGGCAGGTTGGTGACTGCTACTCATTCCAGCCCCGTGGGAGCCGAGACTTGGAGGACAGAGGTTCCCAGCCAGCCTGGGCAAAGAAATGTGTGAGACCTCCTTTCAACAGAAAAAGCTACTGGGGGACCTGTACAAAAAAAGAAGAGGCAAAGGTGCCGGGGACACGGCTCAAGTGAGCCCCTGCCGAGTTCATGCTCCAGTGTGAACAATAAATTAAAAAAAAAAACAAAAAAAAAACAAATGCTGCAAACCGTGGTGCTGGTCCAAGTCCACCAGGCCCTCTGCCCTCATCCCTGCCTCCTACCCCTCCTCTTCCCCACCCCTGCTGAGACCCGCATGGCTGGAAGCCTCCACCACCTTCCCTGGCACATCCCCGGGCCTGAGAGCAGCTGGCTGGAGATTAAAATGACCACGCGAGGAAGTGCCAGCGCTGAGGCCTATTGTATCGAGTTTCCTTGGCCTTTTATAGATGCTCCACAAACCATGACTGTGACGTGGTGGCCGGAGCCCCCACAGGCCGGGCCTGGAACACAGCTGTGAAGATGGGGTGCTTTGCTGTCCCAACACTGAATGTCTGAGTACCCTAGGATGCTACTGTAGGAAAATCAGACTTCAGAGCCCAGCCTGCTGGCCCTCACACCCGTGCCCATTCCCAAGGTTGTTTCTTGAGACAAGAGAAACATATCGAAATATTAAATCAAAGTTCTGTTGCTAAAATCAGATACTGGCAGATGCCTGCAATCCCAGCTTCCTGGGAAGCTGAGATCTGAGGATCATGGTTCAGAGCCAGCCAGGCAGGAGAGTCAGTGAGACTCTATCTCCAATTAATCAGCCAAAAGTTGGACCTCAAGCGCAGAGCACCCGCCTTGAGCAGAAAAAAGCTAAGGGAGGGTCTGAGACTGAGTTCAAGATCCAACACTGGTACCAAAAAAAAAAAAAAAAATCCTAATCTTCAGATAGGTACCTAGGGAGGGGTTCCAACCCCGACAGGTAGCCAGCCCTCCTCAAGGCGCTGGGTTCCAGAGGGCAGCAGAAGGACCCGGAGCAGAGACGGCAGAGCAGAGACAGCAGTCTCCCTTCCCCGCCTGATTCAGACAACGCGCAAGTACTCTGTACTCTGTGCCAACTTCCAGGAGAGACTGGGGCAGAGGGACCACCACAGCAAGCCAGTCTCTAGGTGCTGGTGACTGTATTCTGAGTAGCTACTCAGGAGGCTGACATCTGAGAATAGTGGTTCAAGGCAAGCCCGGGAGGAAAAGTCCTGGTGACACTCTCATCTCCAATGAACCACTCAAAAACCCGCAGTGGAGCTGTGGCTTATAAGTAGCAGAGCACTAGCCTTTAGGAAGAGGAGCTTAGGGACAGCCCCAGGACTGATCAGGGAAAAAAGGGATTTCATCCAGGGAGGAAAGTGGGGCTGATAAGGAGGCAGGAAAGGGGCTCAGGGACATTTATTTATATGACTTCTTTCTAGATCCCAGATTCCCAGGGCAGCACACTCAGGGTTGGTGACTCAAGTCCACTGCAACTTGGCTGAATTTAAAACTGAACAGGTGACTTAAACCTCTTCCTTCTTCCTTAGACCAGCACAGGAGTCTGAGAAAACATCTGACTTTATTTTCTAGAGCAAGTTGATCCTGGTGCTACCGATAAACGCCCCAGGATCAGGAACTATGGGGGGGGGGTGGACTGTAAAGAACACCCACAGATCAGGAACTGGGGCTGGTGACCTTGAACTGGGTGGTGGCAGATTGGGTGACCTTGGGCTGGGCAGCCACTGGGCACAGGGAAGAATATCTGACTAATTTCCCCAGGAAATGGAAGAGGCTTAGGAAGAGCAAAGAACTACAAAAGCCCCTCTGGCTCACTGCAGGCATGGAAGAGGTCTCCACAAAGGTGTCGTTTGATCCATTCACAAGCTTTCACCTTGGAAACCCCAGTCCTAATCAGAAACCAGCCTTTCCAGAAGAAAACAAAACAAACACAAAATACAACGGTCAGAAGTAAACAAAGCACGTCCCTCTGCCTGGTCTCCTCCACCAGAGCTCACAGTGGTGAGAGACTTACTCCCCTGCCCCCTCCCCCCAGGCCAGCTGCATGGGACAGAAGGGGGGGTGGCAGCAGGCGGCCTGGCAGAGACCTTCCAGTGTCACACCTGCCCATTCATCCTCTCCACTCCATGGAAAGCAGTTTCCTGGACTCAGAAGCTAGCACCCCAGCTTTGGGGTCACTGAAGTTGTTGTGTTTTTTTGTTTGTTTGTTTGTTTTTGTTTTCTCCCAGCACCACTTGTCAAGGACCACACGCAAGGCAGAGCAGGCCACCAGGGTTTTCCAGATGGCCTGGAAGCACCCCGGTCCCCGATCTCCAGGGCTCACCAACAGAACACCGAGTCCTACCATCTCTACCCAGTCTTTCTTCACATCCACCCCGGGCTCAATGAGGAATAACACCAAGTAAAAGTGATACTTTTCATGAAGGGTAAAGAACAATGGGTCTATTTTAATGACAGAGAGTCCACTGTGAGGAAGCGAGGCAATCCAAGCAGATAGTAGGCAGGGGCTGGGGGTGCAGCTCCACGCTGGAACACTTGCCTGGGATGCTCCAGCCCCAGCCCAGGAATACAAACAAACAGTAATAATAATTGAAGCACTTGGGGGAAACGGGGTGTACAGCCAGAAGGTGGGGTTCTGCATCCCGGGTCGCGCTGGGCCTGCGTGTGGGGCGGGGTAGCCGAGGGGACAGCACCGCCACGCTTGCCACTTCCAGGAAGGCTCAGGAACCGTCCATTCACCTAGGCCCCGCCCCTGCGCCCCTCCCACCCCCACTCGGCCGGCGGGCGGCGGGAGCTGGGGACGAGGACGCCGCTGTTCGGCGGGGACCCCGGGCCCCCCGGCCACACGGCACCATCTCAGCGCGGGCGTTTCGGGGGGCGGGTTTACTCCCATTCACCGACCGACACCCCTGGACTCCGTCACCCCACGCTCCGCATGGAGTCCTGTCGGAGCGTTCGTCCCGCAGGATCCCCCCCAGCGCCCGTGCAGAATCTCCTGTATACGGCAAGGCCACCGAGGACCCCAGGTCTCCCCGGGTCCCCCCACACCCGTGCACACCGGGGAAAGCGAGCCCGCGCCCCCACCTCCCCGGGGAGCAGAAGGTGGATTCCAGCCCCGGAGGCGCGGCGGCGGCGGGCGGCGGGGTCCCGGCTCGCACCTGTCACCCCGGGGGCGCGGGCGGCCGGGCCGGGCGGGGCCGGGGTCCCCGCGCCCCCCAGCAGACCCGGCGGCGGCCCCGGTGGGCGAGTCGGGATTCCCGCCGCCCGAGGGCTCCGGCGGGAAGCGTCGCCCGCCCTCCGAGCGCCCTCCCCGGGCTCCGCGTCCACGGCTCCCGGGGGAAACCAAATTCCCGGACGGGACCCACGCGAGCGCCGGCGGGGGGCGGGGAGAAGGGGACGCGGCCGGGGCCCGAGCCGGGCGGGTGACGGCGGCCCGGGACGCCCGCCGCGGGGTGCGGCCTGCCGCCCGGGGGACCCCGCGCCCCCGCCCCGCGCGCCCCGGAGCCCCGAGGGCGCCGGCACCGCCGCTCGGCAACTTTCCTCGCCCCGGCGGGCCGGGCCCCGGGTCCCCGAACGTGCGCCGGGGCTGAGGGGCGGAGCGGCGGCGGCGCCTGGAGTCCCGGCGAGCGGAGCCCCGCGCCCGCCCGGCGCCCGGCCCCCCGGAGCCCCGCGTCCCTCCGCCCCGCGTCCCTCCGCCCCGCGCCGCCCCTCCGCCCCCCGCCGCCCCCCTACCTTGATGCCGCCCGGGGCCGGCGTCTCCGACATGTCTCAGGCGGCTCCGGAAGTTCCCGGCTCCCCGCGCTCCGCTCCCGGCCAGGCGCGCGCGGGCGGCGGCGCCCGAGCTAAGAAGTTTGGTCCGGCATGGCCGTGCGGCGGCCCGGTGCGGGCGCGGGAGCCGGGCGGGCGCGGCCTCGTCTCCTCCCACCGCGGCCGCGGCGCCCCGCCCTCGCCCGCTCGCCGGCCTCCCGCGCCTCCTCCGCCGCCCGCCCGCCCTCGTCGCCCGCTCGCGCGCGCGCGCTTCCTCTCGCCGACTGCTCCTTCCCGGAAGGGAAACGAAGAGCCCGGCCGCGCCGCCCGCGCCGCGACCCGGGGAGCTGGGGGCCGGGACTGACGCGACTTCCCGGCCCGGGCTCGGCCTCTTAAAGGCGCCGCCAGGAAGCGCGGCTCGGGTTCCCGCGGCCGCCGGGGCGGGGCCTGCGGGCCGGGCCTGGGAGGGGGCGGGGCCTGCGGGCCGGGCCTGGGGAGGGGCGGAGCCTGAGGGGGCGGGGCGGGGCCTGGGCGGTGTGAGGGACAGGGGTGGAGGGCGAGATCCGTGAAGGCCGGGGGTGGGGCCGGAGGAGCGCGACTGACGGGGCGGGGCCTGCGGGGCGGGACGGGGCCGGACAGGGGGCGGGGCCTGGGAAGAGGGCGGAGCCTTGGGAAAGGGCGGGGCTGGTCGGGGCCTGGGGGGTGTGAGGGACAGGGGTGGAGGGCGAGATCCGTGAAGGCCGGGGGTGGGGCCGGAGGAACGCGACTGACGGGGCGGGGCCGGCGGGGCGGGGCGGGGCCTGAGGGGCGGGCGGGGCCTGGGCGGTGTGAGGGACAGGGGTGGAGGGCAAGATCAGTGAAGGCCGGGTGTGGGGCCGGAGGAACGCGACTGACGGGGCGGGGCCGGCGGGGCGGGGTGGGGCCGGACAGGGGGCGGGGCCTGGGAAGTGGGCGGAGCCTTGGGAGAGGGCGGGGCGGGGCCTGGGCGGTGTGAGGGACAGGGGTGGAGGGCGAGATCCGTGAAGGCCGGGGGTGGGGCCGGAGGAGCGCGACTGACGGGGCGGGGCCGGCGGGGCGGGGCGGGGCCGGACAGGGGGCGGGGCCTGGGAAGAGGGCGGAGCCTTTGGAGAGAGCGGGGTAGGGCGGGGCCTGGATGGTGTGAGGGACAGGGGTGGAGGGTGAGATCCGTGCAGGCCGGGGGCGGGGCCTGCGGGCCGGGGCGGGGCCTGACAGGGGGCGGAGCCTGGGGAGAGGGCGGGGCGGGGCCCGAGAGGTGTGAAGGACAGGGGTGGAGGGTGAGATCCGTGCAGGCCGGCGGCGGGGCCTGAGGGCGGGGAAGGACGTGAGGGTGGGGCTGGAGGGGTGAGGTCGGGCCTGATGCAGGAGGTGGAGCCTGAGTGGCAGGGCTGAGGGGTAACCTACCCTCGCGGTAACGACCCGCACGGGGCCCGGGCGGGGCCAGAGAGCCCAAAGTCTGATGGTCCAAGGGAGGCCTCAGTGTCAGGATAAGACCCGGGGCGGGGCCTGAGGCCAGGGCAAGAGGTGCAGAGGTGGGACCTGGGGCGGGGCCTCAGAGGGCGGGGCGTGGTCTGTATGGCGAGGGCGTGGCCTGGTCGTAGGTGGGCGTGGTCTGTGTGGTGAGGCGGGCCTGCTGGTGGTAGGTGGGCGTGGTCTGCATGGCCAGGGGGCCTATTAATGACAGGTGGGCGTGGTCTGAGTGGGAAGGGGAGCGTGGTGGTAACTGGGCGTGGCCTATGTGGTGACAGGGGCCTGGTCATAGGTGGACGTGGCCTGTGTGGAGAGGGCGGGGCCTGGTGGTCGGCGGGCGGGGCCTGTGTGGCACGGGCCAGGCCTGCTGCTAGGTGGGCGTAGCCTGTGTGGAGAGGTCGGGGCCTGGTGGTAGGTGGGAGTGGCCTGTGTGGCGAGGGCGGGACCTGGTGGTAAGTGGGCGTGGTCTGAGTGGGAAGGGGAGCCTGGTGGTAAGTGGGCGTGGCCTGTGTGGAGAGGGGGGCCTGGTGGCGGGTGGGCGTGGCCTGCGCAGCGAGGGTGGGACCTGGTGGTGGGTGGGCGTGGCCTGTGTGGCGAGGGCGGGGCCTGGTGGTGGGTGGTCGTGGCCTGTGTGGAGAGGGGGGCCTGGTGGTGGGTGGGCGTGGCCTGTGTGGCGAGGGCGTGGCCTGGTGGTGGGTGGGCGTGGCCTGTGTGGCGAGGGCGGGACCTGGTGGTGGGTGGGCGTGGCCTGTGTGGCGAGGGCGGGACCTGGTGGTGGGTGGGCGTGGCCTGTGTGGCGAGGGCGGGCCTGCGGGGGGCGGATCCGGCGCTCAGTGCTCTAGAGCTGCCGGCGGCTCCAGCACGGGTTTTGTTAGACGGATCCTCCCGGTCCGCGACGGGATGGCGCCCTGGGCGCCCGGGCCCCGCAGCCAGGGCGGCCTTTGTCTGCCCGGGGCTCCAGCAGGAAGCGCGCCTCGGCTTAAGGCGAGCAGGGAAGCTGGGCAAGCGCCTGGGCGGACTTGGAGACAAAGCCTGCGGTTGGGGCGGGGACCCCGCGAGGGGAGGAGGGCGGACCCCGGAAGATAGGGGCGGGGACCCGGGAGGGAGGCACAGTCCTGGGGCCTGCAGGGGTGGGGGCCGGCCCGTTCCTGGGCGGCGGGGCGGGCCGGGGAGGGGGAAGAATCTTGGTCCAGGAGTGGAAGACCGGAGGCCTGCAAGGGCCTGGTGAAGTATCAGTCTTGGGCCAGAGTTCCAGAACAGCAGCAGAGCCCCCAGGACAGCGGGCAGAGCCTCCAGAACAGCTGACAGTGCCCCAGGACAGCGGACAGAGCCCCCAGGACAGCGGAAGAGCCCCCAGGACAGCGGACAGAGCCCCCAGAACAGCGGACAGAGCCCCCAGGACAGCGGAAGAGCCCCCAGGACAGCGGGCAGAGCCCCCAGGACAGCGGGCAGAGCCCCAGGACAGCGGACAGAGCCCCCAGGACAGCGGAAGAGCCCCCAGGACAGCGGACAGAGCCCCCAGGACAGCGGAAGAGCCCCCAGGACAGCGGACAGAGCCCCCAGAACAGCGGACAGAGCCCCCAGGACAGCAGCAGAGCCCCCAGAACAGCAGCAGAGCCCCCAGGACAGCAGGAGAGCCCCCAGAACAGCAGCAGAGCCCCTAGGACAGCGGACAGGGGCCCCAGGACAGCGGACAGAGCCCCCAGAACAGCGGACAGAACCCTCAGGACAGCAGCAGAGCCCCCAGAACAGCAGCAGAGCCCCCAGGACAGCGGGCAGAGCCCCCAATACAGCGGGCAGAGCCCCCAGGACAGCGGACAGAGCCCCCAGGACAGCAGCAGAGCCCCTAGGACAGCGGGCAGAGCCCCTAGGACAGCGGACAGAGCCCCCAGGACAGCGGACAGAGCCCCCAGGACAGCGGACAGAGCCCCCAGGACAGCGGAAGAGCCCCCAGGACAGCGGACAGAGCCCCCAGGTCAGCAGCAGAGCCCCCAGGAAAGCGGACAGAGCCCCCAGGACAGCAGCAGAGCCCCCAGGAAAGCGGACAGAGCCCCAGGACAGCAGCAGAGCCCCCAGGACAGTGGACAGAGCCCCCAGGACAGCAGCAGAGCCCCTAGGACAGCGAGCAGAGCCCCCAGGACAGCGGACAGAGCCCCAGGACAGCGGATAGAGCCCCCAGGACAGCAGCAGAGCCCTACTGTCCCCAGGACAGCGGACAGAGCCCCCAGGACAGCAGCAGAGCCCCCAGGACAGCAGCAGAGCCCCCAGGACAGCGGGCAGAGCCCCCAGGACAGCGGACAGAGCCCCCAGGACAGCAGCAGAGCCCCTAGGACAGCGGAAGAGCCCCCAGGACAGCGGACAGAGCCCCCAGGACAGTGGACAGAGCCCCAGGACAGCGGACAGAACCCCCAGGACAGCGGGCAGAGCACCCAGGACAGCGGAAGAGCCCCCAGGACAGCGGACAGAGCCCCCAGAACAGCGGGCAGAGCCCCCAGGACAGCGGACAGAGCCCCAGGACAGCGGACAGAGCCCCCAGAACAGCGGACGGAGCCCCCAGGACAGCGGACAGGGGCCCCAGAACAGTGGGCAGAGCCCCCAGGGCAGCGGGCAGAGCCCCCAGAAGAGCGGAAGAGCCCCCAGGACAGCGGACAGAGCTCCAGACAGTGGACAGAGCCCTCAGGACAGCAGCACAGCCCCCAGGACAGCGGTCAGACCCCCAGGACAGTGGACAGAGCCCCCAGAACAGCAGCAGAGCCCCCAGAACAGTGGACAGAGCCCCAGGGCAGTGAAAAGAGCCCCCAGGACAGCAGCAGAGTCCCCAGAACAGTGGACAGAGCCCCCAGGGCAGTAGCAGAGCCCCCAGGACAGCGGACAGTGCCCCAGGGCAGTGGCAGAGCCCCCAGGACAGCGGACAGAGCTCCAGAACAGTGGACAGAGCCCCCTAGGACAGCGGACAGAGCCCCCAGGACAGCGGACAGAGCCCCCAGGACAGCGGACAGTGCCCCAGGGCAGTGGCAGAATCCCTAGGACAGTGGACAGAGCCCCCAGGACAGCAGCAGAACCCCAAGAATAGTGGACAGAGCCCCCAGAACAGTGGACAGAGCCCCAGGGCAGTGAACAGAGCCCCCAGGACAGCGGACAGAGGCCCAGGACAGTGGTCAGAGCCCCCAGGACAGCGGTCAGGTCCCCAGGACAGCGGTCAGAGCCACAGGACAGCGGTCAGAGCCCCAGGACAGTGGTCAGAGCCCCTGGACAGTGGTCAGAGCCCCCAGGACAGCGGTCAGGTCCCCAGGACAGCGGTCAGAGCCACAGGACAGTGGTCAGAGCCCCAGGACAGTGGTCAGAGCCCCCAGGACAGCGGTCAGGTCCCCAGGACAGCGGTCAGAGCCCCAGGACAGTGGTTAGAGCCCCCAGGACAGCGGTCAGAGCCCCAGGACAGTGGTCAGAGCCCCCAGGACAGCGGTCAGATCCTCAGGACAGCGGTCAGAGCCCCAGGACAGTGGTCAGAGCCCCAGGACAAAGTCAGAGGCCCCAGGACACTCAGCCCCAGGACAAGGTGTCTGACTTCTTTATTGTGGTTCATAATCTCATGAAGGGTTCTGCGGTACTGTGTATGTAAATTCTGAGCCCCCAGAATGCCAGGTCACATAGAGCTCTTGTGTACTTGGCAGTGGCATGTTACCAACCTGGGACGCACATGTAACATGCATGTATAATCCCCACACACACGTTTGTCTGCACTACCCCAGCAGAATTCTCAAGCTCACATCACACAGCCTCCTCCCACTGATTTTTTTCCCCTATGCACCAGCCTTCACGTACTGCATTATAAACACGGCTGACTTTCACAAGGCTTCAGTTTCCTTCACTTGCTGTGGCAGTCACCTAAAATGTAGGTGGGTGTTTGGGTGAGCTTCCAGCCTCATCCCTGACTTCTCTGCCTTCCCCGAGCCATTCACAGACGTGCAGAAGTGGTCAACACTGAAGTGTTAGGTTTGGTGGGCCAAGAGCAAAACTGTTGTTAATGAGAGGAGAGAAAAAAAAACCGATAAAAATAAAACACATTTGCGTGGTTTTTATTCACAGAAACACAGTCATAAACAGAGATTTTTATAGTACAGTTCTAATAATGAGAGGAAGGGAATAGTATTTCACTATGGGTTTGAAGCAGGTTTTCTTTATCATCAAGGCAGAGAGCAGGTATTTGCAAATACTGGTTTACACAACATTCTAATTAACACACGGGGGTGGTCAGGGGTGTGGCATTTCCTCACCTGCTCACCATGGACCTGGTCAAACTTTCCCCTTCCATCTCTCCCCCTTGTGTGCCACCTTCCTAAAACAACGCTGTAGAACCATTCTGTTCTCATCCATGCCCACCACACAGAGAACCCCAACCACTCTCTCCCGCTGCTGCTCCCCCACCCCGGGGCCACCCAGCACCTCGTTTCACGGTGGGCTTCCACAGGGCGTGCATCATAATTTAGCCAGATCAACCCCTCTGCGGCGCTCTTTCCCCGCACTGTCCAACTGCACCCAGCGGGTCCCCTTACGCCATCTTCCTAGACAGACAGGATGCCGTTCCTCTTCTGTTGCGGGTATTAGCATTGGAGCGCAAGTCCTTGTGCTCTTCCAGCTTTTTTCTTGCTCATCCTGGCTGGTGCTCTGCCCCTTGAGCCACGCCCACAGCCTGGCTTTTTGTTGGCTGATTGGCGATGGAGTCAACTGGACTTTTCTGCTCAGGCTGGCTTTGGAGCTTCCGCCCTCCCAGACAGCGAGGATTACAGGCATGTGCCACTGGCTCCTGGCTGTCACGATGCATCCGCATTTCTGAAAGACTTTCCGGTGCCCCATGTCCAGTGGCCTCCCCCACCGGGACGCCCCACTTGGTGTGAGCAGGGAGATCACTCGAGCCTCAGTGCCCTGCAGGCATTTATGAGATGCTATTTGAATCCCGTCCATTCTGCCATTACACCCATGACTTACTGCCCCTTGGGTCCGTCCCTTACCAGGCTTAAAACATGGGAGTTTCCTGACTGAAACCCCACAACACTCTGGGGACTGTGATCTGAGCTCAGAGCCTCGCCGCTGCTCAGGTGTTGTCAGGGCAGCCTCGTGCAGGGTGGCAGGAATGGCTTGGGAGGCGGCTTAGCTCTCCGTCCGTGTGTGTGTGTGTGTGTGTGTGTGTGTGTGTGTTGTGTGTGTGTGTGTGGTGTGTGCGCGCATGTGCGTGTGTATGCACACTAAGTGTGAGCAGGTCCTCTGCACCACGTTAGCACTCCTGAGAGCGGAGCTCTGCCCAGACTCCTCTTCCCCAGCGAGACTGCCACTTCAACATGGCGGCCAGAATCTCAGCCAAAGCCAAGCTGTGTGCTAAGACTACAGATGTGTCACCAGTGATGGGGACAGAGACGCCAGCTTCCCAAGAGAAAACCTAATCCACAGCCCGTCCTCATGGCAGAGCTGCCTGGCAATGTCCAGGTGCCAAACTTAGAAGCAGAAGCCAGGGGCCAGCGGCTCCCGCCCATCACCCCAGCTCCTCCGGAGGCTGAGATCTGAGGATGGAGGTTCAAAGCCAGCCTGGGCAGGGAAGTCTGGGAGACTTTGATCTCCAATGAGCCACCAGAAAATGTGAAGTGGCACTGTGGCTGTCCCTTGAACTGAAGAGCTCAGGGACAGCGCCCAGGCCCTGAGTTCAAGTCCCATGACTGGAAAACAACAACAAAGCATAGAGGCAGGAGAGGCTCTCCTCCTCCAAGCAAGTCCAGTGCTCACTCAGGAGACACAGCCTCGAGGCACTTTACACCTGCTGTGTAAAGTTCACTACTGAGGAGTCATGAAGAACTTAAAAATCCCATTGCAGCAGCAGCTGAGGACCCAGGCTGAGCCCCGGGGGGATGGGGGGGGGGCCTTGCTTTATGTGTTGGGTGAGAGAGACAGACATGAAAGATAACTTAGATTTACTGTCATTGTCACACCGGACTCAGCCTCCCAGAGCTGGGATAACCAGCCTGGCTGGAAAAAAAGAAAAGAAAGTTTACTTCATTTCCTTTTCAGTGGGGCCTGTCTTTGTACGAGGTTAAGCAAGTAGGTGTCTGCCGTTTGGGTCCCTGGGTGGTTTCTGTCTGTCCTGAGCCCAGCTTAGAAGAACTCACGAGTTTGCAAGGTCTAGATTCTTGATTGCTAGTGAACGCTGGACAGTCTGGCAGCCTCGTGTGGCCAGTATTTGCCAGTGGCCCTGACCAGGATGGGTACTGCTCCAGGTTCCTGCAGTCCCTGCCTGGCACAGGTCACTGCACCTGAGCTCTGCCCTGGCCCTGCCCATTCTTCAGATAAAGGCCAAGGGCCACCCAGGCTGGCCATTCCAGACCACCGCGTCTGAGCGAGGCTTCCCCTGAGCTGGATTCGGCAGGAGAAGGCAACTTGGAACCCGAGCAGACAATCTGAGGAAGTTCCGGTGAAAGCAGGAAGGACAGGGTGACAGGATCCATGAGATAATTTCAAGAGGGTCTCTGGAGACATGGGTAGGAAGTCATTAATAAGAGGAAGAGGGAGGCCAGGCCTCTGAGAGGACAGACCAGACAGGCATCTGCGGGGATCTGAGGTCAGGAGAGGAGAGAGGAGAGAACGGAGGGGAAACGCCAAACAAAACATTATACATGATGGGAGGTGGACCAGGAGTGTGACCTACTGTTGGAGTGCTTGCCTAGCCTGCACAAACACTGGGATTCCATTCCTCCGTACCACACCCGGTGCTGTGGCTCAAGTGGTAGAGCGCTAGCGGTGAGAAAACCCAAGGACAGTGCTCAGGCCCTGAGTTCAAGAGCCAGGACTAGCAAAAAGAAAAAAATGATGGGAGATTCCGTCTCCAAGATTCATGTGTTCGTTTGTGCATTTATGTGCCAATCCTGGGGCTTGAACTCAGGGCCTGGGTGCTATTCCTGAACTTTTAAAATTCAAGGCTAGTGTTTTACTACTTGAGCCACAGCTCTACTTCTGGCTTCTTGGTGGTTCATTGGAGATAATCTCACAGACTCTCTGGCCCAGGCTGGCTTTGAACCATAATCCTCAGATCTCAGTCTCCGGAGAAGCTGGGGTGACAGGCGTGAGGCGCCAGCATCTGGCTGACTCTTCTATTTTTGCCTAAAGATTTCGCTAGAGTTTTCTGAGAACTAAGGGCCAGGACCCATCAAACCGTAGGCAGCTGACAGATGAAATATTCAGACACCACCTGTTTATGAAGTGCCCAGAATGGGCTGGGCGCTGTCCGCTTTGAATGAGATGGATGTGATCTCACCTTCCTCCCCCCGCCCTTTCTACAGAGGGTTTCTGTGATGCTGGGCTAGGCAAATGCTCATTACTAAACTGTATCTCCAGCCTCTATACATTTTTTTCCCCTTATTTTGAGGGTAACTTTGATGTCGGTACTCTTACTTCGGAATAAATATAATGTTGGGGTTTTGTTTGCGTGTTTGTTCCTAAGTCAAGTGGTTGATTATCATCAATGATGATTGCTATTCCATAATAATGACCATTATTCCATGATGGATAGAGGATTTTTACCTGAAATAAGGAACTACCAAGTGGATATTTTCTGTGTGTCTACCCATCCTGGGGCTTGAACTTGGGGCCTGGATGCTGTCTCTTAGCTTTTTCCCTCAAGGCTGGCACTCTACCACTTGAGCCATAGCTACGTTCTAGTTTTTAGGTGGTTGAGATGAGTCTCTTCAGCTTTTCCTGCCCGTGATCCTCAGATGTCAGCCTCAATGGCTCTTTATGGGTCCTTCTAGCTGTTGTAGTTGTAATTGGTATGGATTTTCTCTTCTTCCTTCCCATAGTATGTCCTAGCAGTTTCAGGGGAGCAAGAATGGACAGGAGTAGGTCTTGCGCCTTTTGTCACCTAATTAATTGTGTTTGACTTTCAGCTGGCCCCATATCTTATTTGGAAATTCCAAATGATTCATTTGGAAATGAGCAGGAAGTGAGGATGTTTACCAACTGTGTCAACCAGTGTGTGTTCCTTCCCGCTAGACACCATTGCCTGGAAACTTCCGTGGACTTACCCAGGAATGCGATTGCAGGAGGCTTATGGGGTTTTCTAAGTCCTCTGTGGATCGGTAGTTTCGAACCCTACTTCACAAACGTCCTGTTTGTCACACAGGGCTCCAGATCTTTCCATTTCCTCTTTGGACTTCCTACGGAATTCCAGCATTGGTTTCCTTCCCTTTTTTTTAAAAAAAAATTCTAATTAGCAAGGGCTCCACAGGCCCCAGCGCTCCAGGGGCTGGAAGGAAACCGGTCAGGCAGATTGTGTCTCCCATTTCCTTCCACCATGGTCTGTTTCCTCCGCTCACCAACGCAGCGAGCTTGTGCTTGGTGGGCTCAGAGGTGGGCAGCCCCACCTCACCTCCTCTCTCACGCCGAGTGGCAGGCGTCCACACGCGCCACCTTGGGTTGGGCCCTGTGCTGGGCGCGCTGAGGACGGTGATGAAATGGACGCGGCCCTTGCATTCCAGCAGGGAGAACCACAAAAAATACATCTGGAGGTAAACGATTACAGTGGCTCCCAGCAGCTTCCTGAGCCACAGACATTGTCCCAGGACCCCCCCCTGGCGGGGGAGGGGGGTACCGGTGCCCCTGCCCAGCCAGATGGGGAAGCAGGGCTGTCCAGTCCGCGCCTCTCCCCGCGCTCACCTTTCCTTCCTGACTCATTCTGAGTCTGCTCTGCAGTGAAGAAGGGCCGTGACAGTGCCTCAGTTTCCCCACTGGTGACTTCCAATGGTAGTACCTGCCTTGCACGTTGACTGTTTAATAATTTCATAAGCACTCTTATGTACCTAGCACACAGAGTATGTGTGCCACGTAGGTGCCTGTTTTATTATTATTTGTTCTAAGTGAAATGGGAGAGGGGAAAGAGGGCTTCCTAAAGCAGCATCGTGATCCGATGAGTACCCAGGGATTTAGGAATCACGTGCCAGGAAACAGAGACTAGACCCAGTCCGCACGCCGTTCTCCAACGCTCTGCCTCCCACCTCGAACTCCGACCCTTATGCAAAAGAGGCCGGCCATCCTGGGAGCCCACTGTCCTTTGTAAAGGCCCCGGCCATCTTCTTGTTGAGTGAGTATGGATTACAGGCTGGCAGGCACCGTTAAGTCTTGGCAGGTCCCCGCAAAGGAGTCCATGCTCCTAGCCACAGGAAACACTGGGCTGAGACAGCACGGCCTCTGCGTTGAGTGGTAATAACACTGCACCTTGCCAAGCCTAAGATCCACCTGTCATCCGTCCATCTGTTCATCCACCCACTGTCCATCTAGCCATCATCCACCCACCACCCATCCATCTGTCATTCACCCATCATCCATCTATCCATCATCCATCCATTCTTCTACCTACCCATCCATCTACCCATCTATCCATTACCCATCATTCACGCACGAATCCATCTACCCATCCATCTACTCATCTGCCCATCATCCTTCTATTCATCCATCCATCCACCTATCTATCCATCTATATCATCCGTTCATCCTTCCACCTATCCATCTGTCTATCTTCCATCCATCCATCCATCCACCTATCTATCCATCTGTCATCCATCCATCCACCTATCCATCTATCCATCTACCATCCATCCATCCATCCATCCACCTATCCATCTATCCATCTATCATCCATCCATCCATCCATCCACCTATCCATCTATCCATCTATCATCCATCCATCCATCTACCTATCTACCCATCTATCACCCATCCATCCACCCATCCACCTATCTATCCATCTGTCATCTATCCATCCTTCCACCTATCCAACTATCATCCATCCACCTATCTATCCATCTATATCATCCATCATCCTTCCACCTATCCACCTATCTATCCTTCTATCTATCTTCCATCCATCCATCCATCCATCCACCTATCCATCCATCCACCTATCCATCTATCCATCTATCATCCATCCATCCACCTATCCATCCATCCACCTATCCATCTATCCATCTATCATCCATCCATCCATCCACCTATCCATCCATCTGTCAGCCATCCATCCATCTCCCGTCCACCCATGCATCCTTCATCCATCCATTCCATTATACATTCCCGCTTCTTTCTTTTCTCTTGGGCTCCAGCGTCTCCTCTCTGACAGGATGTCGGGCCCCTTCCGTCCCGGTGTGCTGGACCGCCGGTGCTACCCTCGGCAGCCCCCACCGGGAAGGCCAGCGGTGCAGAGCTGCACACTTCATTCCATGCCAGGCAATGTCGCGTGGTTACTGTTAACCCCAGTTTTCCTGGACGAGGAGAATTCTGGCTTGCACAAGGCTTAAGGACAGGTACAAGCACAGCCCTGGGACTTGAGGACCTGGTTTTGGAGCTTCTTTATGAGAGTGGCCTCCTTCCAGCTAGGTTGCAGCTTGCAGGGTGTGGCCTGCAGGGCGCTGTCCTGTAGTGGCTTTGCCCATGCAGGATCCTTGCTCACAAGCATTGCTTCCTTGACGTCCCCCAAGAGTCACACAGGAAATTACGATGGACACCAGCAGGCAAGGAATGAGCACGGGGGCTGTGGACACAGGCATGGAGACAGAGGGGCAGGGTCCAGGGCTGGATCCTGTCGTCTGTCCTACCCTCCACCCTGGGTACACCGCGCCCCTCGGGTGCTCTCGGTGCTTTCCTCCTGGTCTGCCCTGGCCCCCTGCAGTGTGTGCTCAACCCGGGCGAGGCTGACCTCACGGCATGCAGCTCTCCCGCTCGGCGCCTCTCAACAACCTCCCTGGCCCCGGCCTCTCACGGCCCTGGCCATGTGGCCCCCAGCCCCTGGCCTTTTCCCCCCAGGACCAGCTGCGGCCCTCACCCGCCCACCCCCAGGACGGCCTCACAGACTCCACTGCAGGCAGGATTCCTGTCTGGAACTTCCCCGCTGTGTCCCTGCATCTCCTCCAGGAGGGGTCTCTCAACGAGGCCTTGCTCAGAGGCCCTGCTCACAAGCTTCGCTGTTCTGGGTGTTCTGAGGTAGGCTGGCTTTGAACTTGAGATCTTCCTGCCTCAGCCAGGATGCCACCAGGTCCAGCCCGGCCAGGTGTCTTTATCTGTGAGATTCTTGGTGCGTTGTACACCATTAACAAGCATTCGAATTAGTGCTGCATTTGAGGATAACTTCCTCTGTCTACACAGACAGTACCTCACTCCTGCAGGCTCAGAGACCAGTGGGAGAAAAACATTTGCTTAAGTCTGGTACTAATATACCACTTGTTAATAAGTCCGCAATCAAAAACTCATAACATCTTCTGCTTACATAACACGTAAGACACTTTTCACATATGTCTCTAATCCTTGCAACAGCTTTGTCCTTTTATTCTTCTTTTTTTCTTTTTTTTTTTTTGTAGATCATGGGGCTTGAACTCAGGGCCTGGGTGCTGTCCCCGAGCTCTTTCACTCAAGGCTCTACCACTTGAGTCACAGTGCCACTTCCAGTTTTCTGGTGGTTCATTGGAGATCAGAGTCTTATGGACTTTCAGGCTGGTTTTGAACCGAGATCCTCAGATCTCTGAGTTGTTGGAATGCCAGGTGTGAGGCAGCAATGCCCAGCTTTTCCTTGCAACAGTTTTACTTTGGCATTTTTACAAGAAAGCTACATCTGAGGAAGCTGAGACTCTGGGCCACAGATCCAGCTAGAAGAATCACAGCTGACATCAGAGACCCAGGGCTGAACCCAGGCAGTCCTGATCAACGAGCGGATAAATACCCACCCTGAATTTCTGTCCTACATCTGTCTTGCGTCCTGGGCTCTGCCCTGCGCCCTCAGCCAGCTGGATCTAGGACTCACAATCCAGTCTATCAGGTTTGCTTCAGTTCTCATTCACTCTGCTAACCCAGCAAAACCGAGTCCAGTTCCACCATGGCTCTGCCTGGTGGAAAAACCTGAGCTGGGCAGCTTTACACATGAATGTTTGCAATTCAGATCATCTCTAAAAATGTGCATAAAGGCTTCAGTAGCATTGCATGCAGAAATGGACTCCCCGAGTCCCAGTCAAATGGTTCCAAGAAGTCTCTTCCAGCTTTGTAGCACTACAGCCTTCTCACAGGCCGAGTCCTTCACGGCCTGCTACTCGGGGAGCTCGCCCTCTTCTCGTCTCAGCTCAGATCCCACATGTGTGGCTGTGGAGTGTCTGCGGGGACAGCTCAGTGCATCCGCCCGTTTTCTCTGTCACGGTGTGGTTCTCAGTCATTCGTTCCCATTCTCCTCTCCTGTTTCCTCACCAGAGCCCAGCGCATGGAAAGGTTAAGAGACTTTGGGATGCATTTCTTTTACAATCACCAATGGTTGGTGTCCTGCAGCTGGTGGCAAGGGGCGGGGAGGATGGGAACTAGAGAAAGAGGGAAGAGGGCCAGGGGTGCCCGAGGCCGCATTTCAGAGTCACACAGACAGAGTGATTCAACCTGGCCCAGGTGCAGCCTGCACACCGCAGGAGGGACTGGCTGGCCTGCAGAGGGTTGCAAATAAAAGCTGAGTCAGGATTGTTACCTATAATTACACCAAGTCACAGCTCGCATTTCGGTTATCACAAAGAAAGAGGGAGGGAGAGAGACGGGAGGGAGACAGAGAGAGAGAGAGAGAGAGAGAGAGACAGAGAGACAGAGAGTGGGGGAGAAGGAAAGAGCTAGGCTGTTTCAGGCTACTCAGGATGCAGGAGACTGAAATCAGAGGACTGTGGTTTGAAGCCAGCGCAGGCAGGAAAGTCTGTGAGGTTTATCTCCAATAAATGACTCAAAAAAAAGTCAGAAGCAGAGCTGTGGCTTAAATGGTAAAGCTCTAGCCTTGAGCAAAAGAAACTCAGGGATAGCGCCCAGGCCCTGAGTTCTACCCCCAGGACGGGGTTGGTGAGAGAAGGAAAGAAGATGTAAAGGAAGGAACGAGAAAAGGAAAAGGGGAAATGAAAGGGAAAACAGGAAATAAAAGGAGGAAGACAGGAGATCTTCTTCCTCTTCCCCTCCTCCTCCTCCTCCTCCTCCTCCTCCTCCTCCTCCCCTTCCTCCTCCTCCTCTTCCTCCTCCTCCTCCTCCTTCTTCTTCTTGCTAGTCCTGGGCCTTGAATTCAAGGCCTGAGCACTGTCCTTGGTGTTTTTTTTCCCTCAAGGCTAACATTCTGCCACTTGAGCCACAGCACCATTTCTGACATTTTCTGTGTACGTGGTACTGAGGAATTGAACCCGGGGCCTCATGCACACTAGGCAAATACTTCACCACAGAGCCACCTTCCCGTCCCCTTCACTATGATTTTTAACGTGGCTTCCGGAGAACAAAGCAAGTGGATGTGTAAATCTGGCTGAAGCCAGAGTTCCTGAGTTTGACATTCGATCTGCTGTAAGGAGGGGAACATGCTGAGTTCTCCTGGGCTATTGGCCGTAGGGAGGGTGTGCAATCTGAAGAGTAGAGATCTGGAGTTGAGGTACAGAACCCCCAGAGAGCACAGGCAGGGAGGGGGGTGGCTGGCATGTGGAGCTTCTCTGAACAGGCATGCACGCACAGCCCCCCGGCTCTCTGCACCCCGGATTGTCGATGGAACCAAGCCCGTCAGTGGGTGGGGGGAGCAACAAGCCCCTCCTGGAGACTTAAGGGAGTCACCACTTCCAGTTAATTTGGTTCTGGGCCCAACTTTTCAGAGTCTGCATGTCGGGGTCCTTCGTCCCCGGTCCCTCTTGACTAGTAGGGGGGAATGGGGAAAAACCCACGAGGGCCCACTGTCCTGCACTCAGCCTTCCTTCCCCGGAGCACGAACAGAGATGCCACACAGCTTCATCAAGGCAGGAAAATCTCTCTCTGTAATAAACCCCCTCCTGAGGAAGTCCTTCCAGCTAATATGCCCTCACTCTAGGTCCCAGCAGAGCGTGATCAACAATAACACATCTGTAACCACTGGTAATCAAGTCTTGCGCCCTGCCTCTTGCGCCTTGCCTTGTCTCAGCGGAAAGTGGTTAGACATGGTGTGACTCGGCCCCAGCATCTGCAGAGCAATGGTTCCCACAATCTGGTCTCTTATTCTTCTGCTGAGCACACGGCTCAGATCAAGGGACCCAGCGCCGTCCAGTGAGCTATGTTGGACGCTCTGCACATTCAGTGAATTCTTACTGAGGGCTTAAACTGTGTCAGCGTCTGGGTGTGGTGGGGAGGTGTTGACATCTAACAAATACGGCGACATTCTTGCACCTCAAGAACCCCTTCCTGGGCCAGGAGTTTGGCCTAGTGGTCGAGTGCTTGCCTAGCATGCACAAAGACGGGGGTTCAATTCCTCAGTACCACATATATCTAGAAAAAAGCCAGAAATGGTGTTGTGGCTCCAGTGGTAGAACGCTAGCCTTGAGGAAAAGCCCAAGGACAGTGCCCAGGCCCTGAGTTCAAGGCCCAGGACTGCCAAAAAAAAAAAAAAAAAAAGAAGAACCCCTTCCTTTCATAAGTTACCTCTGTGGTCACACTCGATCTTCATCACCTTCATTAACAAAGGCCTTGCCATTGGCATTCAGGATTTTGGCCACCCTTCCTTTTTTCTCGTGTGGGTGAACACTGGGGCTCAAAGGCAGGGCCTGAACACCGTCCCTTAACTACACTGGGGTCCTTAGATCTCAGCCACCTGAGTAGTTAGGATGGCAGGCGTGAGCCGCCTGTGCCCAACTAGGTTTCTTTTAAATCTGAAATGGTAGCTGTTGCATTCCTTAAATCAATGTTTAAATTCCCTAAGGATGTTGAAGAAGCTCTCCAAAGAAACAGAAAAGTTTTAACTAAGTAGAAAATACAGGATGTAATAAAGGGAGCACTTTAGTAGTAACATAAAACTAGCTAGGTAGGATTGATCCCGGCACTGGTGAGGCCACCAGTTCAAGGTCAGCCTCAAACTCAACACAAAACTAAGTAAAACGGCCGTTGTAGTGAAGGGGTAAATAAGGAGAATTACGATCGTTTCAGTGATGGCTTTGTTCTAGTTTAGGTGGCTGTTGAAATTATTTTGCTCGGTCATTCAATTCACAGATGCGCTCAGGCTGTGGACTCAAGCTGCAAACCGACAGGTGGAGGTGAAATGCTCAGAAAAGAAGAAATGGGCCGAGGGAGGGAGCCGGGAGTCCCTGGCCGGCTGTCTGGCTGTCTCCTCCTGCCACCCGCTGGGCGCGTGCAGCCAGTGCAGGACAGAGGAGCCAGGATTTCTTAGGAGAAACAACATCTGATTTCCCATGCTGGCCTACGCATTTCTCTTTCATTAAAGAAGAAAAAAGGCAGAGCAAGACAGTTTTGCCTGACAAAAAGACATTGGTTTGTCCCTTAGAAAAACAGATACTCTAGCAGCTTCTGCCCCCCTGCCCTGACCGCTCCCTTCCTTCCCCTCTCCTCCTTCCTTCCATCTTTTCCTTCCTTCCTTCCTTCCTTCCTTCCTTCCTTCCTTCCTTCCTTCCTTCCTTCCTTCCTTCCTTCCCTCCTTCTCTCTCTCTCTCTCTCTCTCTCTCTCTCTCTCTCTCTCTCTCTCTCTCTCTCTCTCTCTCTCTCTCTTTCTTTTTTTCTCTCTTTCTTTCTGTGCAGTCCTGGCCTGGGCACTGTCCCTGAGCTTTTTTGCTCAAAGCTAGCGCTCTGTCTTTTTGGGTAGTTAACAGGAGAGTAGCGTGGCATGGACTTTCCTGACTTTGAAGTCTCCGATTCCCGATGGCTGAGAGGACAGGAGGACTCCGCCACCACGGCCTCCCTCGATGTCTCCTCTCAGTCCCACGCAGGGCGTCACGCCACACGGAGGGTGTCACATCACGTGGGCTGTGGGAACTCTGCAGTGTGTGCAGACAATGTCTGCGGGTGACAGGAGGTGATGTTGCATTGACCGTGGCTGCCGTCTTGGGGACATCTCCAAGGTGTGTGGTGTCCTTTCTGTGCCCTGAAGCTTCTGGGTCTCACCCTGAGATTCCCTCAGCCCCAGGCAGACAGTGGGGAACGCACACGGCCCTCACATCACCGCACATGTGTGTGACCTCCTGGAAGGGAGGTTCCAGGCCCGTGTCATCCGCACTGCTGTCCCCGCCCCAGCCCCATCCATGCATGAAACACACTGTAAATGCCACGTGAGCCAAAAAGAAACCTGAAGAAAGCATCAGCTCGCGCCTTGGGCTCGTTTGTGAACTCTGGTCTCCCCACCTAAACTCATCTCCTTGACCCTGTCCACTGCTTTACTCAACAGACTTTAATGACTAGATGGGACCCACCGAAAGCCAATGAATGAGTTATAAATACTTGTAAGTGCTCTCCCAATACTTAACAATCCTTAAGAGTCCTTCAGTGGGCCGTGTGTCCCGGCGGCGGTGGGTTCTGTACCCTGGGTGAGGCTGAGCGGTGGCAATGGAACCTCAGCCCCTGGCAGGTGGAGGGGGCTGGGCTCTGTGCTGCAAGAGCACACACCAGACATGACAGCTTCCATCTCTGGATGTCTTCAGAGCCTCCCGGAAGGGCAACACCGGCTGGGGACCCAGCGGTCCACGTAGTGCCACAGAGTGCCCTTTCCTTATTTATTATTATTATTATTATTATTATTATTATTATTATTATTATTGCCAGTCCTGGGCTTGAGCTCAGGGTCTGAGCACTGTCCTTGGACTTTCTCAAGGCTGGAGCTCTACCACTTGAGCCTCTGCACCACTTCTGGCTTTTTTCTATGTATGTGGTACCAAGGAATCGAACCTGGGTCTTTGTGCATGCTAGGCAAGCACTCTACCACTAGGCCAAACTTCCGGCTGTGCCATTTCCTTATTTGAAACACATGGGAATCCTCTGCCATCTTCCAGGCTTCCCAAGCTCTGACAATCTGATGCCACCAGCCATGCCACCTCCCTGCTTAATGCCATGCATTTGAAATAATTATCCACCGTGGTGCTGGGAAGGCGCCCAGGCCCCACCTTGGAGACAGCCCGGCTTAACCTGTGCAATTGTACCTCTAGCTGAGACCCACCAAAATCAATCAATCAATCATCAATCAATTGATCACTCCATCCACCCTGAATGGGAAAGCAAGGGATTGGGATGCAAACCAATCAACTCTTGCAGGTGAAAAACTTGGCAAGTGCAGGATGTATCCTTAAAACTCCACCAGTGGCTCGCACTGTCACGCCAGCTACTGAGGAGGACGAGACCCGAGGATCACTGTGTAAAGGCCGTCCCGGCAGAAAAGGCCCCACAAGAATTCTTACCTCCAGAAACCCAGAAGTGGCGCTGTGGCTCAAACTGATAGAGCACCAGCCTTGAACACAAAGAGTCTTAGAGACAGTTCCCAGGTTCTGAGTTCAAGCCCCAGGACCAGCAAAAACCGAACCAAAACAAAACAAAAAACCCTCCAGTGAAAGGACAAGAAAGCAAGTCTTGGTGTTTTCCTCTTGGAGGAACTATCTGTATTTAAATAAGCAGATATCAAATGAAGAAAGAATGTAGATAAATTGCATTGGTAAAACATATTAATGGTTGTGATTAAGCATCTTTGCCCCAGAAAAATAACAAACAAACAAGAGACAGCTGCACTGGATGAAAACAGAATGGGGTCTTCCGCGTGCAAATGAACAGAAACAAGATTGTAATTGGGTTTTTTAAGCCTGATCTTTTACATCCTACCCCAGTGGAGTTCTAAATTAAATAGGTCTGAGTTCTGTCTCACTTACGAAGGCCATTTGTGAGTCGGAGCAATTTTTACCAACCACAAAACCCTTGAACTTCTATGTAACTGAGGCTCTCTTCCACAGATTTAGGATACAGGGCACCATGCAACATTGCATGTGTGTTAACTAATTTCGAAAAGTTTGGGCACGGAGATGGAATGTGTGGCATTCCGATATCTCTCCACAAATACCAAGTGGTGTGCCTGGTTCGATCTGGGCCTCACTTTCCGTTAGCCTGGGCTGCACACGAGGGCCGCGTGGCCTGCACATGCGAAGGTGGAGTCCTGTGCTTTCCTGCTGCCAACCCGCCTCTGCTGCGGTCACCTGCAGGGTAACCGGCGTGCTGTCTGTGGAGCCCACCAAGGCCTGGGCTCCTCTGTTTCGCTGACCTGTATCTACACCCATCCTGTCCCCTAAAGCATGGGGAGGCCGGCCTCCCCCCCCAGCCCTCTCCACACACACACACACACACACACACACACACACACACACACACACACACGCACACACACACACACGCACACGCACACGCACATACACACCGAGCCTTTTTCAGGAGACACCTGGGAACTCCCAGCTGGGATGCCCACACCCTCTGACTGAGCTCTGGGCCTCAGGCTCTACTCCGAGCCTGGCGAGCAACGCTGCTCTGTCACGGCCAGAACAGCCCACATTCATGACCACCTTCCTGGCATTTCTACTTCCAGGCTCTCTCCCATGGGTGATGATCCTGATCTGGGTACTCAGAATTGCTTTCAGGAAAGCCTGCAAAGAGATGAAAAATAGACCAGCAGGCGGCAGCAGAGTACTGCTGGCGATAGCTGAATACTTAAAATTTCCTTTCTTCCCTCCTTCCCTCTTTCCTTCCATTATTATACCAACCAATCGTTTGAGCTTTATGTCAGGTGCGTGCAGTCTTTCCCTTTATGTGAACAATGTCAACTTTTTAACTATTTATAAAAACTCCTTTCTTTCTCCTTCCATCCTTCCTTTCTTCCTTCCCTTCTTTTTCCATTTGTCCTTTTATGTGATGTAGCCTTCCAACCCTAATAGCACTAGTTACTGTTACTCTAGCCATCTGAATTTTCCTGATCCAGGAATTGCCCTTTATCAAGAAATAGTATCAAGAAAGAGCCCAATTAGGATAGAATTGAAAATATACTACAATTCTTCTCTGGGTACTTTGCTTCCTGGCATTAGACCAATTGTTGTGGCTCAAAGTGGTAGAGCACTAGCTGGAGTGAAAGTTCTCAGGAACTATGCCCAGGCCTTGAGTTCAAGCCCCATGGCCGACAAAACAACCCAATAGCAAAGCCAAAACTCCATAGCAAAAAAAAACAACAGCAAAGAAAAACAAAACGAAAAACCCAAACAGATTCACACAGACACATACACACACAGTCAGACAGACTGACTCTGTGCGTGTGTGTGTGTGTGTGTGTGTGTGTATGTGTGTGTGTGTGTGTGTGTGGTCCTGGGGCTTGAACTCAGGCCTGGGTGCTGTCCTTGTGCTTATTTTGTTCAAGACTAGCACTTGAGCTACAGCTCCACTTCTGACTTTTTGAAATTAATTGAAGAAGACTTTCCTGCCCCAGGCTGGCTTTGAACCTCAAGCCTGATCTCAGCCTCCTGAGTGGCTATGGAGCCCGACAGTTGTCTTTTTTTTGTGCTTGAACTCAGGGCCTGAGCACTGTCCTTGGGTGTTCTCAAGGCTAGAGCTCTACCACCTGAGCCACAGCACCACTTTCTGCTTTTCTATGTATATGGTACTGAGGAATCGAGCTGGGCTCTTCATGAATGCTAGCCAAGCGCTCTACCCCTAGGCCACACTCCTGGCCCTGGAAAGTTGTTTTGTGAGGCAGCTTCAGTCTGGGCCTCTGATTTCATGGGCACCATAGCAAACGCTCTCCCAAGCTCAGAGCAGAGTGCAAGAAAAGAGGGAGGCCGGATCCTGAGCCCAGGGCTTCACGTGGTCTTTTCTAAAACCCAGTCAAGGTTCAGTTCGGAATGGTGGGCGTGGGGGAAGAAGAGGAATGTGGATAAAAGGAAGTGAAACGTAGAACCTGGGGTCTCTTAGAGGGTAGGTTCCACATCAGCGATTTGAGAAATATAAGAGATCCTCAATTTCTGCCATTTTCTCCCATTTTATATTTTCGTTGTTCCCCTCAGATGACTAAAATATTAAGAGATCTGAAAGTGATGCAAAATAATTGACTTTGAATAAAGATTCTTGTGTGTGTGCACGTGTGATGGAACTCTCTTCTCCTGGCAGCTGGGGGTAAGTGGTGGAGCAGGGCTGTGAGGGAGAAGCAGGGCCACGGGGGCCTGGATTCTCTGGCGTCCACTGACAGCCCTCACAATGAGAGACGGCAGGCAGAGACTGAATGACGGTTCTTTTATTAGGATGCTGGTGATGTGTCCCAGAGAGCCACAGAGTTTTCTGGAGGACTTCCTCTTCTCATTTCTCTCCTGGAAGAAACAAACAAGGAAGTGGCAGGGCAGGAAAACCCTGTGGGAGTGCCTGGGCTTTCCTTGGTCTCTCCTCTCCCTCTCCGTCCTCCCTTCCTCTGCCCTTCCCTCTCTCTTCCTAGATTCTTTTGCTCTCTCTTGTGATTCCAGGAGACAACCAGGCCCAGATTGTTGCCCGGGAAATGGTGAGGTTATTCCTGGGTTGTGTACCATTGTTTGCTCGGGGAGACACTGAAGGACACATTTACAAAAGAGACGTGCCGCTTCTGGCGGGTGAGTGAGGTGCCGAGACCCGATTTCAGGTCCAGGGGGAAGCTATCCATTAAAGAAATTGTGGAAGGGTCACGCAAGGGGACCGCGTAAGGCTATGAAAAACTAAAAATCCAAGTTATCCAGAAGACAACAGTAAAAAAAAAAAAAACAACAAGACAAGAACCGGTAGAACCAGGGAGAGAGATACACTGTCACAAAGCGATGCATGAGTTTCCTAAGAAACATGTGTGTGAGAAGAGTTGTGTAAGGGTGTTACCACTCATGGTGAGACGGACGACGTGTGTTTATGTAAAGGATAAAAATTTCCAAGACCAGGTCTGAAAACACTGGAGGAAATGTTCTGGAGAGGGGCTTCCTGCCAGCCCGTGCAGGCAGATTCTATTCTGGTTAGATCTGTGCTAAGTTCAGTGAAAGTTCCAGGGTGAGGCTTCTCAACACTGTCCAGTCCTGTCAACCTAGCGGATTGGGAGGCGGGGCGAGGGGTTACAGTGCAAGGCCAGTCTTGACAGATGGTGGGAAGTACCCGTTATCATAGCTATGGCAGGAAGCTTCCGTGAATAGGAGGGTCCTGGACATGAAGAGAGACCCATCTAAAAGATGACCCACACATAAAGGGGCTGAAGTGCTGGAACTCCTGCCAGCAAATGTGAGGCTCAGAACACAGACCCCAGGGCTGGCATCCCTCTCCCCACCAAAAACAAATAAAAGAAAAGAAAGGCACACAAAACGTGGTAAAGCCTGTCCAGGGCTCTGCAGCATCAAGGTGTCACTAGGTCTGAGGCCTGGTGAGGAGGGAGTGAGCAGGGAGGGTCAGGCCGGCCTGGAGATGGCGGCTCGCAGACCCAGGACACAGGAAGCAGAGACCACCCCGAGGTCTCTGCCGAACCCACAGGCCCCGCAGGTCAGCTACGAATCGCGGTGCATAGAACCTGGGGTGTCGACCCTCACATCCTGAAATCCCTGGGAGAGCCTGGCAGCTGAGGGCCCCTGGACCACCACGGAAGGCCCGAAGTGAGGTCAGAGCCTCGGGTCTCTATAGGAGTCCAGGAATGCACTCCTGTACCATCTGAGGACGGGCGGGCGGGGTGGCCCTGCCTGTGGAGTGAATTTCAGCCATACCTGTCACAGAGGTGGTTACGGGGCAGCCTGGGCTTCAGGAGATTGCTGTGGGCTGTCTTCTTGCAGGGCTGGAGATGGCTGCCCACTGTTCTCTTCTGCTGGTAAGTGTTGAGATAATCCCAGCAGGTCTTTTAATAAGCCCAAATTGCTTCCTGATGGTAGGTGTTCAGAGAAAAAAGCCTTTAGTTTACGGGTAATGAGTTTCTTGTCAAGCAACTTCTGCAGGAGTGCCAGAGGCAGGGGCAGTGGGTTCTGTGGACCCTCATGCTGCGGGGGCTGGGCCGGTGGGTTCTCCTCTGCAGGGTCTGCGGCTTCCGGCTCTCCAGCCTCCTCCGTGTCCTGGGAGGGTGCAGGCTGGGGCTGGTCTGGGCTCTGGCTCGGTTCTCCAGCATCTGTGTGGTGAGCACAGAAACGTTGTGTGCAATCTGGGAGACGCCCTTCTCTTTGAACCTCTCCACCCCGCTGGGAAGCTGTCCTCCCAGCACCCACCTCTCAGGGGCACCCCACCGGTGCAGCTGGACCCCGCCAGGGCCCCGGCTCCCGCACACACTGGAGATGTGACAAGGCCAGCCTCCGTATTCCTGTGCTGTGCATTGCCCAAACTGAGGGTGTCTCCAACCTCAGACAGGAGGGGAGTGTGGACAGGTGTGGAGCCATGGCCCCGCTGTGGGCACTCAGCCTTGGGACTCTGTACTCACAGCACAGCCGAGAGGCCAAGCTTGGGCTCGGAGGCCCAGGGCAACCAGAAGCTCCACATCAGTGGGTGATGAGAGCCTCGAAGAGAAAGGAGGATGCAGAGACAGACCCAGTAGAGCGGCTCTAGTGGCCGAGGCTAGCCCATGCCCTCTTATATCGGAGTAAAATCGGGGCCTGGGCACACAAGCAAGTGGAGACAGAGGAGAGAGGTCCACTAGAATGCTCACCCACACAAGGAGAGGTGGAGAGGATCGGGGTGGGGGAGAAGCTGCCAGTCCCCACCTCACACCCCAGCACGAGGAGGAAGAACGCTTCACCCCAGGATGGAGGATTACTCCCTGAGGACAAGGATGGGGGATCCCCACCCTGACAGTTGAATGCAGTAGTCACTGTCCCCCAGCCATGAGGCCAGGATGAGCAGCCAGCCCCTGCCCCCCCTCACCCCGGCTCATCTCACAACCTCAGCTTCCCACTGTCCCCTGCTCTTCCCTCCCCTCCCCGCCTGCCCCGCAGCTCTGTCTCCTGAGTCCCCAGCCGCGTCCACCCCAGCAGCCCAGCCCTCTGTACCTGCACTGGGGCTCTGAGCAGAGCTCAGGGCCAGCAGGGCCGCGGTGAGCAGGACCACCAGCATCGTGGAGGAGGCTTGAGTGGCTCTGGAGTGTGTGCTGGGAAGCAGGGCCGCTCCCTTTATCAGGAGGACAGGACAATGGGGTATTGTCTCGGCCACTGTCCTTACGCTGACAGAGAGGAAGCCTCCCGTCCATCATTTCTCTCTGCAGTTCCGCCGGCAGGAAATCATATCCGTGTGTCATTCAAAGTGTTGTGTCACCTGACTGTGCTCTGTCCTCTCAATCACCAGAGGACGCAGAGGTGACATTTCCTCCTCATCTCAAGTCCAGACCTGACTCCTGGGTACCTGGTGGCTCCTCCAGTGTGGGGAGCCCCACGTCGGTCTCATGGCTGGGGTTGGTCACACCAAGGCCACGTTGGTGGCATCCTAAGCTCATCCCTGTGCACTGAGCACAAGCTGTGCTGGGCTCGGCTGCTGTCTCCTCTGCCCTCTCTGAGAGCATCAGAGGACACCATGTGGAGATGCCGCCTGTGGAGGGTCCTGGAGGCTGGCGGGAGACAAAGCCTCCTATGCCTTCCCGTCCCCTGTGTAAGCACTGGGGCCTCAGGAAGGGGGGTATCTGAGCGATGGCGAGGACCTTAGGAGTAAAGGAGTGGAACTTCCAGACCCCTGGCCTCACAGGACAGAGTGTCTGCTGGGTGCTGGCCGGTCCCTCTGCTGTTCTGACCCTCTGCTTCCTGCAGACCTCAGGTGGGAGGGAGGGAGGAGAGGTTTGCTGAGGCCCTGCAGATGGACAAGGAGGGCAGAGAGCAGGGCAGGGGCAGTGCCACCCCGCGGGTAGCGACCTGAGCTGTGTCCTGATGAATCCAACCTTGTGCCTGCCCGGTGGGTCCAGAACAGAGCAGATCATTCTTCCAAATGTCTCTCACCCTGCGCCCTTTCGTCCTGTCAGACATGAGTGAGGACGTTAATGTATCGTGAGGGAAAACAGCACGTCAGAGAGCGGCAGAGGAGGCCCAGGCAGGAGGAAAGGGGGAGTGGGCAGGACGCTGCCTGGGGGCGGGGTGCCTGTGCCCAGCCCGGCTGTGAGGATGGCTGCCCAAGACAGGGGACGGCCTGCTGCATGGCTGCCCCTCCTTCCCTCATGGTCCAAACCCAGCGAGCTGGCAGGGGAGTTCTCGAGTGTGGTGTCTTCCACATCAGCTGATGAGGCTGTGACCCTAAAGAGCCACACTGTGGAAAGTCACAGCCCCACAGAGAGGGGATGGAGCCACAGCGGGTCCTGGTCAGTGGACCTGCAGGCAGGTCTGGATGAAGCTGCTCAGGGGACGGCTCTCCTCGGCCTCCGTGCTTCAGTCATTGTGCAGCTGGGGTTTCTCCTGACATTCCCTCCGTGCAATGCCCTCTGCTCCTCTCTGTGTTCCCCTGCTTGTGAGGAAACTGAGTCACGGGGTATCAGAACAAACAAAGGTCAGAAAGCAAAGCCAACTAATGTGCAGGCTTCAGTGGAGAGTGAGGCCTGGGCAGGAAATGGAATCCTCCATCACCACCAAGGCTCTTTATCTATCAGGTGGAAAGAGTGAAGTTGGAGAGAGAGCAGATGGAGGAGGGTGGGAGCAGTGTAATTCTGACTGGGGCCTCGTGGTCTCCACCGCCCCGGGTCGGTCAGGGCCTCAGCAGAAGTCATGGCCTGGTCTTGGGCTATCTGCAAGAGCACAGAGCCTCCATCCAGGGGGGTGGCAGGGAGATGTCCAGCAGAGTTGGGCAGCAGGGGCAGCGCTGGATATGACTGTGGAGGGTGGGGGGCTTCAGGTGAGGTCTCTTTCCATCTTTCCCGCCGCTGGGGAGGCACAGGAGATGAGGGGCAGACAACTGGTGTCTTGCTGGTACTTACCGCTGATGTGGGGTGAGAAGGGGTGAGAGTCAGGTGGTAAACTCCTGAGCAGGCAAAGGCTCTGTCACACCCGAGAGCCTGGGGGAGACACACTGGCTGTGCGATGGGTCTGAGCTGAATGCCTCATAGTGTGCAATCTGCACCCATAAAGACTCCCTGGGAGGTGTGTTGGAAGTTTACATCAGGAAAGATGGAAAGAGAACTCACCTGAAGCCCCGGCTCTCCTCCAAACACAGCCTGCCTGGCTGCCCACTCGGCTGGTCAGCTCCCTCCCCACCCCAGGACAGAAGCTGCCCCGCTAGTGAAGAGAGCCCCAGACCAGGCCACGGCGCACGTGGTCACCTATTCTTTGCTCTGATACCCTGTGACTCAGTTTCCTCACAAGCAAGGGAGCACAGAGAGGAGCAGAGGGCATTGCACGGAGGGAATGTCAGGAGAAACCCCAGCTGCACAATGACTGAAGCACGGAGGCCGAGGAGAGCCGTCCCCTGAGCAGCTTCATCCAGACCTGCCTGCAGGTCCACTGACCAGGACCCGCTGTGGCTCCATCCCCTCTCTGTGGGGCTGTGACTTTCCACAGTGTGGCTCTTTAGGGTCACAGCCTCATCAGCTGATGTGGAAGACACCACACTCGAGAACTCCCCTGCCAGCTCGCTGGGTTTGGACCATGAGGGAAGGAGGGGCAGCCATGCAGCAGGCCGTCCCCTGTCTCGGGCAGCCAGCCTCACAGCTGGGCTGGGCACAGGCACCCCGCCCCCAACCAGCCTCTGGCCACTCCCCCTTTCCTCCTGCCTGGGCCTCCTCCTCTGCTCTCTGACGTGCTGTTTTCCCTCACGATACATTAACGTCCTCACTCATGTCTGACAGGACGAAAGGGCGCAGGGTGAGAGACATTTGGAAGAATGATCTGCTCTGTTCTGGACCCACCGGGCAGGCACAAGGCTGGATTCATCAGGACACAGCTCAGGTCGCCACCCGCGGGGTGGCACTGCCCCTGCCCTGCTCTCTGCCCTCCATGCCCTCCTTGTCCATCTGCAGGGCCTCAGCAAACCCCTCCTCCTCTCCCACCTGAGGTCTGCAGGAAGCAGAGGGTCAGAACAGCAGAGGGACCGGCCAGCACCCAGCAGATGCTCTGTCCTCTGAGGCCAGGGGCCTGGACGTTCCACTCCTTTACCCCTGGGGTCCTCGCCATCGCTCAGATACCCCCTTCCTGAGGCCCCAGTGCTTACACAGAGGGCGGGAGGAGACTGGAGGCTTTGCCCCTTTCAGCCTCCAGGACCCACCACTGG
This sequence comes from Megascapheus bottae, assembly GCF_031878675.1. Classification (NCBI taxonomy): domain Eukaryota; kingdom Metazoa; phylum Chordata; class Mammalia; order Rodentia; family Geomyidae; genus Megascapheus; species Megascapheus bottae. The sequence continues at coordinate 174,531 of NC_143543.1, read as the reverse complement.
TGGCAGCTCCACACAGTGTCCTCTGCTGCTCTCAGAGAGGGCAGAGGAGACAGCAGAGGAGACAGCAGCTGAGCCCAGCACAGCCCTGTCCTCAGTGCACAGGGATGAGCTTAGGATGCCACCAACGTGGCCTTGGTGTGACCAACCTCAGCCATGAGACCCACGTGGGGCTCCCCACACTGAAGGAGCCACCAGGTACTCAGGAGTCAGGTCTGGACTTGCGATGAGGAGGAAATGTCACCTCTGAGCCCTCTGGCTATTGAGAGGACAGAGCACACTCAGGTGACACAACAGTTTGATGCACGGATATGATTTCCTGCGGGGGGGAACCCCAGAGAGAAATGATGGACGGGAGGTGTCCTCTCTGCCAGCGTAAGGACACTGGCCGAGACAATACTCCATTGTCCTGTCCTCCTGAAAAAGGGAGCGGCCCTGCTTCCCAGGACACACTCCAGAGCCACTCGAGCCTACTCCACGATGCTGGTGGTCCTGCTCACCGCGGCCCTGCTGGCCCTGAGCTCTGCTCAGACCCCCAGTGCAGGTACAGAGGGCTGGGCTGCTGGGGTGGACGGGGCTGGGGCCTCAGGAGACAGAGCTGCGGGGCAGGCGGGGAGGGGAGGGAAGAGCAGGGGACAGTGGGAAGCTGAGGTTGTGAGATGAGCCGGGGTGAGGGGGGGCAGGGGCTGGCTGCCCATCCTGGCCTCATGGCTGGGGGACAGTGACTGCTCCAGGAAACTGCACAGGCAGATGATAAGTGAGGCCACTGCCCAGCGGTGTCTGTCCATGTAGTGAGGGAATCAGTGGTCAAGGAAGAGCCAGGTGCCGCCCCCTCACGCCTGCAATCCTGGAGGTCAGGAGGCTGAGACCTAGGACTGCGGTTCAAGGCCAGCCTGGGCAGGAAAGCCCTGAGGTGTTTATACCAGCTAACCACCAGAAATCCAGAAGGAGAGCTGTGGCTTTCGCGGTAGAGTGTTAGCCTTGATTATAAAGCTCAGTGTCCAGGGTGTGATTTAAAGTTCAAGGACAGCACACACACAATTTTTAACAGTGTATTAAGAATCACAAGGATGAAAATGTATTAAATATTTGAATGTACTATATTGTGGAGGATTTAATTATTCATTAATATATCAAAATATTAACACAGATATTAAATATGCACTTGTTGTATATATTTATACATGATGTATAATTTGTATTTCTGACAGTAGTTGGACCATTTCATCAAAGGAATGACGGTCAGGGAGGGAGATCAGGGAGGAAGTCCTGAGCCGCAGGTCCCAGGGGGAAAGGCAGGGCGTCCTCCCCTGACCCAGGCCACCTTCTCTCCTGTGCACAGAAGCTCAGGAACCCAGCCCACAGCCTGCTGGGGAACAGCAAGCAGAGGAGGCACCCAGTCCCGCACCCTCTGATGAGCCTGGAGAAGAAGCTGGAGATGGAGAGGGAGAAGGAGACGGAGAGGAGGAGGCGCCCCCAGTGGGGCCTCCTCCTCCAGGGCCTACTCACGGACCCAAACCTCCACAGGGACACAAACCTCCCCACGGACACAAACCTCCACCCCCACCATTCGGATTCCCACCTCCACCCCCACTATTCAGATTCCCACCTCCACCACCACCATTCGGGCGTCGTCCTCCACCACCACTTTTCGGATGACCCCCACCCCCACCTCCTCTACAGTAACCTCCTTCTGCAGGTCAGTCACCCTAAATCCCATTCCACAAGAGCGACCCTCACATCCCCTGAGAGCCACTCCGTGGCCCCATTCCATGACAAAACGGGATCAGGTCTCACACGCAGCTTAGAAGCTTCCTGTTGAGAATCATGTTTCTCAGGAGACATCCACAGCCCCTCACGTGTGTGTGGTTCTAGCCTGGTTGTCCCATGTGGGGCTGCCTGCCTACATTCTGAGCACTGAGGGGCTTTCTGCTGTGGACCTAGTCCTGCACCGACACCTGGCCGTGTTGTCAGGCCACCTGGAGGCCGGCCCTGGTCTTCGCTGACAAGACCACACCAGGCAGGCCATCTCTGCAGATGTATCTTTGAACAGCTTCCATTACAACCAAGTAACACACAGCTTGGAATTCATTTTCTCATCACCTTTTCAACAGCCAGGCTCTCCTAGATGCTGATAGTGAAGGGAACATCACAGAATTAGCAAGGAGAGGAAACTGAGTAAACACAAAGGAGGAAAAACCCATCTGGATGGTCTGGGGATTCAGCTCGCTGTCAGAGTGCTTGTCCAGCAAGTGCAAGGCTCTGAGTCTAGCCTTCAATTCCCGCCAACCCCATTCCCACCAATAAAAACCTCCTTCTTACTGTTTCCCACAACTTGCTTGTTTTTTTCAGAAGACGACTAAGAAGAGGACGTCCTTCAGCCACCTCTGCCACTGGGACAGTGTGTCCACAACGACCATGTCCTCTGCTCCCCAATAAAAGGACCAGCATGGATCTCTGCCTGCTGTCTCTCATTATGGGTGTGGGGTAGGGGAGGAAGTGAGGTCAGTGGTCTCCAGAGAATCCAGGCCTCCATGGTCCTGCTTCCCACTCACAATTTCTCCCAGTGTCCATTAGCCCAGGAAAAGCTTTCCACCCACCCCTGGACTCCACTGCACAAACACGAGTTGTCTGAACATCTTCTCGTGGTCACCTGAGCCCCCGTCTCTCTTATCCGATGCTGTCTCTTTTGCAAACATGTGGTTGTGTTTCTTTGGAGACTGTGAAGAAAGCGTTCACCAGTTCTGAGCATTTTAAGGAATGGCTTGCAACCCAGGACTGAGCACAGGGCTGTCTTGTTGGAGATCCCAAGAGCCCTGGCCCTTCAGCATCCTCTGTCCCTCTCCAGACAGCATGGTTCTTGCTGTGGAGTCAGTGCGGCTGCCAGGACAAGAACGTGGCTCAAAGGGCCCCGACCCCAGGCATCTCACTTTCCACCACTCCTTTCCCACCTCCCATGCTTCAGCCACAAGGGCCCCACCCCACACCCAGCCCAGCCACACTCAGGAAGGGATGCATGGACAGTGCCTCCTTAAAATATGTTGGTCCTCCTTTCCCAGCGTTGAGGCAGCACACTGCATAGACAAGGTGCACAGGACTGGGCAGAGAGTCCTCCGAGGACAGGGCCGCCCAGCGCGGGCTGTGGGAGGCCGTGGAACAGGAAATGGGTAGACGTGATCCTCAGCTTGGACAGTTACCAGTGTGTTTGTGCCTCGATCACAGCGTCAGCCGCTCTGATTGAAGTCAAGTGTGATCTCCTGGACCAACGGGAATGTGCCACGTAAAGCAGGTATGTGATCATCTGAAGGGATTCTAACCCTGGAGGAAGCCAGAGCACTGGTGCACAGGAAATGTCAGGTCTCCACCTCGGTTCATGTTGGTCCACATGAATTAATTTACCACGCCTGCTGAGGAGCTTCCTCTGCTATAAACGTGTGCCCATTCCAGGGCCCAGCCGTGTCCAGTGGGGGCTGCACCAGCCAGGCAGCCCACAGGGTCCCAGAGGATCAAGGATTCTGTTCTCATGGAACCTGGGAATGTCCTGGAGAGACAGGGAGATTCCTGACTCCACCTGGCTTCTTCTTTGTGTTTTGCTTTCCCGTGGAGAGCAAACCCTGTGTGCCTCCATCTCAAGTTGCCTAACAGGGCCAGAGTGCAGACAGATGAATCAAACCCACTGATTCTATCAGATTTTCTATCTGTGCTAAAGTGTAATATCAAGGCGACCACAGAAACAACACTTACATCCTCTAGTTACTTCCTTGCATTATAAATTTCCCTTCCTGATGTTATAATTTGCAATCAGACGAATTGGTGTCATGTGCTTTCCTCACCATGCAGGCTCCTTCCCACACATGGGGCCACATCCTGAAACCTGGAGTTGTTGTTTCCATTTTAAAGCTCTAAAGTTTTACTTTCATGACTGGTGGAGCAGCACCTTGGGTGATGAGAGCCTCTCCTGCTCCAGTGGCCCTGAGGAAGCTCCAGGGCTCCTGCTCTCTACCTCGCTCCTTCCTGTTGCTCTCTGTGGGAGCACACTCCCCTTCCTGAGTGGGGCTGTGTGTGGAGGGACCCTCGTGGCTGCAGCATGGGAGGTGGGAAAGGAGTGGTGGCAAATGAGATGACTGGGTTCAGGGACCACTGAGCCACGCTCTTGTCCTGGCAGCCGCACTGACTCCACAGCAAGAACCATGCTGTCTGGAGATGGACAGAGGATGCTGAAGGGCCAGGGCTCTTGGGATCCCCAACAAGACAGCCCTGTGCTCAGCCCTGGGTCGCAAGCCATTCCTTAAGACGCTCACAGCTCGTGAACGCTTTCCTCACAGTCTCCAAAGAAACATAACCACACGTTTGCAAAAGAGTAAGCGTCAGATAGGAGAGGGGCAGTCGGGTCACCATGAGAAGATGTTCAGAGGACTCGTGTTTGTGCAGTGGAGTCCAGGGGTCGGTGGAAAGCTTTTCCTGGGCTAACGGACACTGGGGGAAATTGTGAGTGGGAAGCAGGACCATGGGGGCTAGAATCTCTGGGGACCACTGACCTCACTTCCTCCCTCACCCCACACCCATAGTGAGAGACAGCAGGCAGAGATCCATGCTGGTCCTTTTATTGGGGAGCAGAGGACATGGTCGTTGTGGACACACTGTCCCAGTGGCAGAGGTGGCTGAAGGACGTCCTCTTCTTAGTCGTCTTCTGAAAAAAACAAGCAAGTTGTGGGAAACAGTAAGAAGGAGGTTTTTATTGGTGGGAATGGGGTTGGCGGGAATTGAAGGCTAGACTCAGAGCCTTGCACTTGCTGGACAAGCACTCTGACAGCGAGCTGAATCCCCAGACCATCCAGATGGGTTTTTCCTCCTTTGTGTTTACTCAGTTTCCTCTCCTTGCTAATTCTGTGATGTTCCCTTCACTATCAGCATCTAGGAGAGCCTGGCTGTTGAAAAGGTGATGAGAAAATGAATTTCAGGGTATGTGTTACTTGGTTGTGATGGAAGCTGTTCAAAGATACATCTGCAGAGATGGCCTGCCTGGTGTGGTCTCATCAGGGATGACCAGGGTTGGCCTCCAGGTGGTCTGACAACATGGCCAGGTGTCCGTGCAGGACGAGGTCCACAGCAGAAAGCCCCTCAGTGCTCAGAATGTAGGCAGGCAGCCCCACATGGGACAACCAGGCTAGAACCACACACACGTGAGGGGCTGTGGATGTCTCCTGAAAAACATGATTCTCAACAGGAAGCTTCTAAGCTGCATGTGAAGTCTGATCTCAGTAATTAAAAAAAAGAAAGAAAAAACAAAAAGACTGGGCCGGGAGTATGGCGTAGTGGTAGAGTGCTTGCCTAGCATGCAAGAAGACCCAGGGTCGGGTACTGGATAGCACAAACTTAGAAAAAGCTGGAAGAGGTGCTGAGGCTCAAGTGGTAGAGCTCAAGCCTTGAGAAATTCCAAGGACAGTGCTCAGGCCCTGAGTTCAAGCCCAGGACTGGAAAAAAAAGAAAGGAACAAACAAATGAAAATTAAAGAGCGGTTCAAATACATGTAAAAAATGGAATATTTTCAAGAGAATGCTCCCCAGATTTGACCCGGGGACAAACTTTTGGAGAAGGGAGTGGGAGGTGAGTGGAATTACGATCCAGCTCTGTGTTCCTGCAGATTGCCCTTCAGCTGGAACCCAGGTCATGTGTCAGTGTCCAAAAGCCTGGGTGACACTGGACAAGACTGAGCCAAGGGGTCTGAGGCCTGGTGAGGAGGGAGTGAGCAGGGAAGGAGATGGCTGCTCACAGACCCAGGACACAGGAAGCAGAGACTACCCTGATGTCTATGCCAAACCCACAGGCCCCGCAGGTCAGTTAGGAATCCCTGTGCCTAGAACCTGGGGTGGTGAGCCCCAAACCCTGAAATCCCTGGGGGAGCCTGTGACAGCTGAGGTCCCCTGCACCACCGTGGAAGGCCCGAAGTGAGGTCCAGAGCCTCGGGGTCTCCACAGGCGCCCAGGAATGCACTCCAGTACCATCTGTAGACGGGCGAGGTGGGGCTGCCTGTGGAGTGAATTTCAGCCAGGCTCTGGTGAGGTGTGAGCCCAGGTCACCATCATGGAGTGAGATGACACGGTGACTGACCTTCAGAAGATGAAGATTTTGGAGGACGTTGAGGTTTCTGTGGCTTATGGTGAGGCCGGTGTGGTTTGTGTCCGTGTGGAGGTTTGGGTCTGTGAGGAGGCCGTGGAGCAGGGGTGGCTTCTGGGGGCTCCTCCCCACCTTCATCTCCCTCTCCCTCTCCCTCTCCTTCTCCCTCTCCCTCTCCCTCTCCCTCTCCCTCTCCAGCTTCATCTCCAGGTTCAACAGAAGGTGCAGGACTGGGTGCCTCCTCAACTTGCTGTTCCCCAGCAGGCTCTGGGCTGGGTTCCTCAGCTGCTGTGCACAGGAGAGAAGGTGGCCTGGGTCAGGGGAGGGCGCCCTGCCTTTCCCACTGGGACCTGCGGCTCAGGACTTCCTCCCTGATCTCCCTCCCTGACCCTTCCTGGCGCCCTGCCTCATCCGTTACCCTCTTCAGCCAGCCTGTCTGATCCCCATCATCCAGGGCTAGGCTCGCTGAATTGGCCCTAACTGAGATTCAGGTCATCTGACTTCAGAGAGGCATTCTCTCAGGGCAGAAGGAACCAAGGGCAGGGTTGGTCACTGCTGTTTGCAGGTTTATTTATTCCTTTAATGAAATGATCCAAGTACTGATAGAAATACACATTATTCACCATATATAAATATATAAAATAAGTATATATTTAACATCTATAATAATATTTAGATATATTAATGAATATTTAAATCCTCCACAATATAGCACATTAGAATATTTAATATATTTTTATTTAATCCTTGTGATTCTTAATATACTTTATAAAAATTCTGTGTGTGCTGTCCTTGAACTTTAAATCACACCCTGGACACCGAGCTTTATCTTCAAGGCTAACACTCTACCGCTTGAGCCACAGCTCTACTCCTGGATTTCTGGTAGTTAGCTGGATATAAACACCTCAGGGCTTTCCTGCCCAGGCTGGCCTTGAGCCGCAGTCCTAGGTCTCAGCCTCCTGACCAGCCAGGATTGCAGGCGTGAGGGGCTGGCACCTGGCTCTTCCTTCACCACTGATTCCCTCACCACATGGACAGACACCGCTGGGCAGTGGCCTCACTAATCATTTGCCTGTGCAGTTTCCTGGAGCAGTCACTGTCCCCTAGCCATGAGGCCAGGATGAGCAGCCAGCCCCTGCCCCCCTCACCCCGGCTCATCTCACAACCTCAGCTTCCCACTGTCCCCTGCTCTTCCCTCCCCTCCCCGGCTGCCCCGCAGCTCTGTCTCCTGAGGCCCCAGCCGCGTCCACCCCAGCAGCCCAGCCCTCTGTACCTGTACTGGGGGTCTGAGCAGAGCTCAGGGCCAGCAGGGCCGCGGTGAGCAGGACCACCAGCATCGTGGAGGAGGCTCGAGTGGCTCTGGAGTGTGTGCTGGGAAGCAGGGCCGCTCCCTTTATCAGGAGGACAGGACAATGGGGCCTTGTCTGGCCTGTGACCTCCTGCTGACAGAGAGGACGCCTCCCGTCCATCATTTCTCTGCGAGATTCACCCTGGTCAGATGCCACGTCTGTGTGTCAATGCATTGTGTCACCTGACTGTGCTCTGTCCTCTCAATCACCAGAGGATTCAGAGGTGACATTTCCTCCTCATCTCAAGTCCAGACCTGATTCCTGGGTACCTGGTGGCTCCTCCAGTGTGGGGAGCCACACGTGGGTCTTATGGCTGAGGCTGGTCACACCAAGGCCACGTTGGTGGCATCCTAAGCTCATCCCTGTGCACTGAGGACAGGGCTGTGCTGGGCTCGGCTGCTGTTTCCTCTGCCCTCGCTGATAGCAGCAGAGGACACTGTGTGGAGCTGCCGCCTGTGGTGGGCCCTGGAGGCCGGCATGGGACAAAGCCTCCCGTCCCCTCCCACCCCCTGTGTAAGCACTGGGGCCTCAGGAAGGGGGTATCTGAGCGATGGCGAGGACCCCAGGGGGAAAAGAGTGGAACGTCCAGGCCCCTGGCTTCACAGGACAGAGTGTCTGCTGGGTGCTGGCCGGTCCCTCTGCTGCTCTGACCCTCTGCTTCCTGCAGTGGGAGGGGAGGAGGGGTTTGCTGAGGCCCTGCAGATGGACAAGGAGGGCATGGAGGGCAGAGAGCAGGGCAGGGGCAGTGCCACCCCGCGGGTGGCGACCTGAGCTGTGTCCTGATGAATCCAGCCTTGTGCCTGCCCGGTGGATCCAGAACAGAGCAGATCATTCTTCCAAATGTCTCTCACCCTGCGCCCTTTCGTCCTGTCAGACATGAGTGAGGACGTTAATGTATCGTGAGGGAAAACAGCACGTCAGAGAGAGGCAGAGGAGGCCCAGGCAGGAGGAAAGGGGGAGTGGGCAGGACGCTGCCTGGGCGTGGGGTGCCTGTGCCCGTCCCGGATGTGAGGATGGCTGCCCGAGACAGGGGACGGCCTGCTGCATGGCTGCCCCTCCTTCCCTCATGGTCTAAACCCAGCGAGCTGGCAGGGGAGTTCTTGAGTGTGGTGTCCTCCACATCAGCTGACGAGGCTGTGACCCTAAAGAGCCACACTGTGGAAAGTCACATCCCCACAGAGAGGGGATGGAGCCACAGCGGGTCCTGGTCAGTGGACCTGCAGGCAGGTCTGGATGAAGCTGCTCAGGGGACGGCTCTCCTCGGCCTCCATGCTTCAGTCATTGTGCAGCTGGGGTTTCTCCTGACATTCCCTCCGTGCAATGCCCTCTGCTCCTCTCTGTGCTCCCTTGCTTGTGAGGAAACTGAGTCACAGGGTATCAGAACAAACAAAGGTCAGAAAGCAAAGCCAACTAATGTGCAGGCTTCAGTGGAGAGTGAGGCCTGGGCAGGAAATGGAATCCTCCATGACCACCAAGGCTCTTTATCTATCAGGTGGAAAGAGTGAAGTTGGAGAGAGAGCAGATGGAGGAGGGTGGGAGCAGTGTAATTCTGACTGGGGCCTCGTGGTCTCCACCGCCCCGGGTCAGTCAGGACATCAGCAGAAGTCATGGCCTGGTCTTGGGCTATCTGTAAGAGCACAGAGCCTCCATCCAGAGGGGTGGCAGGGAGATGTCCAGCAGAGTTTGGCAGCAGGGGCAGCGCTGGATATGACTGTGGAGGGTGGGGGTCTTCAGGTGAGGTCTCCTTCCATCTTTCCTGCCGCTGGGGAGGCACAGGAGATGAGGGACAGACAACTGGTGTCTGCTGGACAGCCCCTGGAGAGATGCTCTGGGGTTCTTGCAAATAGCCATGCAGCAGGCCGTCCCCTGGTCCATGTCACCAGCCTCACATCCGGGACGGGCACAGGCACCTCCGCCCCTAGCCAGCCTCTGCCCACTCCCCCTTTCCTCCTGCCTGAGCCTCCTCTGCCGCTCTCTGACGTGCTGTTTTCCCTCACGATACATTAACGTCCTCAGTCATGTCTGACAGGACGAAAGGGCGCAGGGTGAGAGACATTTGGAAGAATGATCTGCTCTGTTCTGGACCCACCGGGCAGGCACAAGGCTGGATTCATCAGGACACAGCTCAGGTCGCCACCCGCGGGTGGCCCTGCCCCTGCCCTGCTCTCTGCCCTCCTTGTCCATTTGCAGGGCCTCAGCAAACCCCTCCTCCCCTCCCACTGCAGGAAGCCGAGGGTCAGAGCAGCAGAGGGACCGGCCAGCACCCAGCAGACGCTCTGTTCTCTGAGGCCAGGGGCCTGGACGTTCCACTCCTTTACCCCTGGGGTCCTCGCCATCGCTCAGATACCCCCTTCCTGAGGCCCCAGTGCTTACACAGAGGGCAGGAGGGGATGGGAGGCTTTGTCCCATGCCAGCCTCCAGGACCCACCACTGGTGGCAGCTCCACACAGTGTCCTCTGCTGCTCTCAGAGAGGGCAGAGGAGACAGCAGCCGAGCCCAGCACAGCCCTGTGCTCAGTGCACAGGGATGAGCTTAGGATGCCACCAATGTGGCCTTGGTGTGACCAACCTCAGCCCTGAGACCCACGTGTGGCTCCCCACACTGGAGGAGCCACCAGGTACCCAGGAGTCAGGTCTGGACTTGAGATGAAGAGGGAATATCACCTCTGAGTCCTCTGATGATTGAGAGGACAGAGCACAATCACATGACACAACACTTTGATTGATACACTGATATGGTTTCCTGTCAGGTGGAACTCCAGAGAGAAATGATGGACGGGAGGCATCTTCTCTGTCAGCGGAAGGTCACAGGCCAGACAAGGCCCCATTGTCCTGTCCTCCTGATAAAGGGAGCGGCCCTGCTTCCCAGCACACACTCCAGAGCCACTCGAGCCTCCTCCACCATGCTGGTGGTCCTGCTCACCGCGGCCCTGCTGGCCCTGAGCTCTGCTCAGACCCCCAGTGCAGGTACAGAGGGCTGGGCTGCTGGGGTGGACGCGGCTGGGGCCACAGGAGACAGAGCTGCGGGGCAGGCGGGGAGGGGAGGGAAGAGCAGGGGACAGTGGGAAGCTGAGCTTGTGAGATGAGCCGGGGTGAGGGGGGGCAGGGGCTGGCTGCTCATCCTGGCCTCAAGGCTGGGGGACAGTGACTGCTCCAGGAAACTGCACAGGCAAATGATAAGTGAGGCCACTGCCCAGCGGTGTCTGTCCATGTAGTGAGGGAATCAGTGGTGAAGGAAGAGCCTGGTGCCGGCCCCTCACGCCTACAATCCTGGCTGGTCAGGAGGCTGAGACCTAGGACTGCGGCTCAAGGCCAGCCTGGGCAGGAAAGCCCTGAGGTGTTTATATCCAGCTAAGTACCAGAAATCCAGAAGGAGAGCTGTGGCTTACGCGGTAGAGTGTTAACCTTGAAGATAAAGCTCGATGTCCAGGGTGTGATTTAAAGACCTAGGATAGCACACACAGAATTTTTATAAAGTATATTAAGAATCACAAGGATTAAATAAAAATATATTAAATATTCTAATGTGCTATATTGTGGAGGATTTAAATATTCATTAATATATCTAAATATTATTATAGATGTTAAATATATACTTATTTTATATATTTATAGATGGTATATACTGTGTATTGCTATCAGTACTTGGATCATTTCATTACAGGAATAAATAAACCTCCCAACAGCACTGACCAACCCTGCTCTTGGTTCCTTCTGCCCTGAGAGAATCCCTCTCTGAAGTCAGATGCCCTGAATCTCGATTTGGGGCCAAATCAGCCAGCATGGCAATGGGTGATGGGGATCAGACAGGCTGGCTGAAGAGGGTAACGAATGAGGCAGGGCGCCAGGAAGGGTCAAGGAGGGAGATCAGGGAGGAAGTCCTGAGCCGCAGGTCCCAGTGGGAAAGGCAGGGCGTCCTCCCCTGACCCAGGCTGCCTTCTCTCCTGTGCACAGCAGCTCAGGAACCCAGCCCAGAGCCTGCTGGGGAACAGCAAGCAGAGGAGGCACCCAGTCCTGCACCCTCTGATGAGCCTGGAGAAGAAGCTGGAGATGGAGAGGGAGAGGGAGAAGGAGATGGGGAGGCACCCCCAGAAGCCACCCCTGCTCCACGGCCTCCTCACAGACCCAAACCTCCACACGGACACCGACCTCCTCATGGACACAGACCTCCACCCCCACCCTTCGGATTCCCACCTCCACCCCCATCCTTTTGGGGCCAACCTCCAATCCTACTGGTCAGACGCCAACCTCGACCGCCACCCCCACCTCCTGCACAATAACCCCCTTCTGCAGGTCAGTCACCCTATAATCATATTTCCCAAGAGCGACGCTCACAAGCCTTGAGAGCCACTCCGCGACCCCATTCCATGGCAGAATGAGATCAGGACTCACATGCAGCTTAGAAGCTTCTTGTTGAGTCATGTTTCTCAGGAGACAACCCCAGTCCCTCAGGTGTGTGTTTCTTGCCTGGTTGTCCCATGTGGGGCTGCCTGCCTACATTGTGAGCACTGAGGAATTTTCTGCTGTGGACCTCGTCCTGCACGGCCATCTGGCCGTGTTGTCAGGCCCCCTGGAGGCCGGCCCTGGTCTTCCCCGGCCAGACCACACCAGGCAGACCATTTCTGCACATGTATCTTTGAACAGCTTCCATTACAACCAAGTAACACACAGCTTGGAATTCATTTTCTCATCACCTTTTCCACAGCCAGGCTCTCCTAGATGCTGATAATGCAGGGAACGTCACAGAATTAGCCAGGAGAGGAAACTGAGTAAACACAAAAGAGGAAAAACCCGTCTGGATGGTCTGGGCATTCAGCTCGCCATCAGAGTGCTTGTCCAGCCAGTGCAAGACCCTGAGTCTAGCCCTCAATTTCCCCCCTCCTCTACCACCAATAAGAAACCTGCTTCGTCACTGTTTCCCACAACTTGCTTGTTTCTTTCAGAAGAAGAATAAGAAGAGGACGTCCTTCAGCCACCTCTGCCACTGGGACAGTGTGCCCACAATGACCATGTCCTCTACTCCCCAATAAAAGAACCAGCATGGATCTCTGCCTGCTGTCTCTCACTATGGGTGTGGGGTGGGGGAGGAAGTGAGGTCAGTGGTCACTAGAGGATCCAGGCCCCCATGGTCTAGCTTCCCACTCACAACTTCCCCTGGTGTCCATTAGCCCAGGAAAAGCTTTCCACCCACCCCTGGACTCCACTGCACAAACACGAGTCGTCTGAACATCTTCTCGTGGTCACCTGAGCCCCCCTCTCTCTTATCCGGTGCTGTCTCTTTTGCAAACATGTGGTTGTGTTTCTTTGGAGACTGTGAGGAAAGCATTCACGAGCTCTGAGCGTCTTGAGGAATGGCTTGCTACCCAGGACTGAGCACAGGGCTGTCTTGTTGGAGATCCCAAGAGCCCTGGCCCTTCAGCATCCTCTGTCCCTCTCCAGACAGCATGGTTCTCGCTGTGGAGTCAGTGCGGCTGCCAGGACAAGAGCGTGGCTCAGAGGTCCCTGAACCCAGTCATCTCACTTGCCACTGCTCCTTTCCCACCTCCCATGCTTGAGCCACGAGGGTCCCTCCACACACACAGCCCCACTCAGGAAGGGGAGTGTGCTCCCACAGAGAGCAACAGGAGGATCGAGGTAGAGAGCAGGAGCCCTGGAGCTTCCTCAGGGCCACTGGAGCAGGAGAGGCTCTCATCACCCAAGGTGCTGCTCCACCAGTCATGAAAGTAAAACTTTAGAGCTTTAAAATGGAAACAACATCCCCAGGTTTCAGGATGTGGCCCCATGTATGGGAAGGAGCCTGCATGGTGAGGAAAGCACATGACACCAATTCGTCTGATTGCAAATTATAACATCAGCAAAGGAAATTTATAATGCAAGAAAGTAACTAGAGGACGTAAGTGTTATTTCTGTGGTCGCCTTGGTATTATACTTTAGCACAGAGAGCAAATCTGACAGAAACAGTGGTTTTGATACATGCATCTCCTCTCTGACCTTGTTGGGCAACTTGAGATGGAGGCACACAGGGTTTGCTCTCCACGGGAAAGCAAAACACAAAGAAGAAGCCAGGTGGAGTCAGGAATCTCCCTGTCTCTCCAGGACATTCCCAGGTTCCATGAGAACAGAATCCTTGATCCTCTGGGACCCTGTGGGCTGCCTGGCTGCTGCAGCCCCCACTGGACACGGCTGGGCCCTGGAATGGGCACACGTTTATAGCAGAGGAAGCTCCTCAGCAGGCGTGGTAAATTAATTCAAGTGGACCAACATGAACCGAGGTGGAGACCTGACATTTCCTGTGCACCAGTGCTCTGGCTTCCTCCAGGGTTAGAATCCCTTCAGATGATCACACACCTGCTTTACGTGGCACATTCCCGTTGGTCCAGGAGATCACACTTGACTTCAGTCAGAGCGGCTGACGCTGTGATCGAGGCACAAACACACTGGTAACTGTCCAAGCTGACGATCACGTCTACCCATTCCCTGTTCCACGGCCTCCCACAGCCAGCGCTGGGCGGCCCTGTCCTCGGAGGACTCTCTGCCCAGTCCTGTGCACCTTGTCTATGCAGTGTGCCGGCTCAATTTTGGAAGTGAGGACCAACATCTTCTAGAAGACACTGTCCATGCTTCCCCCTCCTACCTCACCTGTCTGAAATCACAGCCTAAAGACTTGCAAACCTCCATCACCTCCTCTGCTACAGACGCGGAAGCTTCCCTCTCTTTCCAACCCTTTTATCCAACTTACTTCCATCCTTTTTCCCTCTAGACTTCCTCACTTCTGGAAACCTTTCTACCTCCAGGAAATGGCTTATGGGGCTTCCACGGAGCTGAGGAAGGATTGGTGTTTCTACCCTGGGGCAGGTGGCATTCATTCAGGGCAATGTCCTCCTACCTCTTCCTCAATGCAGTTCCATGAATGACAGATTCCATTTCTTCCCCGGCGGGAGATTCTTCCATTATGTTTGGTGGTATGTGTGTCCTTGTGAATGTGTGGTGGCTTCTGCGTTTGTGTGTGTGTTTGTGAGTGTGTTCATGTGTCTGTGTGTGGGAGAGACAGAGACAGAGAAGAGGGAGACATAGAGAGATAGGTGTCAGTAACAATTATCAGATAGATTTCCCCCTATCCTCTGGTGAGAGAGAATCATCAAATATCACGTATAATTATCTTCTTCTTTCCTATGCAAGAATATGAATATCTTCCGTATAATTTAGTAACCTGCCAATGTCTAGACGAAGGATACAGAAAACTGGGGTAAATTAGTATATACACTTAATATTCAGATGCATATTTTGAGGCAGTCTATTGGTGATTTACCTCACTTTTCCGAAGATAACTAGGTCAAAGGCCGAGATTCCCCACAGCTATTGAGGGGCCTGAAAGCAGTGGAGCCAGGCCAGACCTTTCCTGTGAGTCGACTGACACATTCTTTGTGCTTGGGTGGTCAGAGTGGACGGGGCAGCAGTCCGGCAATCCTGGTTCCTGCCTGGTGAGGAGGTAGCCCAAACGTTTCTTCAGGTGCCCACATGTGTGAGGTGTCGACAGTGACACAGGATGGAGGGGTGACAACCCTTCAACCACAGAGGGGCAGGGCATTATTGAGAGAGCTGAGGTTCCAACTTCACATCTCTCTTCAGGAACAATGGGTAAATTTTGAATACTTTCTGTATATTAGTGCCTTGGGCTGGAATTAAGGACCTGGAACTGTCTTCTGAGCGTCACATCACCACTTCCCACGTTTTCTGTCTACGCAATACTGAGGCATCAGACCTGGGGCTACAAGCATGCAGGGCACATACTCCATCAAGAAGCCACATACCAGCCCATCACGTGATTTCAGACAGGTGAGGGAGGAGGGGGAAGCATGGACAGTGTCTTCTAGAAGATGTTGGTCCTCACTTCCAAAATTGAGCCGGCACACTGCATAGACAAGGTGCACAGGACTGGGCAGAGAGTCCTCCGAGGACAGGGCCGCCCAGCGCTGGCTGTGGGAGGCCGTGGAACAGGGAATGGGTAGACGTGATCGTCAGCTTGGACAGTTACCAGTGTGTTTGTGCCTCGATCACAGCGTCAGCCGCTCTGACTGAAGTCAAGTGTGATCTCTTGGCCCAACGGGAATGTGCCACGTAAAGCAGGTGTGTGATCATCTGAAGGGATTCTAACCCTGGAGGAAGCCAGAGCACTGGTGCACAGGAAATGTCAGGTCTCCACCTCGGTTCATGTTGGTCCACTTGAATTAATTTACCACGCCTGCTGAGGAGCTTCCTCTGCTGTAAATGTGTGCCCATTCCAGGGCCCAGCCATGTCCAGTGGGGGCTGCAGCAGCCAGGCAGCCCACAGGGTCCCAGAGGATCAAGGATTCTGTTCTCATGGAACCTGGGAATGTCCTGGAGAGAGACAGGGAGATTCCTGACTCCACCTGGCTTCTTCTTTGTGTTTTGCTTTCCCATGGAGAGCAAACCCTGTGTGCCTCCATCTCAAGTTGCCTAACAGGGCCAGAGTGCAGACGGATGAATCAAACCCACTGTTTCTGTCAGATTTGCTATCTGTGCTAAAGTGTAACACTTACGTCCTCTAGTTACTTTCTTGCATTATAAATTTCCCTGCCTCATGTTATAATTTGCAATCAGACGAATTGGTGTTATGTGCTTTCCTCACCATGCAGGCTCCTTCCCACACTTGGGGCCACATCCTGAAACCTGGGGATGTTGTTTCAATTTTAAAGCTCTAAAGTTTTACTTTCATGACTGGTGGAATAGCACCTTGGGTGATGAGAGCCTCTCCTGCTCCAGTGGCCCTGAGGAAGCTCCAGGGCTCCTGCTCTCTACCTCGCTCCTTCCTGTTGCTCTTGTGGGAGCACACTCCCCTTCCTGAGTGGGGCTGTGTGTGTGGAGGGACTCTCGTGGCTGAAGCATGGGAAGTGGGAAAGGAGCAGTGGCAAGTGAGATGACTGGGTTCAGGGCCCTCTGAGCCACGTTCTTGTCCTGGCAGCCGCACTTACTCCACAGCGAGAACCATGCTGTCTGGAGAGGGACAGAGGATGCTGAAGGGCCAGGGCTCTTGGGATCTCCAACAAGACAGCCCTGTGCTCAGTCCTGGGTCGCAAGCCATTCCTCAAGACACTCAGAGCTCGTGAACGCTTTCCTCACAGTCTCCAAAGAAACACAACCACATGTTTGCAAAAGAGACAGCATAAGATAGGAGAGGGGCAATCAAGTGACCATGAGAAGATGTTCAGAGGACTCGTGTTTGTGCAGTGGAGTCCAGGGGTGGGTGGAAATCCTTTCTTGGGCTAATGGACACCAGGGGAAGCCGAGAGTTTGAACAAAGACCTTAGGGGCCTGGATTCTCTGGTGACCGCTGACCTCACTTCCTCCCCCACCCCACACCCATAATGAGAGACAGCAGGCAGAGATCCATGCTGGTTCTTTTATTGGGGAGCAGAGGACATGGTCGTTGTGGGCACACTGTCCCAGTGGCAGAGGTGGCTGAAGGATGTTCTCTTCTTATTCTTCTTCTGAAAGAAACAAGCAAGTTGTGGGAAACAGTAAGAAGGAGGTTTCTCATTGGTGGAACAGGGTTGGGGGGGAGGGAGTTGAGGGCTAACTCGGGCCTTGCACTTGCTGGACAAGCACTCTGACAGCGAGCTGAATCCCCAGACCATCCAGATAGGTTTTTCCTCCTTTGTGTTTATTCAGTTTCCTCTCCTTCCTAATTTTGTGATGTTCCCTTCAGCATCTAGGAGAGCCTGGCTGTGGAAAAGGTGATGAGAAAAGGAATTTCGAGCTGCGTGTTACTTGGTTGTGATGGAAGCAGACATAGATACATCTGCAGAGATGGCCTGCCTGGTGTGGTCTCGTCAGGGATGACCAGGGCCGGCCTCCAGGTGGCCTGACAACACGGCCAGGTGTTCGTGCAGGA
Organism: Megascapheus bottae; assembly: GCF_031878675.1. Taxonomy (NCBI): domain Eukaryota; kingdom Metazoa; phylum Chordata; class Mammalia; order Rodentia; family Geomyidae; genus Megascapheus; species Megascapheus bottae. The sequence continues at coordinate 157,156 of NC_143543.1, read as the reverse complement.
CGAGGTCCACAGCAGAAAGCCCCTCAGTGCTCAGAATGTGGGCATGCAGCCACACATGGGACAACCTGACCAGAACCACAGAGACCTGAGGGGCCGTGCATGTCTTCTTGGAAACATGACTTTCAACAAGTAACTTGTAAGCTGCATGTAAAGTCTGATTTCATTCATTTAAAAAAAAAACATAAAAACTGTGCTGCCAGTTTTGCCTAGTGGTAGAGTGCTTGCCTAGCATGCAGGAAGACCCAGGGTCGGGTCCTGGGTAGTAAATACTTAGAAAAAGGTGGAAGACATGCTGAGGCTCAAGTGGTAGAACTCTAGCCTTGAGAAAGTCCAAGGACAGTGCTCAGGCCCTGAGTTCAAGCCTAAGACTGGCAAAAAAGAAAGAAACAAACTAACGAAAATTAAACAGCCGGTTGTATATGTATATCAAATTGAATGTTTTCAAGAGAATGCTCCACAGATTTGACCAGGGAACAAACTTTTGGAGAAGGGAGTGGGAGGTGAGTGGAGATATGATCCAGCTCTGTGTTCTTGCAGATTGCCCTTCAGCTGGAACCCAGGTCATGTGTAAGTATCCAAAAGTCTGGGTGACACTGACCAAGACTGAGCCAAGGGGTCACTTTAGGGACAGTGGTTTTGAGGCCTGGTGAAGAGGGAGTGAGCAGGGAGGGTCAGGCCAGCCTGGAGATGGCTGCTTGCAGACCCAGGTCACAGGAAGCAGAGACCACCCTGAGGTCTCTGCCAAACCCACAGGCCCCGCAGGTCAGCTAGAAATCCCTGTGCCTAGAACCTGGGGTGGTGAGCCCCAAACCCTGAAATCCCTGGGAGAGCCTGTGACAGCTGAGGTCCCCTGCACCACCATGGAAGGCTCGAGGTGAGGTCCAGAGCCTCGGGGTCTCCACAGGCACCCAGGAATGCACTCTGTACCATCTGTGGACAGGCGAGGTGGGGCTGCCTGTGGAGTGAATTTCAGCCAGGCTCTGGTGAGGTGTGAGCCCAGGTCACCATCATGGAGTGAGGTGACAGGGTGACTGACCTTCAGGAGGTGAAGGTTTTGGAGGACGTTCAGGTTTCTCTGGCTTCTGTTGAGGCTTGGGTGGAGGTTTCTGCCCTGGTGGGGGTTTCTCTCCAGGTGGAGGTTTCTCCCCGGGTGGAGGTTTGTGTCCATGAGGAGGCTTTGGAGGAGGGGTCCCTTCTGGGGCCTCATCCCCATCATCTCCCTCTTCCTCTCCATCTGCAGCTTCGTCTCCATCTCCAGCTTCATCAGAGGGTTCAGGCCTGGGTGCGTGATGGTGGTGTTTCCTACCCAGCTCTGGGCTGGGTTCCTGAGCTGCTGTGCACAGGAGAGAAGGCGGCCTGGGTCAGGGGAGGGCGCCCTGCCTTTCCCACTGGGACCTGTGGCTCAGGACTTCCTCCCTGATCTCCCTCCCTGACCCTTCCTGGCTCCCTGCCTTATTCGTTACCATCTTCAGCCAGCCTGTCTGATCCCCATCACCCATTGCCATGCTGGCTGAATTGGCCCAAATTGAGATTCAGGTCATCTGACTTCAGAGAGGGATTCTCTCAGGACAGAAGGAGCCAAGGGCAGGGTTGGTCACTGCTGTTTGCAGGTTTATTTATTCCTTTAATGAAATGATCCAAGTACTGATAGAAATATACATTATTCACCGTATATAAATATATGAAATAAGTATATATTTAATATCTACATTAATATTTAGATATATTAATGAATAATTAAATCCTCCATAATATACAATACTAGAATATTTAATATATTTTCATTTAATCCTTGTGTTTCTTAAGACACTTTTAAAAAATTAAGTGTGTGCTATCCTAGGATTTTAAATCACAGCCTGGACACTGAGCTTTATCTTCAAGGCTAACACTCTACCGCGTAAGCCACAGCTCTACTCCTGGATTTCTGGTAGTTAGCTGGTATAAACACCTCAGGGCTTTCCTGCCCAGGCTGGCCTTGAGCCGCAGTCCTAGGTCTCAGCCTCCTGACCAGCCAGGATTGCAGGTGTGGGGGGCCGGCACCTGGCTCTTCCTTCACCACTGATTCCCTCCATACATGGACAGACACCGCTGGGCAGCGGCCTCACTTATCATTTGCCTGTGCAGTTTCCTGGAGCAGTCACTGTCCCCCGGCCATGAGGCCAGGATGAGCAGCCAGCCCCTGCCCCCCTCACCCCGGCTCATCTCACAACCTCAGCTTCCCACTGTCCCCTGCTCTTCTCTCCCCTCCCCGCCTGCCCCGCAGCTCTGTCTCCTGAGGCCCCAGCCGCGTCCACCCCAGCAGCCCAGCCCTCTGTACCTGCACTGGGGCTGTGAGCAGAGCTCAGGGCCAGCAGGGCCGCGGTGAGCAGGACCACCAGCATCGTGGAGGAGGCTCGAGTGGCTCTGGAGTGTGTGCTGGGAAGCAGGGCCGCTCCCTTTATCAGGAGGACAGGACAATGGGGCCTTGTCTGGCCTGTGACCTCCCGCTGACAGAGAGGACGCCTCCCGTCCATCATTTCTCTGTGGGATTCACCCTGGTCAGATGCCACGTCTGTGTGTCAATGCATTGTGTCACCTGACTGTGCTCTGTCCTCTCAATCACCAGAGGACTCAGAGGTGACATTTCCTCCTCATCTCAAGTCCAGACCTGACTCCTGAGTACCTGGTGGCTCCTCCAGTGTGGGGAGCCACACGTGGGTCTCAGGGCTGAGGTTGGTCACACCAAGGCCACGTTGGTGGCATCCTAAGCTCATCCCTGTGCACTGAGGACAGGGCTGTGCTGGGCTCGGCTGCTGTCTCCTCTGCCCTCTCTGAGGCTGGCTGCCCGGGCCAGGGTATGGCCTGCTGCATGGCTGCCCTTCCTTCCCTCATGGTCCAAACCCAGCGAGCTGGCAGGGGAGTTCTCGAGTGTGGTGTCCTCCACATTAGCTGACGAGGCTGTGACCCTAAAGAGCCACACTGTGGAAAGTCACATCCCCACAGAGAGGGGATGGAGCCACAGCGGGTCCTGGTCAGTGGACCTGCAGGCAGGTCTGGATGAAGCTGCTCAGGGGACGGCTCTCCTCGGCCTCCATGCTTCAGTCATTGTGCAGCTGAGTTTCTCCTGACATTCCCTCCGTGCAATGCCCTCTGCTCCTCTCTGTGCTCCCCTGTTTGTGAGGAAACTGAGTCACAGGGTATCAGAACAAAGAATAGGTGACCGCATGTGTCGTGGCCTGGTTGGGCTGTCTTCACGAGCGGGGCAGCTTCTGTCCTGGGGTGGGGAGGGAGCTGACCAGCGGAGTGGGCAGCCAGGCAGGCTGTGTTTGGAGGAGAGCCGGGGCTTCAGGTGAGTTCTCGTTCCATCCTTCCTGATCCAGCCTTCCAACACAGCCACCACACTAACCTCCAAAGTAACAACCATCCCATTAAAAATGGGCCAAAGACTTAAAGAGAGTCTTCTCTGAAGAAGAAACAAAAATGGCCTATAGACACATGAAGAAATGCTCAACATCTCTGGTCATAAAAGAAATGCAAATCAAAACAACTCTAAGATTCCACCTCACTCCAGCTAGAATGGCCAGGATCAGGAAAACGAATGACAACAGATGCTGGAGGGGATGTGGCCAGGAGGGATCACTACTGCACTGTTGGTGGGAGTGCAAACTCGTTCAACCACTATGGAAAGCAGTGTGGCAGTGCCTCAAAAGGCTAAACATAGAGCTCCCCTATGACCCAGCAATTCCACTACTTGGCATTTACCCAACCACCCAGAAACAAGGACATACTAAACCCACTAGCACAACAATGTTCATTGCAGCACTATTCACCATAGCAAAGATATGGAACCAACCTAGATGTCCCTCAGTTGATGAGTGGATCAACAAGTTGGAAAGATAAGGAGAAGTCGGGATGGATAAGGGAGAAGCCACCTGAATATCCTATCATATAGAAAGGCATGGCTGCATCTCGGTTCATGGAGGCTGGGCTGTGGGTTTGTTCTCAGATCCTCACATTCATGGTTTTACCTAGGGCGTCAGGCTCACCGCACGTCTCTCAAAACCACACGCACATGCGCACACACACATACAGTCACACAGAGCCATGCACAGCACACTGGTTCCATCTCCCTTATTACTCCCCCCCCCCACACCACCACTAGCCTAAGTGTCACAGAGCAGCATCCAGTGCAGGGGGTCACGTGACACCACATCTCTGGCTCTTGTCACAACTCCCAGCCTTCTCCACCTCTCTGGACTTCTGATAATGAGCGACTGTCACCTGTGATTCCCCTGGTGATTGAGAGGGCAGAGCAAAGTCAGGTGACACAACACTTTGAATGACACACGGACATTGCATCCTGCCGGGCTGAATCCCAGAGAGAAAGGATGGACGGGAGGTGTCCTCTGTGTCAGATAAGTCACTGCCCAGCTCAAAGCCCCATTGTCCTGTCCTCCTGATAAAGGGAGCGGCCCTGCTTCCCAGCACACACTCCAGAGCCACTCGAGCCTCCTCCACGATGCTGGTGGTCCTGCTCACCGCGGCCCTGCTGGCCCTGAGCTCTGTTCAGAGCCCCAGTGCAGGTACAGAGGGCTGGACTGCTGGGGTGGACGAGGCTGGGGCCTCAGGAGACAGAGCTGCGGGGCAGGCGGGGAGGGGAGAGAAGAGCAGGGGACAGTGGGAAGCTGAGGTTGTGAGATGAGCCGGGGTGAGGGGGGGCAGGGGCTGGCTGCTCATCCTGGCCTCATGGCTGGGGGACAGTAACTACTGCATTCAACTGTCAGGGTGGGGATCCCCCGTCCTTGTCCTCAGGGAGTAATCCTCCATCCTGGGGTGAAGCGTTCTTCCTCCTCGTGCTGGGGTGTGAGGTGGGGACTGGCAGCTTCTCCCCCACCCCGATCCTCTCCACCTCTCCTTGTGTGGGTGAGCATTCTAGTGGACCTCTCTCCTCTGTCTCCACTTGCTTGTGTGCCCAGGCCCCGATTTTACTCCAATATAAGAGGGCATGGGCTAGCCTCGGCCACTAGAGCCGCTCTACTGGGTCTGTCTCTGCATCCTCCTTTCTCTTCGAGGCTCTCATCACCCACTGATGTGGAGCTTCTGGTTGCCCTGGGCCTCCGAGCCCAGGCTTGGCCTCTCGGCTGTGCTGTGAGTACAGAGTCCCAAGGCTGAGTGCCCACAGCGGGGCCACGGCTCCACACCTGTCCACACTCCCCTCCTGTCCGAGGTTGGAGACACCCTCAGTTTGGGCAATGCACAGCACAGGAATACGGAGGCTGGCCTTGTCACATCTCCAGTGTGTGCGGGAGCCGGGGCCCTGGCGGGGTCCAGCTGCACCGGTGGGGTGCCCCTGAGAGGTGGGTGCTGGGAGGACAGCTTCCCAGCGGGGTGGAGAGGTTCAAAGAGAAGGGCGTCTCCCAGATTGCACACAACGTTTCTGTGCTCACCACACAGATGCTGGAGAACCGAGCCAGAGCCCAGACCAGCCCCAGCCTGCACCCTCCCAGGACACGGAGGAGGCTGGAGAGCCGGAAGCCGCAGACCCTGCAGAGGAGAACCCACCGGCCCAGCCCCCGCAGCAGGAGGGTCCACAGAACCCACTGCCCCTGCCTCTGGCACTCCTGCAGAAGTTGCTTGACAAGAAACTCATTACCCGTAAACTAAAGGCTTTTTTCTCTGAACACCTACCATCAGGAAGCAATTTGGGCTTATTAAAAGACCTGCTGGGATTATCTCAACACTTACCAGCAGAAGAGAACAGTGGGCAGCCATCTCCAGCCCTGCAAGAAGACAGCCCACAGCAATCTCCTGAAGCCCAGGCTGCCCCGTAACCACCTCTGTGACAGGTATGGCTGAAATTCACTCCACAGGCAGGGCCACCCCGCCCGCCCGTCCTCAGATGGTACAGGAGTGCATTCCTGGACTCCTATAGAGACCCGAGGCTCTGACCTCACTTCGGGCCTTCCGTGGTGGTCCAGGGGCCCTCAGCTGCCAGGCTCTCCCAGGGATTTCAGGATGTGAGGGTCGACACCCCAGGTTCTATGCACAGCGATTCCTAGCTGACCTGCAGGGCCTGTGGGTTCGGCAGAGACCTCGGGGTGGTCTCTGCTTCCTGTGTCCTGGGTCTGCGAGCCGCCATCTCCAGGCCGGCCTGACCCTCCCTGCTCACTCCCTCCTCACCAGGCCTCAGACCTAGTGACACCTTGATGCTGCAGAGCCCTCGACAGGCTTTACCACATTTTGTGTGCCTTTCTTTTCTTTTATTTGTTTTTGGTGGGGAGAGGGATGCCAGCACTGGGAGAGGAAGTGAGGTCAGCGGTCACCAGAGAATCCAGGCCCCCATGGTTCTGCTTTCCACTGTCCCTACAGCACACACTTGATGTTGGTGATGAGTGTGCAGCCCAGGGGATGGCTTTGCCCCCTTCTCCCCCCCACCCCGTGAGCGTCATGGGAACTCTGCTCCCCTCTCAGATTTGTCTTCAAAGCAGAATTCCCCCCCTAGAGTTCTATGGTGGCTCACTGCACACTTCGCTTGTGAAATTACGGGGTATTTCATGGTCTGGTGTGAGCGCCACTTAGTTTTTCCTCCGATATCTGGCCTTTTAGTTGCCATGTAGTTTGGGAGAATTCCTCTCTGGGGCTGTGTCTTCATTGCATTCGTAAGGGTTGATAAGGTATTTTCACGCTTGTTTTCCTTCACATAAAGGAATCTACTTCAGTGATTTGCTGTAGTCTTTCGTTCTATAGTTGGAGTCAGGGCTTTGTGTTTCCTGAGCAAAGTTGACTAGTGAACCATCTCTGCACCTCTTCCCAGGTCAGTTTTCCCTCGCTGCCCAGCGGATGCGGGCCCATGATTCCATTTTTCTATTTCTGTTGTGGGTGGGATGGGAGGGTCATGTCCCGTTCCCAGCTTCTTTCCACAGAAAGGGAGTGAGGTAAACCTTCAGGCAGTCGGGCTGCCGCAAACTCTAGTGGTCCTGGCATCCCAGCCTCTAATGCAGATGGGCACCAGAGAGCAGTTACGAAGGAGCAGAGTGCCGGGCGTGGGCGCTCACGCCTGTCACCCCAGCCACCCAAGAGGCTGAGATCTGAGGATCGTGGTTCAAAGCCAGCCTGAGCACAAAAGTCCGTAACACTGATCTCCAGTGAATGACCTGAAAAGTGGAAGTGGCGCTGTGGCTCAACCAGGTAGGGTGCCCGCCTTGAGCTGAAAAGCTCAGGGACAGTGCCCAGGCCCTGAGTTCAAGCCCCAAGATTGACTAAAAAAAAAGGGTGCCACGTTAGATGGCTCCACATGGGAACCCCCACAATCTCAGCTTCCCAAATGTCAGCAAAGGTTGCAGGCAGGGCCACCAGAGCCCGCTGGCATGTCTTTTAAGTTCTGGTTTGATAATGAAGTGCCATCCAACACAGTGGCTTTTCCCAATTCTTTCAGTAATGGAAAGGAGAAGTTATCAGTGTACCATCGTAAAATAAATACCAGAGTTTAAGCCCTGTTTAAACAAAAGGAGCAGCAGCAGAGGCTCTGTGTGTGTTTCCTGGCAAGGGTGAAGGTCAAGTGTAGGAGGGTGTAAAGGGTATCCCACAGCCTCCCGCAGCTGAGCCCGGGCAGGGCCTGCCCACTTCATCTGAAAGAGCAGACGTTTGTTGGCCAATACTTAAATAATGGAGAAGCTTCTATCCGGATAAGGCCCAGAGTTTTAGACTCAAATCTTTCTGTTGACCGTTGTTGTCTAAGACAAATGCCCATTAATTGGGAATAGTAACACATGGAATGTATCTGAAAATTTGCAGCCATATGGTAATTATGTCTTTGAACCAAATGTCCTTAAAATGCTTTGTATTATATAACTAAGCATTTCCATCCATGGGTAGAGGATTTGATTCGCTACCTGGGCAATAGATTCCGTTTTTCCTTAGAAGTTTGCTGTCACGATTCCAATATTGTTATGATGAGTATTACACTCATTTATTAACCACTTATGTGATTATGGTATGATAGAGTATTCTAAATGTTTTTTTTCCTCTAAAAATCATGAGCAGCTGGGTGCCAATGGCTCATGCCACATCCTAGCTACACAGGAGGCTGAAACCTGAGAACCATGACTCAAAACCAGCCCAGGCAGAAAAGTCTGTGAGACTCATCGCCAAAGAACCACCAGGAAACCATAAATTAGAGCTGTGGCTCAAGTGGTAGAGCAGCAGCCTTGAGTGAAAGAGCTCAGGGACAGCACCCAGGCTGAGTTTAAGTCCTGCGACCAGCAAAATGAGTAGATAAATATCATAAGCAGCTTGCTCAACTTCATATTTTATTATTAATAGCATGCACTGGCTTTCAATGGGTTCCTCTTTAGATAGCTGACACATCCTTCTCTATAGCTTTTTAAATGTCTTAATGAATTTAATTAACAAAAACCATTCTGCACAATGGAAGTTTCCTAAAGTATGTGAATTGAGACCTTTGTATTTCAAAAAGTTTATATGAACGTCCATGCTTTGATAACACGTCTACCTTTACTCCTTACCAGTTCATTAGTTGTAGGAAACACTGGCTATTTTTTGTTGCGTTTGTAATGTTCACCCACTGTCTACCCACTTACTTATTGTACTTCAAATAATATTACACATCTTCTTGTGTGTGTGTGTCCCAGTCCTTGGTCTTTCTCAAGGCTAGTGCTCTGCCACTTGAGCCACAGCTCCACGTCTGGTTTTCTGGTGGTTCACTGGAGATGAGAATCTCTCGTTCTTCAGTGCTCGGGCTGGCTTTGACCTGCAATCCTCAGATCTCAGCCTCCTGAGTAGCCAGGATGACCGGCGTGGGACACTGGCACCCACAAGGACCCTCCTTTGCTCTTGCCCTGTGTGAATCCCTAGATTCCTGTATACTTTATCATCTGCCACTGAATTTTTACATCTACTTTCTGTGTCTGAGAGAAAACACGTGTCTTGGTCTCTCTGAGCTGTGTCTCTCTGGCCTCACTGAATGATTTGTTCTGGGTTCATCCATTTCTCTGCCCACAACTTATTGACTGATGAAATACGCTGCCTTTTTTGTGTGTGTACTGGGGTTGAATTCACAGACTGAGGCAATGTCTCTGACCTTTCTGCTCAGGCCTGGCATTCTACCCCATCAATTACAGCTATACTTCTGGCTTACTGGCCTAAGAGTGTCAGACTTTCCTGTCTGGGGTGGCTTTGAGCCTCAGTCCCCAGGTCTCAGCTTCCTGAGTAGCTGGGCTGTGTGGTCTGGTGCTGTCAAATGCTCCCTCCTAGCCTGAGGACCAAGCTCAGCACAGCACTGCTTGGGCCTGTGCTCTTCTGCCGAGCTCCCTCCTCATCCCCAGAGAGCACTCAGACACTGGGCCCTCATGCCTTTTCCACCAGGTTAACACGACAGAGTGACATCTCCATCCTGACTTCTCCAAGGCAGCCTGCTTGCCGGTCACCCCACACAGGCACACAGGCCACTGGGCACCAATGCCCCCAGGGAGGCTCCGTGCTGCCGCCAGATTCCGGAAGGGAACTCTACTGCACAGACTCACTTTTAAATGTCTTACAGGAAAACGTCAGGAGGAAAGGTTTTGCAAATGTCATGCGCCCACTAGACAACAATGCTACAGAAGTTACCCTTCAGACCTGGAGCTTGGGGCCGCCAGCTGGCGTCAGGGGTCGATGCTGAAGCAGAGCAGAGGAGAGCCTTGCCCACCAGTGACCTTTGTCTAGTGTAGCATTTCCTGGTTGGAAAGGGGACATCAGACCCAGGGCGGAGAGGTGACAGGTGCACACTGCATCTTCTGTTTTACCAACAACTACACAAGTTCTGAGAACAGCGGAGATTTATCTTTGGCACATGGCCTGGAGCCCTCCTGTTCTAAGGTGGTTTTCTCAAGTCTGTGTTGCCAGGCCATCAAACCACCACAGAAGCATTTCCTCTCTTTCAGCTGCTGCTGTATTGTAGGTCAACTGCATGTTTAATAATTCAGCAATGCAAACATACTTGGGGATTGTAGATTTGTTTCCAGACAGATCCCTGTGATAAAGCAATATTGCAATACAACGAGTCATACAAATTGGTTTTCCTGTGTACATCATAGTGTAATGGACTGAGCGGGATTACAGTGTATTAAAACTGATTGTCTTTAATTAAAATGCTTAGTGCTAAAAACATTAACAGTTCAGGAAGTCTCCCGTGATTCTTAATTCCTTTGCCTTGGTAGCATGGTGCTGACTGGGGCGTGCGAGGGGTGTGTTGGAGGCTGGGAGGTGAGGCAACAAACAGTGATGTCTGCTAACCAAGTTCGCTTCTGTCCCTGAAAGACCTGCCTGGAGGTGACACCTGACAGCTTTTTATCCCTGCCAAACTCAAAGTTACCTGGCACTTTTGTGAGGTAACAGGTATTCAGTAAGGAAACTACTTTTGGTTCTTTTCTTTCCGTTTTGGTGGTACTGGGTTTGAAGTAGGGGACTTAGACTTGCTGGGTAGGCACTGTTTCTGAGTCTCCTTCCCCCAGGGCCCCTGGGATGGTGTACCTGGAACGGCAAGCTCTACCGTGCCAACCACGGCTCCACTCCTGGCCTCTTGGTGGTTACTGGGGCTGGACTTCCCTGCAGGGCTGGCTTTGAGAAGCAACTCTCAGATCTGTCTCGGGTCGCTGGGACTACAGTCATAGGCCACCAGCTCCCGGCTTTGTGCCCAGTTCTACACATTCCTCATGTAAGAATTCTTTGCCTATTTTGGATAATGGCCTGTAGTCAGACGTGTGTTTTGCGAATAATTTCACTTAGTTGAGGCTTATGTTCTGATTCCTTTTTTTCTAGTTCATTTTTTTATTAAAGAATTTATTAACGTTGTTTTTTACATCATATTTTAAATTGCAAGTTTAATAAACATGTGTTCAAGAGGCAATCTCTATTACAATCATTGGGACTTAGTATTTAGAACTTAATCATAATTAGGCTAAGGGTTTGTATGTCATAGAAACATATTAATTTATGAAATAAAACATGTCTATAGAATCATAGGTTGTGGTGTCTGTGTAGTTGTGTTTATATTTCCAATGCCATGTCCATAGCTTTGGGTATGTACTCTTGCACTCTTTGGGCATTGTACTCTTGTACTCTTTGGATTTAATAGCCACATATTAAAGATACTGCGAGCCTTTTGTTCCTTTGGTCTTGACTTGTCTCACTCAACATGATTCGCTCTAGATTCATCCACTTCCCTGCGAATGCCATTATTTTATCTTGTCTTTTGGCTATGTAGAATTCCATTGTGTATATATACCACATTTTCTGTATCCATTCATCTGCCATAGGGCATCTGGATTGTTTCCTTCGCCTGGCTATTGTGAGTAGTGCAGAGATGAACATAGCTGAGCAGGTGTCCTTATCATATCTTGGGTTATGATGTTCAGGGTAGATGCCCAGACGTGGTATGGTGGAATCGTAGGGAAGGTCTATTTTCAGTTCTTTAAGAAACCTCCACACTGCTTTCCAGAGTGGCTGAACTAGTCTGCATTCCCACCAGCAGTGTAGTAGGGTTCCTTTTTCTCTACAATGCCGCCATGTTCTGATTTTTTTACATGGGAGAGATTAATTTATTTTTGCCACTCCTGGCTTGAATTCAGGGCCTGAGCCGTCCTTCAGCTTTCTCAAGGCTGGAGCTCTACCACTTGAGCCTTAGCACAGTTCCCGTTTTTTTTTCTATGTATGTAGCACCGAGGAATTGAACCAGGGTCTTTGTGCATGCTAGGCAAGCACTCTACGACTAGGCCAAACTCCCGGTCCCACCTGATCTTTTTTTAATAAGAACATTTTTTGGTAGTATGTAAATGTCAAGCTTTTCTATTTTTTTGTATTTCTAGATGTTTTGAAAATTTTACATTTTGTTTCATCCTGAGTTCTCAGAAATGTAGGTTTTATTTAGGTTCTATTCTTGTAGTATTTTTAGAATTAGTCTTCCTGTTGTTCTTTGTTTCATTTAAAGGCGTAAAAATGGCTTTTAGCTGCTGAATGAAAGGATCGCTAGGATATAGAAACATAAACCATATAATAAATGATTGTTGTTCTTAAGGTACTATGTTATCTCTCATCTCTTTTGCTGTCCCTTGGTAATCTTATATTGTTACAGTATCTCACTTTGTTACCTGATAAATCGGATATATTTGTATTTGGTTATTTGACATTGTATAGGGAAGGGGGAAAATAAGATGAGGGATGGGGTGGAGGGAGGGAAATGGGGACCAAGACATGTGAAAGGGTATCAATGTATGGGAATTAATGCACCATCTATCTGGCAAATATTATACAACCCTTCTATTAATTACATTTAAAAATATATGAAAAAAGTAAAAAAAATGGATTTAACTTTTTCCTTATTGGTTTTATGCTTTGATAAAGGAAATGCCACAAGAGCAGGCCTGGTCTGCCTGTAAATATTTGAGGGTAAATACTGGATCAATACGTTTCTGAATAAATGGCCTGTTTTTACCACTTTTCAGTCTGTTTAGTAAGATAAAATATACACAGCACTCTTCTCATAATTCGTGAGACCAACTCCTAAATTTTTTGTTCTGAAATTATTCCTAATTGTTCAATATACTTATCATTTGTGCTGTTTTTGCAATTTTACAATTAACTTTGCTCTAGATTTGGAACACTGCTAGGGAGGTCTTTCTGATACAGTAAATAGAAATATGAATACAATTGGAGCCATAGGCAACTCATAGATTTGTTGTATAGATTTAGTTTCCCTAAAACCTCTCCCTGTACTTTAATATCTTGCCAATAGGTGGAGCTCCTAATCCACAGCTTTTTACTCTAGGTGAAAAAAAGACATTTCTGCCACTCAGTCCTGTTCCCTGTGCCCTCAGTGAAACCAATCCTCTGTTACCTCTGAAGACAGGACACATGTCTTTGAAAATTCCTTGGCACTGATTGGGTTTGTTCTGGATGCCAGCTCCCCAGATCCCGGATGTGGACATAACATGCTCTGACAAAATCATGTTTGTGACTGACTTTTGTGCATGCAGAGCAAAAGCATGTGCTTTTCAGCTGAGGCACAGTGCAAGAGGAAAACATTGTCATGGTGCTGCAACAAATAGTGAAAGATAACCTTTCATCAACTTCTCTGAAATAGCTCAGGTGCCTGGCTTTCCTCGCAGCCAGGCTGTCCTCCTCTGAAGAGAGGATGGAGAGCTCCACTTCCACGTGTTTGCTGGGTAACAGGAGATGTCTTGTGGGCTGGCTCTGAACCAGGATTCTCAGCCTCCCTAGAAGGCAGAACTACAGGTGTGAGTCACGGGGGTCCATGAACACAAACACGCTTTCTGCTAACACAGAAAGTAAAATTCAGACACACTAAATGGTTTTAGATTATAGATAAGTTATTGTAGGCATCTTACATCTTATGCCATCATGCAGTAAGTATGATTCTCCTATTACATACGGAGAAGGCCAAGAGGAGGTGCCTCAGTGAGATGCAGCAAGGTCTGTGGGTAACCAGTTCTGCTCAGCAACAGAGCACACGGCATTCCTAAGGCCTCTGCTTCTTATGCTGGACCATGTTCATGTCAACACTGTATCACCAGCCTTGATATTATTTGTTGCACACCATGAACTGTCTTGAACATTACAGCTGGTTTAGAACAGCACCCTGGGCAAACAAACTCCTTCAGCCCCAGTGGCCTGCCCCTCTCAACCCTAGTTACTCAGGAGGCCAGCACATGGAGGGCCTCAGGAAGGAAAGCCAGGAGACGTCACATTCAGCTCATAGGCAAAACTCCAGACTCAGGGTACTGCTCTGGTCCAGTGCCAGTTGAGCAAGCAAGGCAAGTGACTGCAAGGCCCTGAGTTCCTGCCCTGGTGGGAACACAAAACCAAGCACCACCACCATCATCAAATTCCTTTGCCTAATATTCGGTTATACCTGAGATTCCTCTCCACCCCTCTGCGACAGGACTTGCTCCCCAGACAGGCTCCCCATAGTGTTGTGAATTTTATTTACATCTTAATATTTCTTGCAACCACCACCTAACTGTGCCTATGCCCGGGAAGGAAGGACAGCCTCCTATTTTAATTCTCAAAGCTTTCCAGGTGGACATCTTTAGCCTTAGGAGCTGAGGATAGAAGAGACTCACGGGGCCTACGGGGCTCCCTGAAGACCAGCGCACTGAAGGACCGTCTGCATTAATATTCCTGCATAGGCAAGATGAAGGTGATGACATGTGATATTGGATGATTCTCTCTCACCGGAGTATAGAGGAATATCAATGTGGTAATTGTTAATGACAACTAAGCCTCTCTCTGAGTCTCTCCTTGTCTCTGTCTCTCTCTCTCTCACACACACAGACATGCACACACACACAGAGGCAGAAACCACCACATACACACAAGGACACACACACGTACCACCACATCGTGGAAGAATCTTCCACCTGGGAAGAAATGGAATCTGTCATTCATGGAACTGCATTGAGGAAGAGGCAGGAGGACATTGCCCTGAATGAATGCCACCTGCCCCAGGGTAGAAACACCAATCCTTCCTCAGCTCTGTGGAAGCCCCGTAAGCCATTTCCTGGGGGTAGAAAGGTTTCCAGAAGTGAGGAAGTCTAGAGGGAAAAAGGATGGAAGTAAGTTGGATAAAAGGGTTGGAAAGAGAGGGAAGCTTCCGCGTCTGTAGCAGAGGAGGTGATGGAGGTTTGCAAGTCTTTAGGCTGTGATTTCAGACAGGTGAGGTAGGAGGGGGAAGCATGGACAGTGTCTTCTAGAAGATGTTGGTCCTCACTTCCAAAATTGAGCCGGCACACTGCATAGACAAGGTGCACAGGACTGGGCAGAGAGTCCTCCGAGGACAGGGCCGCCCAGCGCTGGCTGTGGGAGGCCGTGGAACAGGGAATGGGTAGACGTGATCGTCAGCTTGGACAGTTACCCGTGTGTTTGTGCCTCGATCACAGCGTCAGCCGCTCTGACTGAAGTCAAGTGTGATCTCCTGGACCAACGGGAATGGGCCACGTAAAGCCAGTGTGTGATCATCTGAAGGGATTCTAACCCTGGAGGAAGCCAGAGCACTGGTGCACAGGAAATGTCAGGTCTCCACCTCGGTTCGTGTTGGTCCACTTGAATTAATTTACCACGCCTGCTGAGGAGCTTCCTCTGCTGTAAACGTGGCCCATTCCAGGGCCCAGCCGTGTCCAATGGGGGCTGCAGCAGCCAGGCAGCCCACAGGGTCCCAGAGGTTCAAGGATTCTGTTCTCATGGAACCTGGGAATGTCCTGGAGAGACAGGGAGATTCCTGACGCCACCTGGCTTCTTCTTTGTGTTTTGCTTTCCATGGAGAGCAAACCCTGTGTGCCTCCATCTCAAGTTGCCTAACAGGGCCAGAGTGCAGACGGATGAATCAAAACCACTGATTCTATCAGATTTGTTATCTGTGCTGAAGTGTAATACCAAGGCGACCACAGAAATAACACTTACGTCCTCTAGTTACTTCCTTGCATTATAAATTTCCCTTCCTGATGTTATAATTTGCAATCAGACGAATTGGTGTCATGTGCTTTCCTCACCATGCAGGCTCCTTCCCACACATGGGGCCACATCCTGAAACCTGGGGATGTTGTTTCCATTTTAAAGCTCTAAAGTTTTACTTTCATGACTGGTGGAGCAGCACCTTGGGTGATGAGAGCCTCTCCTGCTCCAGTGGCCCTGAGGAAGCTCCAGGGCTCCTGCTCTCTACCTCGCTCCTTCCTGTTGCTCTCTGTGGGAGCACACTCCCCTTCCTGAGTGGGGCTGTGTGTGGAGGGACCCTCGTGGCTCAAGCATGGGAGGTGGGAAAGGAGCAGTGGCAAGTGAGATGACTGGGTTCAGGGCCCTCTGAGCCACGCTCTTGTCCTGGCAGCCGCACTGACTCCACAGCGAGAACCATGCTGTCTGGAGAGGGACAGAGTATGCTGAAGGGCCAGGGCTCTTGGGATCTCCAACAAGACAGCCCTGTGCTCATCCTGGATGGCAAGCCATTCCTCAAAACGCTCAGAGCTTGTGAACGCTTTCCTCACAGTCTCCAAAGAAACACAACCACATGTTTGCAAAAGAGACAGCATCGGATAAGCGAGTGGGGGGCTCAGGTGACCATGAGAATATGTTCAGACGACTCGTGTTTGTTCAGTGGAGTCCAGGGGTGGGTGGAAAGCTTTTCCTGGGCTAATGGACACTGGGGGAAATTGTGAGTGGGAAGCAGGACCATGGGGGCCTGGATTCTCTGGGGACCGCTGACCTCACTTCCTCCCCACCACAGACCCATAATGAGAGACAGCAGGCAGAGATCCATGCTGGTTCTTTTATTGGTGAGCAGAGGACATGGTCGTTGTGGGCACACTGTCCCAGTGGCAGAGGTGGCTGAAGGACGTCCTCTTCTTATTCTTCTTCTGAAAAAAACAAGCAAGTTGTGGGAAACAGTAAGAAGGAGGTTTCTCATTGTTGGAGCAGGGTTGGGGGGAGAGAGTTGAGGGCTGACTCAGGCCTTGCACTTGCTGGACAAGCACTCTGACAGCGAGCTTAATCTCCAGATCATCCAGATGGGTTTTTCCTCCTTTGTGTTTACTCAGTTTCCTCTCCTTGCTAATTCAGTGATCTTCCCTTCACTATCAGCATCTAGGAAAGCCTGGCTGTGGAAATGGTGATGAGAAAATGAATTTCAAGCTGTGTGTTACTTGGTTGTAATGGAAGCTGTTCAAAGATACATCTAAAAGATGGGTGTCTGGTGTGGTCTGGCCAGGGAAGACCAGGTGGCCTGACAACACCACCGTGCAGGACAAGGTCTACAGCGGAAAGCCCCTTGCTCCTCAGAATGAAGGCATGCAGTCACACATGGGACCACCAGGCAAGAACCACACACACCTGAGGGGCTATGGATGTCTCCGGAGAAACATGATTCTCAACAGGAAGCTTCTAAGCTGTACGTGAGACCTGATCTCATTCATTAAAAAAAAACCCCAAAAACAAAAAGACTGGGCAAGGAGTTTGGCCTAGTGGCGGAGTGCTTGCCTAGCATGCAGGAAGACCCAGGGTCGGATTCTGGGTAGCACATACTTAGAAAAAGCTGGAAGTGGTGCTGAGGCTCCAGTGGTAGAACTCAAGCCTTGAGAAAGTCCAAGGACAGTGCTCAGGCCCTGAGCTCATGCCCAGGACAGGCAAAACAGAATAAACCAAACCAACAAAAATTAAACAGCAGGTTGTATATGTATATAAAATGGAATGTTTTCAAGAGAATGCTCCCCAGATTTGACCAGGGGACAAACTTTTGGAGAAGGGAGTGGGAGGTGAGTGGAATTACGATCCAGCTCCGTGTTCCTGCAGATTGTCCTTCAGCTGGAACCCAGGTCATGTGTAAGTGTCCAAAAGCCTGGGTGACACTGACCAAGACTGAGCCAAGGGGTCACTTTTGGGGACAGTGGGTCTGAGGCCTGGTGAGGAGGGAGTGAGCAGGGAGGGAGATGGCTGCTCACAGACCCAGGACACAGGAAGCAGAGACCACCCCGAGGTCTATGTCAAACCCACGGGCCCCGCAGGTCAGCTAGGAATCCCTGTGCCTAGATCCTGGGGTGGTGAGCCCCAAACCCTGAAATCCCTGAGAGAGCCTGTGACAGCTGAGGTCCCCTGCACCACCATTGAAGGCCCAAAGTGAGGTCCAGAGTCTGGGGGTCTCCACAGGCGCCCAGGAATGCACTCCAGTACCATCTGTAGACGGGCGAGGTGGGGCTGCCTGTGGAGTGAATTTCAGCCAGGCTCTGGTGAGGTGTGAGACCAGGTCACCATCATGGAGTGAGATGACAGGGTGACTGACCTTCAGGAGGTGAAGGTTTTGGAGGACGTTCAGGTTTCTCTGGCTTCTGTTGAGGCTTGGGTGGAGGTTTCTGCCCTGGTGGGGGTTTCTCTCCTTTTGGAGGTTTCTCCTCACTTTGAGATTTCTCTCCAGCAGGAGGTTTCTGCCCAGCGGGAGGTTTCTGCCCTGGTGGAGGTTTCTCTCCAGGTGGAGGTTTCTGCCCTGGTGGAGGTTTCTCTCCTTTTGGAGGTTTCTCCTCACTTTGAGATTTCTCTCCAGCGGGAGGTTTCTGCCCAGCGGGAGGTTTCTGCCCTGGTGGAGGTTTCTCTCCAGGTGGAGGTTTCTCCCCTGGTGGAGGTTTCTCCCCGTGTGGCGGTTTGTGACCATGAGGAGGCCGTGGAGGAGGGTTTTCTTCTTCTGGGGGCTCCTCCCCTCCTTCTTCTCCCTCTCCCTCTCCATCTCCAGCTTCATCAGAGGGTTCAGGCCTGGGTGCGTGATGGTGGTGTTCCCTACCCTCTGGTCTGGGTTCCTTAGCTGCTGTGCACAGGAGAGAATGTGGCCTGGGTCAGGGGAGGACGCCCTGCCTTTCCCACTGGGACGTGCGGCTCAGGACTTCCTCCCTGATCTCCCTCCCTGACCCTTCCTGGCGCCCTGCCTCATCCGGTACCCTCTTCAGCCAGCCTGTCTGATCCCCATCACCCATTGGCATGCTGGCTGATTTGGCCCCAAATCGAGATTCAGGGCATCTGACTTCAGAGAGGGATTCTCTCAGGGCAGAAGGAACCAAGAGCAGGGTTGGTCAGTGCTGTTGGGAGGTTTATTTTATGTTTTAATGATAATGCTGCAGCTACGGGACCCTCATGGTTTCATGTCTGGCTCCCGTGCCAAGTGCAGTGAACAGCTGGATAGTGAAGGGACAGAGAGCCCAGGGAGGGCGGGAGGGCCACGTGAAGACCCGGCTGTCATGGGCTGTGTCCCTGCCCTCAGTGCAGAGTCACAGCTGAGCTGAGAATCAGCTGACATCCAGGACTTTGTCAGTCTCACTTGTCCACTGGTTCCATGACAACAGATTATTTCTTTCCTCTCCACGTCCCCAAACTTTTTTTTTTTTTTTAGTTTTAATGTTTTATGTTTTAGTTCTCTTGCTCTTGCATATCATCTTTCCATCCAGGGCAAGAATAGCCGTCATTTTCCTGTGACTCCCTGGGGTCTGTTTCCCATTCTCAATCTCTGGTTATGTTAAAGATGTGGATAGACACTTCAGAATGACCTTTTTCTATGCAGTTACATTGCAGCCACAATCACTGCCTGCCTTTTCTTCATCACCTCTAAAAAAAGTCAGCCAAAGCCTTGGTGGGACAAGGTGAGGGGAGAATAAGAGAGACAAGAGGAGCGGGCGTGGTGGCCCACATCTGTCATCCTAGCTACTCAGGAGGCTGAGATCTGAGTATCATGGTTCAAAGCCAGCCTGGGCACAAAAGGACCTGAGACTTTGATCTCCAATTAACTTCCAGAAAACAAGAAGTGGGGGTTGCCTCAAGGGTAGGGTGATAGCCTTGAGCTGAAGAGCTCAGGGACAGTGCCCAGGTCTAGAGTTCAAGCACCATCACCACAGGGGAAAAAATGGGAGAAAGCGACCAAAGCGTCACAGGTCCTTTCTTGTGCACTTTTTTTTTCATGATTTGCTGCCACTGTTGAGAGAAGCCCTGAAGAAGGCAGAAACCACTAAACCCCTCTGTGGGCAACCAAACATGCCAGAATTTCCCCCTTGCAACACATGCCTCATTTCTCAGTAATTTCTGATGCAGACAAACTTCTGTTACTCAGTCTACTCCTTCAGAAATTAAATATACATAGAGAGAATGTATGGTTATTGATTTCTACACATCATAGTTTCAGTATATAGTAACATGTTAATATTCAACTAATAATAGTACAGATTGTACATATCAATTATTTTCCATTGCATATCATAAGATATAATAATTATAATTATCTTATTATTATTTTAAATGGATATATGTTTGATATTATCTATTATATTATATCATGCTAGATTTTTTTCATGTATTTTAAACAAATTTTTGTTTTATATATGTATATATACATATATATAAAGTTTTATGTGCTTTCCTTCAATTTTAACTCTTGTGCTCTTTTCCTCCCTGCTAACCCTCCACCACTTGAGTCACAGCTCTACTCCTGGATTTCTGGTAGTTAGCGGATATAAACACCTCAGGGCTTTCCTGCCCAGGCTGGCCTTGAACCGCAGTCCTAGGTCTCAGCCTCCTGACCAGCCAGGATTGCAGGCGTGAGGGGCCGGCACCTGGCTCTTCCTTGACCACTGATTCCCTCACCACATGGACAGACACCGCTGGGCAGTGGCCTCACTAATCATTTGCCTGTGCAGTTTCCTGGAGCAGTCACTGTCCCCCAGCCATGAGGCCAGGATGAGCAGCCAGCCCCTGCCCCCCCTCACCCCGGCTCATCTCACAACCTCAGCTTCCCACTGTCCCCTGCTCTTCCCTCCCCTCCTGCCCCGCAGCTCTGTCTCCTGAGGCCCCAGCCGCGTCCACCCCAGCAGCCCAGCCCTCTGTACCTGCACTGGGTCTCTCAGCAGAGCCCAGGGCCAGCAGGGCCACGGTGAGCAGGACCACCAGCATCGTGGAGGAGGCTCGAGTGGCTCTGGAGTGTGTGCTGGGAAGCAGGGCCGCTCCCTTTATCAGGAGGACAGGACAATGGGGCCTTGTCTGGCCTGTGACCTCCCGCTGACAGAGAGGACGCCTCCCGTCCATCATTTCTCTGTGGGATTCACCCTGGTCAGATGCCACGTCTGTGTGTCAATGCATTGTGTCACCTGACTGTGCTCTGTCCTCTCAATCACCAGAGGACTCAGAGGTGACATTTCCTCCTCATCGCAAGTCCAGACCTGATTCCTGAGTGCCTGGTGGCTCCTCCAGTGTGGGGAGCCACACGTGGGTCTCATGGCTGAGGTTGGTTACACCAAGGCCACGTTGGTGGCATCCTAAGCTCATCCCTGTGCACTGAGGACAGGGCTGTGCTGGGCTCGGCTGCTGTCTCCTCTGCTGTCTCTGCCCTCTCTGAGGCTGGCTGCCCGGGCCAGGGTACAGCCTGCTGCATGGCTGCCCTTCCTTCCCTCATGGTTCAAACACAGCGAGCTGGCAGGAGAGTTCTCGAGTGTGGTGTCCTCCACCTGAGCTGACGAGGCGGTGACCCTAAAGAGCAATGTATAGTCACAGCCCCACAGCCTGAGGGGATGGAGCCACAGCGGGTCCTGGTCAGTGGACCTGGAGGCAGGTCTGGGATGAAGTTGCTCTTGAGGATGGCTCTCCTTAGCCTCCTTGTGACTCAGGAGGCTGAGATTTGAGAAGCATGGCTCAAAAGCAGCCCAGGCAGAGAAGTCCAGGCAGGTCAAAGCCAGCCGAGCACTGAAGAACGAGAGAGTCTCATCTGCACGCAACACCAGGAAACCATAAATTAGAGCTGTGGCTCAAGTGGTAGAGCAGCAGCCTTGAGTGAAAGAGCTCAGGGACAGCACCCAGGCTGAGGTTAAGTCCTGCGACCAGCAAAATGAGTAGATAAATATCATAAGCAGCTTGCTCAACTTCATATTTTATTATTAATAGCATGCACTGGCTTTCAATGGGTTCCTCTTTAGATAGCTGACACATCCTTCTCCAGAGCTTTTTAAATGTGTTAATGAATTTAATTAACCAAAACCATTCTGCACAATGGAAGTTTCCTAAAGTATGTGAATTGAGACCTTTGTATTTCAAAAAGTTTCTATGAAGGTCCATGCTTTGATAACACGTCTACCTTTACTCCTTACCAGTTCATTAGTTGTAGGAAACACTGGCTATTTTTTCCCTGCGTTTGTAATGTTCACCCACTGTCTACCCACTTACTTATTGTACTTCAAATAATATCACACATAAGGACAAATCTTTTTGTGTGTGTGTGTCCCAGTCCTTGGTCTTTCTCAAGGCTAGTGCTCTGCCACTTGAGCCACAGCTCCACGTCTGGCTTTCTGGTGGTTCACTGGAGATGAGAATCTCTCGTTCTTCAGTGCTCGGGCTGGCTTTGACCTGCAATCCTCAGATCTCAGCCTCCTGAGTAGCCAGGATGACTGGTGTGGGCCACTGGCACCCACAAGGACCCTCCTTTGCTCTTGCCCTGTGTGAATCCCTAGATTCCTGTATACTTTATCATCTCCCACTGAATTTTTACATCTACTTTCTGTGTCTGAGAGAAAACACGTGTCTTGGTCTCTCTGAGTTGTGTCTCTCTGGCCTCACTGAATGATTTGTTCTGGGTTCATCCATTTCTCTGCCCACAACTTATTGACTGATGAAATACGCTGCCTTTTTTTTGTGTGTACTGGGGTTGAATTCACAGACTGAGGCAATGTCTCTGACCTTTTTGCTCAGGCCTGGCATTCTACCCCATCAATTCCAGCTATACTTCTGGCTTACTGGCCTAAGAGTGTCAGACTTTCCTGTCTGGGCTGGCTTTGAGCCTCAGTCCCCAGGTCTCAGCTTCCTGAGTAGCTGGGCTGTGTGGTCTGGTGCTGTCAAATGCTCCCTCCTAGCCTGAGGACCAAGCTCAGCACAGCACTGCTTGGGCCTGTGCACTTCTGCCGAGCTCCCTCCTCATCCCCAGAGAGCACTCAGACACTGGGCCCTCATGCCTTTTCCACCAGGTTAACACGACAGTGACATCTCCATCCTGACTTCTCCAAGGCAGCCTGCTTGCCGGTCACCCCACACAGGCACACAGGCCACTGGGCACCAATGCCCCCAGGGAGGCTCCGTGCTGCCGCCAGATTCCGGAAGGGAACTCTACTGCACAGACTCACTTTTAAATGTCTTACAGGAAAACGTCAGGAGGAAAGGTTTTGCAAATGTCATGCGCCCACTAGACAACAATGCTACAGAAGTTACCCTTCAGACCTGGAGCTTGGGGCCGCCAGCTGGCGTCAGGGGTCGATGCTGAAGCAGAGCAGAGGAGAGCCTTGCCCACCAGTGACCTTTGTCTAGTGTAGCATTTCCTGGTTGGAAAGGGGACATCAGACCCAGGGCGGAGAGGTGACAGGTGCACACTGCATCTTCTGTTTCGGAACCCGAGGCTGTGAAATGTGGTCAGCTGAAACAATGAAGTGCCTGTGGGGACTTGGGGTCCCATTCCACCCTGAACCAAGAGCCGGGGTGCGGGTTCCAGGCCGGAGAGGGTCTTCATTCCTAGCACTTCTTTGTCTACTCAAACACAACACCAGACGGCACTCGGTTACTGTGGTTGCCTGGCACAGGAGAGATTTTATTAATGTCTGCGGAAACAGACTTGCGATTAGAACATTCAACTCACATGAGGATAGAATAACACTCAGTTTTACCACCAACTACACAATTTCTGAGAACAGCAGAGATTTATCTTTGGCACATGGCCTGGAGCCCTCCTGTTCTAAGGTGGTTTTCTCAAGTCTGTGTCGCCAGGCCATCAAACCACCACAGAAGCATTTCCTCTCTTTCAGCTGCTGCTGTATCGTAGGTCAACTGCATGTTTAATAATTCACCAATGCAAACATACTTGGGGATTGTAGATTTGTTTCCAGACAGATCCCTGTGATAAAGCAATATTGCAATACAGCGAGTCATACAAATTGGTTTTCCTGTGTACATCATAGTGTAATGGACTGAGCGGGATTACAGTGCATTAAAACTGATTGTCTTTAATTAAAATGCTTAGTGCTAAAAACATTAACAATTCAGGAAGTCTCCCGTGATTCTTAATTCCTTTGCCTTGGTAGCATGGTGCTGACTGGGGCGTGTGAGGGGTGTGTTGGAGGCTGGGAGGTGAGGCAACAAACAGTGATGTCTGCTAACCAAGTTCGCTTCTGTCCCTGAAAGACCTGCCTGGAGGTGACACCTGACAGCTTTTTATCCCTGCCAAACTCAAAGTTACCTGGCACTTTTGTGAGGTAACAGGTATTCAGTAAGGAAACTACTTTTGGTTCTTTTTTTCCCGTTTTGGTGGTACTGGGTTTGAAGTAGGGGACTTAGACTTGCTAGGCAGGCACTGTTTCTGAGTCTCCCTCCCCCAGGGCCCCTGGGATGGTGTACCTGGAACGGCAAGCTCTACCGTGCCAACCACGTCTCCACTCCTGGCCTCTTGGTTACTGGGGCTGGACTTCCCTGCAGGGCTGGCTTTGAGAAGCAACTCCCAGATCTGTCTCGGGTAGCTGGGACTACAGTCATAGGCCACCAGCTCCCGGCTTTGTGCCCAGTCCTACACATTCCTCATGTAAGAATTCTTTGCCTATTTTGGATAATGGCCTGTAGTCAGACGTGTGTTTTGCGAATATTTTCACTTAGTTGAGGCTTATGTTCTGATTCCTTTTTTTCTAGTTCATTTTTTATTAAAGAATTTATTAATGTTGTTTTTTACATCATATTTTAAATTGCAAGTTTAATAAACATGTGTTCAAGAGGCAATCTCTATTACAATCATTGGGACTTAGTATTTAGAACTTAATCATAATTAGGCTAAGGGTTTGTATGTCATAGAAACATATTAATTTATGAAATAAAACATGTCTATAGAATCGTAGGTTTTTGTGTCTGTGTAGTTGTGTTTATATTTCCAATACCATGTCCATAGCTTTGGGTATGTACTCTTGCACTCTTTGGGCATTGTACTCTTGTACTCTTTGGATTTAATAGCCACATATTAAAGATACCGCGTGCCTTTTGTTCCTTAGGTCTTGATTTGTCTCAGTGAACATGATTCGCTCTAGATTCATCTACTTCCCTGCAAATACCATTATTTTCTCTTGTCTGTTGGCGATGTAGAATTCCATTGTGTATATATACCACATTTTCTGTATCCATTCATCTGCCGTAGGGCATCTGGATTGTTTCCATCACCTGGCTATTGTGAATAGTGCAGAGATGAACATAGCTGAGCAGGTGTCCTTATCATATCTTGGGTTATGACGTTCAGGGTAGATGCCCAGACGTGGTATGGTGGAATCGTAGGGAAGGTCTATTTTCAGTCCTTTAAGAAACCTCCACACTGCTTTCCAGAGTGGCTGAACTAGTCTGCATTCCCACCAGCAGTGTAGTAGGGTTCCTTTTTCTCTACAATGCCGCCATGTTCTGATTCTTTTACATGGGAGAGATTAATTTATTTTTGCCACTCCTGGCTTGAATTCAGGGCCTGAGCCGTCCTTTGGCTTTCTCAAGGCTGGAGCTCTACCACTTGAGCCTTAGCACAGTTCCCGTTTTTTTTTCTATGTATGTAGCACCGAGGAATTGAACCAGGGTCTTTGTGCATGCTAGGCAAGCACTCTACGACTAGGCCAAACTCCCGGTCCCACCTGATCTTTTTTTAATAAGAACATTTTTTGGTAGTATGTAAATGTCAAGCTTTTCTATTTTTTTGTATTTCTAGATGTTTTGAAAATTTTACATTTTGTTTCATCCTGAGTTCTCAGAAATGTAGGTTTTATTTAGGTTCTATTCTTGTAGTATTTTTAGAATTAGTCTTCCTGTTGTTCTTTGTTTCATTTAAAGGCGTAAAAATGGCTTTTAGCTGCTGAATGAAAGGATCGCTAGGATATAGAAACATAAACCATATAATAAATGATTGTTGTTCTTAAGGTACTATGTTATCTCTCATCTCTTTTGCTGTCCCTTGGTAATCTTATATTGTTACAGTATCTCACTTTGTTACCTGATATATCGGATATATTTGTATTTGGTTATTTGACATTGTATAGGGAAGGGGGAAAATAAGATGAGGGATAGGGTGGAGGGAGGGAAATGGGGACCAAGACATGTGAAAGGGTATCAATGTATGGGAATTAATGCACCATCATTCTAGCAAATATTATATAACCCATCTATTAATTACATTTAAAAATATATGAAAAAAAGTAAAAAAAATGGATTTAACTTTTTCCTTATTGGTTTTATGCTTTGATAAAGGAAATGCCACAAGAGCAGGCCTGGTCTGCCTGTAAATATTTGAGGGTAAATACTGGATCAATACGTTTCTGAATAAATGGCCTGTTTTTACCACTTTTCAGTCTGTTTAGTAAGATAAAATATACACAGCACTCTTCTCATAATTCGTGAGACCAACTCCTAAATTTTTTGTTCTGAAATTATTCCTAATTGTTCAATATACTTATCATTTGTGCTGTTTTTGCAATTTTACAATTAACTTTGCTCTAGATTTGGAACACTGCTAGGGAGGTCTTTCTGATACAGTAAATAGAAATATAATTACAATCGGAGCCATAGGCAACTCATAGATTTGTTGTATAGATTTAGTTTCCCTAAAACCTCTCCCTGTACTTTAATATCTTGCCAATAGGTGGAGCTCCTAATCCACAGCTTTTTACTCTAGGTGAAAACAAGACATTTCTGCCACTCAATCCTGTTCCCTGTGCCCTCAGTGAAACCAATGCTCTGTTACCTCTGAAGAGAGGACACATGTTTTTGAAAATTCCTTAGTAGCTTGGCACTGATTGGGTTTGTTCTGGATGCCAGCTCCCCAGATCCCGGATGTGGACATAACATGCTCTGACAAAATCATGTTTGTGACTGACTTTTGTGCATGCAGAGCAAAAGCATGTGCTTTTCAGCTGAGGCACAGTGCAAGAGGAAAACATTGTCATGGTGCTGCAACAAATAGTGAAAGATAACCTTTCATCAACTTCTCTGAAATAGCTCTGGTGCCTGGCTTCCCTCCCAGCCAGGCTGTCTTCCTCTGAAGAGAGGATGGAGAGCTCCACTTCCACGTGTTGGCTGGGTAACAGGAGATGTCTTGTGGGCTGGCTCTGAACCAGGATTCTCAACCTCCCTAGAAGGCAGGACTACAGGTGTGAGTCACTGGGGTCCATGAACACAAACACGCTTTATGCTAACACAGGAAGTAAAATACAGACACACTAAATGGTTTTTTAGATTAATAGATAAGGCATTGTAGGCATCTTACATCTTAATGCCATCATGCAGTAAGTATGATTCTCCTATTACATACGGAGAAGGCCAAGAGGAGGTGCCTCAGTGTGATGCAGCAAGGTCTGTGGGTAACCAGTCCTGCTCAGCAACAGAGTACACAGCATTCCTAAGGCCTCTGCTTCTTATGCTGGACCATGTTCATGTCACCAGCCTTGATATTATTTGTTGCACACCATGAACTGTCTTGAACATTACAGCTGGTTTAGAACAGCACCCTGGGCAAACAAACTCCTTCAGCCCCAGTGGCCTGCCCCTCTCAACCCTAGTTACTCAGGAGGCCAGCACATGGAGGGCCTCAGGAAGGAAAGCCAGGAGACGTCACATTCAGCTCATAGGCAAAACTCCAGACTCAGGGTACTGCTCTGGTCCAGTGCCAGTTGAGCAAGCAAGGCAAGTGACTGCAAGGCCCTGAGTTCCTGCCCTGGTAGGAACACAAAACCAAGCACCACCACCACCATCAAATTCCTTTCCCTAATATTCGGTTATACCTGAGATTCCTCTCCACCCCTCTGCGACAGGACTTGCTCCCCAGACAGGCTCCCCATAGTGTTGTGAATTTTATTCACATCTTAATATTGGTTGCAACCACCACCTAGTTGTGCCTATGCCCGGGAAGGAAGGACGGCCTCCTATTTAAATTCTCAAAGCTTTCCAGGTGGACATCTTTAGCCTTAGGAGCTGAGGATAGAAGAGACTCACGGGGCCTACGGGGCTCCCTGAAGACCAGCGCACTGAAGGACCGTCTGCATTAATATTCCTGCATAGGCAAGATGAAGTTGATGACATGTGATATTTGATGATTCTCTCTCACCGGAGTATAGAGGAATATCAATGTGGTAATTGTTAATGACAACTAAGCCTCTCTCTGAGTCTCCCCTTGTCTCTCTCTCTCTCTTTCTTACACACACACAGAGGCAGAAACCACCACATACACACAAGGACACACACACGTACCACCACATCGTGGAAGAATCTTCCACCTGGGAAGAAATGGAATCTGTCATTCATGGAACTGCATTGAGGAAGAGGCAGGAGGACATTGCCCTGAATGAGTGCCACCTGCCCCAGGGTAGAAACACCAATCCTTCCTCAGCTCCGTGGAAGCCCCATAAGCCATTTCCTGGAGGTAGAAAGGTTTCCAGAAGTGAGGAAGTCTAGAGGGAAAAAGGATGGAAGTAAGTTGGATAAAAGGGTTGGAAAGAGAGGGAAGCTTCCGCGTCTGTAGCAGAGGAGGTGATGGAGGTTTGCAAGTCTTTAGGCTGTGATTTCAGACAGGTGAGGTAGGAGGGGGAAGCATGGACAGTGTCTTCTAGAAGATGTTGGTCCTCACTTCCAAAATTGAGCCGGCACACTGCATAGACAAGGTGCACAGGACTGGGCAGAGAGTCCTCCGAGGACAGGGCCGCCCAGCGCTGGCTGTGGGAGGCCGTGGAACAGGGAATGGGTAGACGTGATCGTCAGCTTGGACAGTTACCCGTGTGTTTGTGCCTCGATCACAGCGTCAGCCGCTCTGACTGAAGTCAAGTGTGATCTCCTGGACCAACGGGAATGGGCCACGTAAAGCAGGTGTGTGATCATCTGAAGGGATTCTAACCCTGGAGGAAGCCAGAGCACTGGTGCACAGGAAATGTCAGGTCTCCACCTCGGTTCATGTTGGTCCACTTGAATTAATTTACCACGCCTGCTGAGGAGCTTCCTCTGCTATAAACGTGTGCCCATTCCAGGGCCCAGCCGTGTCCAGTGGGGGCAGCAGCAGCCAGGCAGCCCACAGGGTCCCAGAGGTTCAAGGATTCTGTTCTCATGGAACCTGGGAATGTCCTGGAGAGACAGGGAGATTCCTGACGCCACCTGGCTTCTTCTTTGTGTTTTGCTTTCCATGGAGAGCAAACCCTGTGTGCCTCCATCTCAAGTTGCCTAACAGGGCCAGAGTGCAGACGGATGAATCAAAACCACTGATTCTATCAGATTTTCTATCTGTGCTAAAGTGTAATACCAAGGCGACCACAGAAATAACACTTACGTCCTCTAGTTACTTTCTTGCATTACAAATTTCCCTTCCTGATGTTATAATTTGCAATCAGACGAATTGGTGTCATGTGCTTTCCTCACCATGCAGGCTCCTTCCCACACATGGGGCCACATCCTGAAACCTGGGGATGTTGTTTCCATTTTAAAGCTCTAAAGTTTTACTTTCATGACTGGTGGAGCAGCACCTTGGGTGATGAGAGCCTCTCCTGCTCCAGTGGCCCTGAGGAAGCTCCAGGGCTCCTGCTCTCTACCTCGCTCCTTCCTGTTGCTCTCTGTGGGAGCACACTCCCCTTCCTGAGTGGGGCTGTGTGTGGAGGGACCCTCGTGGCTGAAGCATGGGAGGTGGGAAAGGAGCAGTGGCAAGTGAGATGACTGGGTTCAGGGCCCTCTGAGCCACATTCTTGTCCTGGCAGCCGCACTGACACCACAGCGAGAACCAGGCTGTCTGGAGAGGGACAGAGTATGCTGAAGGGCCAGGGCTCTTGGGATCTCCAACAAGACAGCCCTGTGCTCAGTCCTGGGTCGCAAGCCATTCCTCAAGATGCTCAGAGCTTGTGAATACTTTCCTCACAGTCTCCAAAGAAACACAACCACATGTTTGTAAAAGAGACAGCGCCAGATAAGAGAGAGGGGGGCTCAGGTGACCACGAGAAGATGTTCAGACGACTCGTGTTTGTGCAGTGGAGTCCAGGGGTGGGTGGAAAGCTTTTCCTGGGCTAATGGACACTGGGGGAAATTGTGAGTGGGAAGCAGGACCATGGGGGCTTGGATTCTCTGGGGACCGCTGACCTCACTTCCTCCCCACCACAGACCCATAATGAGAGACAGCAGGCAGAGATCCATGCTGGTTCTTTTATTGGTGAGCAGAGGACATGGTCGTTGTGGGCACACTGTCCCAGTGGCAGAGGTGGCTGAAGGACGTCCTCTTCTTATTCTTCTTCTGAAAGAAACAAGCAAGTTGTGGGAAACAGTAAGAAGGAGGTTTCTCATTGGTGGAGCAGGGTTGGGGGGGAGGGAGTTGAGGGCTGACTCGGGGCCTTGCACTTGCTGGACAAGCACTCTGACAGCGAGCTGAATGCCCAGACCATCCAGATGGGTTTTTCCTCCTTTGTGTTTACTCAGTTTCCTCTCCTTGCTAATTCGGTGATATTCCCTTCACTATCAGCATCTAGGAGAGCCTGGCTGTTGAAAAGGTGATGAGAAAATGAATTCCAAGCTGTGTGTTACTTGGTTGTAACGGAAGCTGTTCAAAGATACATCTGCAGAGATGGCCTGCCTGGTGTGGTCTCGTCAGCGAAGACCAGGGTTGGCCTCCAGGTGGCCTGACAACACGGCCAGGTGGCTGTGCAGGACGAGGTCCACAGCAGAAAGCCCCTCAGTGCTCAGAAGGTAGGCAGGCAACCCACATGGGACAAGCAGGCAAGAACCACACACACCTGAGGGGCTGTGGATGTCTCCTAAAAAACATGATTCTCAACAGGAAGCTTCTAAGCTGTACGTGAGACCTGATCTCATTTATTAAAAACAAAAACAAAAACAAAAAGACTGGGCAAGGAGTTTGGCCTAGTGGTGAAGTGCTTGCCTAGCATCCAGGAAGACCTAGGGTCAGATTCTGGGTAGCACATACTTAGAAAAAGCTGGAAGTGGTGCTGAGGCTCCAGTGGTAGAGCTCTAGCCTTGAGAAAGTCCAAGGACAGTGCTCAGGCCCTGAGCTCATGCCCAGGACAGGCAAAACAGAAAAAAACAAACCAACAAAAATTAAACAGCAGGTTGGATATGTATATAAAATGGAATGTTTTCAAGAGAATGCTCCCCAGATTTGACCAGGGGACAAACTTTTGGAGAAGGGAGTGGGAGGTGAGTGGAATTACGATCCAGCTCCGTGTTCCTGCAGATTGCCCTTCAGCTGGAACCCAGGTCATGTGTAAGTGTCCAAAAGCCTGGGTGACACTGACCAAGACTGAGCCAAGGGGTCACTTTTGGGGATAGTGGGTCTGAGGCCTGGTGAGGAGGGAGTGAGCAGGGAGGGAGATGGCTGCTCACAGACCCAGGACACAGGAAGCGGAGACCACCCCGAGGTCTATGCCAAACCCACGGGTCCCGTAGGTCAGCTAGGAATCCCTGTGCCTAGATCCTGGGGTGGTGAGCCCCAAACCCTGAAATCCCTGGGAGAGCCTGTGACAGCTGAGGTCCCCTGCACCACCATTGAAGGCCCAAAGTGAGGTCCAGAGTCTGGGGGTCTCCACAGGCGCCCAGGAATGCACTTCTGTACCATCTGTGGACAGGCGAGGTGGGCTGCCTGTGGAGTGAATTTCAGCCAGGCTCTGGTGAGGTGTGAGCCCAGGTCACCATCATGGAGTGAGATGACAGGGTGGCTGACCTTCAGGAGGTGAAGGTTTTGTAGGACGTTCAGGTTTCTCTGGTTTCTGTTGAGGCTTGGGTGGAGGTTTCTCTCCAGCAGGAGGTTTCTGCCCGGCAGGAGGTTTCTGCCCTGGTGGAGGTTTCTCTCCTTTTGGAGGTTTCTCCTCACTTTGAGATTTCTCTCCAGCAGGAGGTGTCTGCCCAGCGGGAGGTTTCTTCCCTGGTGGAGGTTTCTCTCCAGGTGGAGGTTTCTGCCCTGGTGGAGGTTTCTCTCCTTTTGGAGGTTTCTCCTCACTTTGAGATTTCTCTCCAGCAGGAGGTTTCTGCCCAGCGGGAGGTTTCTGCCCTGGTGGAGGTTTCTCTCCAGGTGGAGGTTTCTCCCCTGGTGGAGGTTTCTCCCCGTGTGGCGGTTTGTGACCATGAGGAGGCCGTGGAGGAGGGTTTTCTTCTTCTGGGGGCTCCTCCCCTC
The DNA here is from genome assembly GCF_031878675.1 of Megascapheus bottae. Classification (NCBI taxonomy): domain Eukaryota; kingdom Metazoa; phylum Chordata; class Mammalia; order Rodentia; family Geomyidae; genus Megascapheus; species Megascapheus bottae. The sequence goes on along the minus strand of NC_143543.1, from coordinate 125,457 downwards.
CTTCTTCTCCCCCTCCCTCTCCATCTCCAGCTTCATCAGAGGGTTCAGGCCTGGGTGCGTGATGGTGGTGTTCCCTACCCAGCTCTGGTCTGGGTTCCTTAGCTGCTGTGCACAGGAGAGAAGGTGGCCTGGGTCAGGGGAGGACGCTCTGCCTTTCCCACTGGGACCTGCGGCTCAGGACTTCCTCCCTGATCTCCCTCCCTGACCCTTCCTGGCCCCCTGCCTCATTCGTTACGCTCTTCAGCCAGCCTGTCTGATCCCCATCACCCATTGGCATGCTGGCTGATTTGGCCCCAAATCGAGATTCAGGGCATCTGACTTCAGAGAGGGATTCTCTCAGGGCAGAAGGAACCAAGAGCAGGGTTGGTCAGTGCTCTTGGGAGGTTTATTTTATGTTTTAATGATAATGCTGCAGCTACGGGACCCTCATGGTTTCATGTCTGGCTCCCGTGCCAAGTGCAGTGAACAGCTGGATAGTGAAGGGACAGAGAGCCCGGGGAGGGCGGGAGGGCCACGTGAAGACCCGGCTGTTATGGGCTGTGTCCCTGCCCTCAGTGCAGAGTCACAGCTGAGCTGAGAATCAGCTGACATCCAGGACTTTGTCAGTCTCACTTGTCCACTGGTTCCATGACAACAGATTATTTCTTTCCTCTCCACGTCCCCAAACTTTTTTTTTTTTTTTTTTTTTTTTTAGTTTTAATGTTTTATGTTTGAGTTCTCTTGCTCTTGCATATCATCTTTCCATCCAGGGCAAGAATAGCCGTCATTTTCCTGTGACTCCCTGGGGTCTGTTTCCCATTCTCAATCTCTGGTTATGTTAAAGATGTGGATAGACACTTCAGAATGGCCTTTTTCTATGCAGTTACATTGCAGCCACAATCACTGCCTGCCTTTTCTTCATCACCTCTAAAAAAAGTCAGCCGAAGCCTTGGTGGGACAAGGGGAGGGGAGAATAAGAGAGACAAGAGGAGCGGGCGTCGTGGCCCACACCTGTCATCCTAGCTACTCAGGAGGCTGAGATCTGAGTATCATGGTTCAAAGCCAGCCTGGGCACAAAAGGACCTGAGACTTTGATCTCCAATTAACTTCCAGAAAACAAGAAGTGGGGGTTGCCTCAAGGGTAGGGTGATAGCCTTGATCTGAAGAGCTCAGCGACAGTGCCCAGGTCTAGAGTTCAAGCACCATCACCACAGGGGAAAAAATGGGAGAAAGAGACCAAAGGGTCACAGGTCCTTTCTTGTGCACTTTTTTTTTCATGATTTGCTGCCACTGTTGAGAGAAGCCCTGAGGAAGGCAGAAACCACTAAACTCCTCTGTGGGCAACCAAACATGCCAGAATTTCCCCCTTGCAACACATGCCTCATTTCTCAGTAATTTCTGATGCAGACAAACTTCTGTTACTCAATCTACTCCTTCAGAAATTAAATATACATAGAGAGAATGTATGGTTATTGATTTGTACACATCATAGTTTCAGTATATAGTAGCATGTTAATATTCAACTAATAATAGTACAGATTGTACATATCAATTATTTTCCATTGCATATCATAAGATATAATTATAATTATTTTATTAATTACTATTTTAAATGGATATATGTTTGATATTATCTATTATATTATATCATGCTAGATTTTTTTCATGTATTTGAAACAAATTTTTCTGTTTTATATATGTATATATACATATATATATAAAGTTTTATGTGCTTTCCTTCAATTTTAACTCTTGTGCTCTTTTCCTCCCTGCTAACCCTCCACCACTTGAGTCACAGCTCTACTCCTGGATTTTTGGTAGTTAGCTGGCTATAAACACCTCAGGGATTTCCTGCCCAGGCTGGCCTTGAGCCGCAGTCCTAGGTCTCAGCCTCCTGACCTCCAGGATTGCAGGTGTGAGGGGCCGGCACCTGGCTCTTCCTTGACCACTGATTCCCTCACCACATGGACAGACACCGCTGGGCAGTGGCCTCACTTATCATTTGCCTGTGCAGTTTCCTGGAGCAGTCACTGTCCCCCAGCCATGAGGCCAGGATGAGCAGCCAGCCCCTGCCCCCCCTCACCCCGGCTCATCTCACAACCTCAGCTTCCCACTGTCCCCTGCTCTTCCCTCCCCTCCCCGCCTGCCCCGCAGCTCTGTCTCCTGAGGCCCCAGCCGCGTCCACCCCAGCAGCCCAGCCCTCTGTACCTGCACTGGGTCTCTCAGCAGAGCCCAGGGCCAGCAGGGCCACGGTGAGCAGGACCACCAGCATCGTGGAGGAGGCTTGAGTGGCTCTGGAGTGTGTGCTGGGAAGCAGGGCAGCTCCCTTTATCAGGAGGACAGGACAATGGGGCCTTGTCTGGCCTGTGACCTCCCGCTGACAGAGAGGACGCCTCCCGTCCATCATTTCTCTGTGGGATTCACCCTGGTCAGATGCCACGTCTGTGTGTCAAAGTGTTGTGTCACCTGCCTGTGCTCTGTCCTCTCAATCACCAGAGGACTCAGAGGTGACATTTCCTCCTCATCTCAAGTCCAGACCTGATTCCTGGGTCCTGGTGGTTCCTCCAGTGTAGGGAGCCACACGTGGGTCTCAGGGCTGAGGTTGGTCACACCAAGGCCACGTTGGTGGCATCCTAAGCTCATCCCTGTGCACTGAGGACAGGGCTGTGCTGGGCTCGGCTGCTGTCTCCTCTGCCCTCTCTGAGGCTGGCTGCCCGGGCCAGGGTACAGCCTGCTGCATGGCTGCCCTTCCTTCCCTCATGGTTCAAACACAGCGAGCTGGCAGGAGAGTTCTCGAGTGTGGTGTCCTCCACCTGAGCTGACGAGGCGGTGACCCTAAAGAGCAATGTATAGTCACAGCCCCACAGCCTGAGGGGATGGAGCCACAGCGGGTCCTGGTCAGTGGACCTGGAGGCAGGTCTGGGATGAAGTTGCTCTTGAGGATGGCTCTCCTTAGCCTCCTTGTGACTCAGGAGGCTGAGATTTGAGAACCATGGCTCAAAAGCAGCCCAGGCAGAAAAGTCCAGGCAGGTCAAAGCCAGCTGAGCACTGAAGAACGAGAGTCTCATCTGCACGCAACACCAGGAAACCATAAATTAGAGCTGTGGCTCAAGTGGTAGAGCAGCAGCCTTGAGTGAAAGAGCTCAGGGACAGCACCCAGGCTGAGGTTAAGTCCTGCGACCAGCAAAATGAGTAGATAAATATCATAAGCAGCTTGCTCAACTTCATATTTTATTATTAATAGCATGCACTGGCTTTCAATGGGTTCCTCTTTAGATAGCTGACACATCCTTCTCTATAGCTTTTTAAATGTCGTAATGAATTTAATTAACCAAAACCATTCTGCACAATGGAAGTTTCCTAAAGTATGTGAATTGAGACCTTTGTATTTCAAAAAGTTTCTATGAAGGTCCATGCTTTGATATCACGTCTACCTTTACTCCTTACCAGTTCATTAGTTGTAGGAAACACTGGCTATTTTTTCCTTGCGTTTGTAATGTTCACCCACTGTCTACCCACTTACTTGTTGTACTTCAAATAATATCACACATAAGGACAAATCCTTTTGTGTGTGTGTGTCCCAGTCCTTGGTCTTTCTCAAGGCTAGTGCTCTGCCACTTGAGCCACAGCTCCACGTCTGGTTTTCTGGTGGTTCACTGGAGATGAGAATCTCTCGTTCTTCAGTGCTCGGGCTGGCTTTGACCTGCAATCCTCAGATCTCAGCCTCCTGAGTAGCCAGGATGACTGGTGTGGGCCACTGGCACCCACAAGGACCCTCCTTTGCTCTTGCCCTGTGTGAATCCCTAGATTCCTGTATACTTTATCATCTGCCACTGAATTTTTACATCTACTTTCTGTGTCTGAGAGGAAACACGTGTCTTGGTCTCTCTGAGCTGTGTCTCTCTGGCCTCACTGAATGATTTGTTCTGGGTTCATCCATTTCTCTGCCCACAACTTATTGACTGATGAAATACGCTGCCTTTTTTGTGTGTGTACTGGGGTTGAATTCATAGACTGAGGCAATGTCTCTGACCTTTCTGCTCAGGCCTGGCATTCTACCCCATCAATTACAGCTATACTTCTGGCTTACTGGCCTAAGAGTGTCAGACTTTCCTGTCTGGGCTGGCTTTGAGCCTCAGTCCCCAGGTCTCAGCTTCCTGAGTAGCTGGGCTGTCTGGTCTGGTGCTGTCAAATGCTCCCTCCTAGCCTGAGGACCAAGCTCAGCACAGCACTGCTTGGGCCTGTGCTCTTCTGCCGAGCTCCCTCCTCATCCCCAGAGAGCACTCAGACACTGGGCCCTCATGCCTTTTCCACCAGGTTAACACGACGGGGTGACCTCTCCATCCTGACTTCTCCAAGGCAGCCTGCTTGCCGGTCACCCCACATAGGCACACAGGCCACTGGGCACCAATGCCCCCAGGGAGGCTCCGTGCTGCCGCCAGATTCCGGAAGGGAACTCTACTGCACAGACTCACTTTTAAATGTCTTACAGGAAAACGTCAGGAGGAAAGGTTTTGCAAATGTCATGCGCCCACTAGACAACAATGCTACAGAAGTTACCCTTCAGACCTGGAGCTTGGGGCCGCCAGCTGGCGTCAGGGGTCGATGCTGAAGCAGAGCAGAGGAGAGCCTTGCCCACCAGTGACCTTTGTCTAGTGTAGCATTTCCTGGTTGGAAAGGGGACATCAGACCCAGGGCAGAGAGGTGACAGGTGCACACTGCATCTTCTGTTTTGGAACCCGAGGCTGTGAAATGTGGTCAGCTGAAACAATGAAGTGCCTGTGGGGACTTGGGGTCCCATTCCACCCTGAACCGAGAGCCGGGGTGCGGGTTCCAGGCCGGAGAGGGTCTTCATTCCTAGCACTTCTTTGTCTACTCAAACACAACACCAGACGGCACTCGGTTACTGTGGTTGCCTTGCACAGGAGAGATTTTATTAATGTCTGCGGAAACAGACTTGCGATTAGAACATTCAACTCACATGAGGATAGAATAACACTCAGTTTTACCACCAACTACACAATTTCTGAGAACAGCGGAGATTTATCTTTGGCACATGGCCTGGAGCCCTCCTGTTCTAAGGTGGTTTTCTCAAAAGTCTGTGCCACCAGGCCATCAAACCACCACAGAAGCATTTCCTCTCTTTCAGCTGCTGCTGTATTGTAGGTCAACTGTATGTTTAATGATTCACCAATACAAACATACTTGGGGATTGTAGATTTGTTTCCAGACAGATCCCTGTGATAAAGCAATATTGCAATACAGCGAGTCATACAAATTGGTTTTCCTGTGTACATCATAGTGGAATCGACTGAGTGGGATCACATTGCATTAAAACTGATTCTCTTTAATTAAAATGCTCAGTGCTAAAAACTAACAGTTCTCGAAGTCTTTCGTGATTCTTAATTCCTTTGCCTTTGTAACATGGTGGTGACTGGGGGGGGGGTGCCTGATGGGTCTGTGTGGAGGCTGGGAGGTGAGGCCAGCTGAAACAATGAAGTGCCTGTGGGACTTTTTTGTGTATACAGAGGAAAAGCATGTACTTATTCAGCTGAGGCACAGTGGAAGAGGAAAACATTGTCATGGTGCTGCAACAAATAGTGAAAGATAACCTTTCATCAACTTCTCTGAAATAGCTCAGGTGCCTGGCTTTCCTCCCAGCCAGGCTGTCTTCCTCTGAAAAGAGGATGGAGAGCTCCACTTCCACGTGTTTGCTGGGTAACAGATGTCTTGTGGGCTGGCTCTGAACCAGGATTCTCAGCCTCCCTAGAAGGCAGGACTACAAGTGTGAGTCACTGGGGTCCATGAACACAAACACGCTTTCTGCTAACACAGAAAGTAAAATTCAGACACACTAAATGGTTTTTTCGATTTATAGGTAAGGTATTGTAGGCATCTTACATCTTAATGCCATCATGCAGTAAGTATGATTCTCCTATTACATACGGAGAAGGCCAAGAGGAGGTGCCTCAGTGTGATGCAGCAAGGTCTGTGGGTAACCAAGCACTACCACCATCAAATTCCTTTGCCTAATATTCGGTTATACCTGAGATTCCTCTCCACCCCTCTGCGACAGGTCTTGCTCCCCAGACAGGCTCCCCACAGTGTTGTGAATTTTATTCACCTCTTAACATTTGTTGCCTCCACCAGCCAATTGTGCCTGTGCCCGGGAAGGAAGGACGGCCGTGCTGTGTGTAATTCTCCAACCTCTCCAGGAGCTGAGGCTGGAGGAGGCTCACGCAGCCCACGGGGCTCCCCGAGGCCCAGCGCAGCGAAGCGCCGTCTGCGCGCCTCGCGGCGGCCCTGCACGTACGCTGGGCGGCGGCGTGCTCGGGAGTCCGCCGAGGCCCTCTGGAAATTACTCGGTTAATTCGGAACCGAAGAAGAGCGCAGTTAAAGAGGCGCCGTCCCCGCGGGGCGCCGTGCCGGCCGCGCGGCCTCCTCCCCGCCCGCCGCCGCGCTTCTTCTCCTTCCCAGTCCCGGAGTTGAACTCGGTCTCTCGAGGCTGGCGCTCCGCTCCCGCCGTCACCCGCACCGCCTCGTCCCCGCCCCGGCGCCCGCGGCGCCCGCCAGGAGCCGGGATCACGCCCGGGCGGCTCGGAGGCTTCCGCCGCCGACGTGGGCCGCCGCCGCTCCCCGCTTCCGCTTCCGGCCGCGCGAGGGATGGCGGGAGAGGCCCGGCCCCGCTTCCTCCTTCCGGTCCCGCCCCTTTGCCTGTGCTCCGCCCGGGGCCGCCGCGCGCCGAGCCTCCAGTCGAGTCAGTCCCGGCCCGCGGGGTCCCCGGGGCTCCTTCGGCATCGCCGCCCCTACGCTTCCACGCGGCGCCGTTAGTCGTTCCGTTCGCGCGGGTGAAAGGCGTGGGTCCCCGCCCGCCGTCAGGAGGAAGCGCCGCCGGTCGAGTGCGCAGACGCGGCCGGCTCCCGTGGCGTCTCGCGAGGCTGGGCGGCGGTGCAGTGCGCAGGCGCGGCCGGCTCTCCCGCCGTCTCGCGAGGCCGTGCGGCGGTGCAGGGCGCAGGCGCGTCCGGCTCCCGCGGCGTCTCGCGCGGCCGGGCGGCGGCGGCCGTGGTGGCCATGGCGGCGCCGGCCCGGCCGCTCTAGATGTGTACCTGCAGGCGGACGTTGAGCACCACCGAGCCCGCCACGTAGACGTACGGGAAGCTTGCGCGCAGCTGCCAGGCCAGCTCGAAGAAGGCGAGCAGGGTGCGCGAGAGGCCCTGGCAGAAGGCGCCGTAGGGCGAGGCGGCGGTCGGCGGAGGCGGCGCGGGCCCGAGGGCCGCGGGGGCCGCCATGGCCGGGGCCGGGACCCGCGGCGCCCCGAGACGGCGTAGGACGGCCTCCAGCACCCGCGGCTCCAGGCGCCGCAGAGACACAGCGCCCGCGGACCGGGTGGAGGCGGCGCCTTCCCGCCCCTCCCGGCGGCTCCCCGCCCTGCGGAGGCTCCGCCCCGCTCCTCCCCCCCCACACCGCTCCCTGTCCCGCCTGGCTCCCCGCCCTGCGCTCCGCACCACCCCCTCTTGGCCCCCGCCCTGCGGAGGCTCCGCCCCGGTCCCGCCCGGCTCCGCCTAGCTCCCTGCCTCCAGCTCCTCTAGCTGTTGTCCTGCTGGCGCAGCAGGCCATGGGCATCGCCCCCCTCTGCCCTCCAGTCCACGAAAGCGGAGCGCCCAGGTGCGCAGGGTCCCCCCAGCCTGGCTGCTCGGTGACCTCCGCTCCGTGACCCCCGCTCCGTGACCCCTCCCTGCTCCTGATTCCCCCCCCCCCGTTCGGTGACCCCCGCGGGCGCCTAGCCCGGCCCCCCCTTCCCGAGGCCCCGCAGGCCCCGCCGCATCCCACAGGTCCAGGACGCGGGCTGACACCCACGCCAGCCCCCCACAGCACCCGCACTGCCCCCACTCGTGCACACGCGGGCTGACACCCACGCCAGCCCCCCACAGCACCCGCGCTGCCCCCACTCGTGCACACGCGGGCTGACACCCACGCCAGCCCCCCACAGCACCCGCACTGCCCCCACTCGTGTGCACTCCTTCCACGGCAGAACGCGGTTCCACCGCGGATGCACACGGGAGGAGCCCTGGCCGCAGCCCGACGGAGGGCCACGCACCCCGAGTAAGCGCCAGCCTTCAGGATTGCCTCCCTTTAACTAGGACGTACATTTTTCATCCCAGGAACGTCCGCGTTCACGGATCATGCACATGTGTGATTTCCCATCACAAACTTCAGATTCCTGTGAGCTGGAAACCACGAGTAAACCAGCACACGGCCCACCCTGCCCTGCACACCTGTAATTCAGAGTACTGTGACTGTAGCGTATTTTAAAAGGTGTCGTGCTTAAGCAAAAGGTTCACATGGTAACAGTGGAAAACTAAGGTTTAGTGTAAACACAGCTCCTTTAAAAAGAAAGGCGTCGCATAAGTAAGCTCTTGTTAATAAAGTGAAGGCTTTAGAATCAAAGGGCCAAACAGGAGGTCTTCACACTCCTCAATATAATGGCAGTTGTTCATACACAGGAATTCAAGGGGATAGTTTCCAGAAGAAAAAGGATTGTAAACAGAAGTTCAGGAAGTATAAGTTAATGGAAAGCATGCTAAATTGACACAAACGCTCACAATGTAAAACAATTTGGTTAAAAGGTGTAAGGAATAAAATGAAAACCATAGGCCTGGGGTGGAGTGTGTGTTACTTTTTCATCACTGGGTCAGCTGACTGGAGGGAAGGACTACTCCAGCTCTTGGTGTTAGAGTTTCAGACTCCAGGCAGGATGCAGTGAGGACAGCCAGGAGGCCAGTGACAGAGCCCTCGGAATCCAGAGCCATGCCTCCAACACAGGAATCTTCAGGAGATGGATGTTTCCATGTCTAAACCACAAACTGGAGGGTAAGTTTAGCTGCATTTTATTATGACCTTTTCATTGTGGGAGGGCCTGGGTTATCTTGTTCAGAGGTGTGGAAAGCACTCAAGTATATACCAAGGGAGGGCACCCAGTGACGTGAGAAGGAACAGCTTCTTCTCAGGTTTCTCTTCACTGTACAGGGTGGAAGTGCTTTGCTTTTCACTGTGAGTACCTTCTGTACTGGAGATTATCCATACACGTTATCTGAACAGTTAAACTCACAAATAGCACCCGTTCCTTCTGCAGTTAATTTAACATGTATTTTCCTCATTAATTCATTCCTACATATATTTTATTTGTCCAAGAATTTTATTTCTATACTGTGAGCTAACAATATGACACAGTGACTTGTCCTACTGTGTGAAATTTTAATCTGGTCTATAATATCACTAGGTATGGCCAAACTGCTGTGCACTGTCAATTCAGCAACCTGTCATTTAAGATGATTTCTAACACAACCAAACAGGATAAAGCAGTTATGAGGATTCTTTTTTTTTTTCTTGCCAGTGGTGGAACTTGAACTCTGGCCCTGGGCGCTGTCCCTGAGCTCTTCAGCTCAAGGCTACCACCCTACCCCTTGAGCCACAACCCCACTTCCAGTTTTCTAGAGGTTAATTGGAGATAAGAGTCTCACAGACTTTAGAGCCCAGGCTGGCTTTGAACCATGATCCTCAGATCTCAGCCTCCTGAGTAGCTGGGATTACAGGTGTGAGTCACTGCCTGTCCAGTTATGAGGATTCTGAGAACATAAATGGGAGGTGAAGTGTGTTTCAGTTCCAGACACTGAGCATTGTCTTTTCTGGAAACAAAAACAATAGTGACTGTTGTCTTTCAGGCTTGCTGAAGTAATAAACGGAGACATTTACAACTTGAAATAATCTAAGGTGTAGGGATTCAGTTTCCAGTGTGTTTTGCTTTCGCTAACCCACAAAAATCTCTATCCTTCAATTACACTTGTCCAAATTGTGTGAATTACTTGAAACCTGCTGATCATGTGGTCAAGTTAAGTACCTGGTACACAGAAGAAAAGGGCAAAGAAAAACCAAGAGCCTTTGGTCTCATCGACCATTATGGAAATCATCAGGACCATTAACTGTGACCCAGAGGGCAAGGATATGGAGTAGGGGAGGTGGGGGGCAAGGGACTTTAGATGGCTGTGGTTTCCGTTTTCTGCCTGAGGGTCACAGCACTCTGTAAGCAAGCATATCAGTACAAGAAATTTACAATAGGGCCAGGAGGTCGGGTTCGATTCCTCAGTACCACATACATAGAAAAAGCCAGAAGTGGTGCTGTGGCTCAAGTGGTCGAGCTCTTGCCTTGAAAAGCCCAAGGACAGTGCTCAGACCCTGAGTTCAAAGCCCACAACTGGAAAAAAATTCACAATAGCAAATATCAACTGTGCTGCACTTCTGTCTCCTGTTGAACTGCTTCTTTGCACTCAGAATTTCTTTTGTTTCACATAAAATCTCAGTTTTGATCATTTCTTATGGACTGAATTGGTCTATGATTATAGAAAAGACTTTTTTCTAGACTTCTTTCCCCTTTTTAATTTTTTTTTCTCAAATGAGAAAATCTGCAACTAAGTCCCATATGTCACATACTGGCAAATTTTCAACTCTTTTTTTGGAAGTGGAGATTTAGGAAAGTGCTTTAAAACCAAATGGTCCAAGCCTTAGGAAAAGAGGAAAATTGCAAATTTGTGCAAATTGCTCTTTCTCTTATTTGCATGTGACAGAATGGGTTTTAATCTCTCAATGGACATTACAGAATGTTGCTGCTTATGATTAGCAGTCTGTTTGCTAGGAAGGATTCCTGATGGTAATGCATCTGAGATATTCCTGGATTAAAACTCTACAACAAAGCAGCAGATGTTTGTCACAATGCAGGCAGCAGGGGCAACAAAAGCTGGCACTCTGCCGCTTGGACCACCGCTGCACGTCTGGTTTTCTGGTGGTTGATTGGAGATGAGAGGCTCATGGACTTTCCTGCCAGCGCTGGTTTAACTGTGATCCTCAGATCTCATCTCCCTGAGCAGCTGGGGTGACAGGCATTTGCCCAGTGTTTGGAACAATGTTTCCCCTTCCCAGTTTTCCCCTTAAGTCCCCTCCCAGTAGTTGTGTAGTTCATTTTCAACATAGTATGTTTGCTCTTTATCCCACCATTTCTGTGCCTCCCCTAACCCTCCCAAAGACAGGTAAACAAAGTAAATGAAAACAAAAACAACAACAAAGAAGAAAAAATACCGTTTTGTTTCCCTTTCCTGGAGTTCATTTCCATAAACATTATTAGTCTGTGTGGTCAGATGCACATAGCTAGTGCTTCTATGCGATATTCTTCTAGGGGAACTCTTGGTATTAATTTTTGGGGATTGTTTGTGCTCATAAAGTACAATCATTGGTGCAAGTATGAGAATATATTCTTGGTGATATTATGCTGAAAAAAATCATCCCTCAAATGGCATGTGTTAAATACTGCATAGTTATTGTTTGTTTTCCCAGTCCTGGTGCTTAAACTCTGGGCCTGGGCACTCTCCCTGAGCTTCTTTGGCTCAAGGCTAGCTCTACCACCTGAGCCTCAGCACCACTTCCAGCTTTTGTTAAGATAAGAATCTCATGGCCTTTCCTGCCCTGGCTGGCTTTGAAGCATCCTCAGATCTCAGGATTCTCAGGATGAGAGGAGCAAGTGTCTGGCTTGCATTGGAATTCATGCCTCTCATATTCCAGTGCTTCTCTAGGTTTTCAATAAAGGAATGAGGGATTCATTTCACATGATCTTAGAACAAACAGACCCCTAGTGGTGATGATTCTTGATTACTCTGCGTGTATGTATTGATTTCTAAAATTTTACTAGCAAGCAAACAAAGCCATGAACACAAATCAGGGGAAGTTTAAACAAGGGAAAATTGCAAACAAAGAAACAGAATATACCTTTATTTGCATGCTAACAAATGAGAGTGCAACTTCCATTCCAGCACCAACCACGAGCCTCTTCCTGCACAGACATAAGGCATATTACTTAGGAGTATGCTGTTTACTGAGCAGACAGGGGAAGTTCATTTGAGCATGTTTCTCCATAAGTATAGGATTTAATTCATCCACCAAAACCCTGTGGTGTTTTGCAGCCTGATTTTGATCATGGGATTCAGAAAAAATGAAAAAAAGGAAGAACCTCGCTGCATGTCTTTAAGTCAAAGACATAGCAAGCTTGAGGCCAGCGATTTGAAAGAATCAAGGCCAGAGACCAGTCATAGTGGGTTTGCCTTAGATGTGCTTTCCACACATGAGTTTACGAGCATGCATTGCTTCTTCCTTGGTAATAGTGGAATTTGTCATTGGAAATTTAGCCAGTCCCCTAATAGCTCTGGTGAACTGCACTGACTGGATAAAGAGAAAAAAGATCTCTGCTGATGGGATTCTCACTGGCCTACCTATCTCTAGGATTGGCTTGCCTTGAGTATTACTAATGGATTGTTATTCATCTGTGTTAAGTACAAGAATATTTAGGAATCGGGGGACAATTATTCACCATGTTTCCTGGACAGTAACCAACCTTCTTAGTATTGGGCTTGCGACAATACTAAGCATATTTTATTTGCTCAAAATAGCTAATTTCTCCCGTCTTCTATTTCTTCGCCTGAAGGGGAGGGGTTGACAGCATTATTCTTGTGACATCGTTGGGGATGTTGGTGCTTCTGTCACTTAGTTGTACTGTGGAAGGTGTGGGAAATGTGCTGGTGATGAATATGAAGAAAATGTGACATGGAAGAGTCAACGGGAGGACATGATACACCTTTCAAAGAGGGCTGTACTCACCCTTGCAAACAGCAAACCCTTCCCCACATCACTGCTGTGTGTTTCGCTGTTAATCTATTCCCTGTGCAAAGCCCAAGTTCCCAGCACCAAGGTCCACCTGCAGGCCTGGCAAACCATGGCCACCTCTCTCCTGTTATTTGCTGTGTAGTCTCTCTCTGTAGCCGTCTCAGGCAGGCATTATATCATAATAAGCCACCGAATGAACCAGTCCTTTTTCACCAGGCTGGCATCTATCCTTCAAGCCATTCCTGTGTCCTGATTTGGGCAAATAAGAAGCTAAAACAGGCCTTCGTGTCCGTCATGTGCCAGGCGAAGTGCTGGCTGAAAGCATGGAGGTGTCCATAGGTGAATGACAAAGACGTAACTGTGACTTCTGGGAGAGATGAGGTTGATGGAGTTTCTACGACTATTTCCAGACCCCGATAAGAACTTTCTAAGACCTCTACCTATGTGTGTCAAGTCAAAGGATGTGTGTGCATGTACAAATAAATTATCAATAACTATCCTTTTTAATCTAAAAATAGTTGTACAAGATGTGGTAGGACATTTTCAGAACTGTGAGTCACAGTTCTGCTCTGTCGTCCTTTCTTGAAATGCTTCCCCTATACTTTGTACCACATATTTCCATGAGCATACGTTTAGATTTCAGAGTTTGAACTGTTCTTGCATGGCAAGAACATTCAAAATTGTCTTATAGCCAAGATACCTGTTTGAAATACACTTTGTTTCCTTTTTAACAAAGTAAACAAATCGTTACAAAATAGGCAAAGAATAAGGTTCCAGAGTAACAAGGATATTTATGGGGAGTTTAACATCAGTTTGACACAGTGGTGTGTCTGTAGCAGGGTGAGGGCTGGAGGCCCGGCCTGGTTTCCGCCTGGTCTCCCGTGGCTCTGTTTCCGTGCATTCCATGCAGGAAACGCGTTGTACAATTCAATGCGTGTCCTAAGGAGGGTTGGTGAGACCAGATCCCATGCCTGGGATTACGGTAGGAACATTTCTTTGAAAAGACAAACCTATACAGAAAGGGAGACAGAGTCCTGGTAGGGATGAGTGTCTGCCACACCACCCCGGATTGTGAGGCAGCAAGCTGGCCAGCTGTGGCCTCCCGGCTTGCTCAAGAGGAACCTGACCCAGCCTTAGTCCTCCCCGGAGACACCAGGTCAGGAGCTGAGTTTTGGTTTCTCCTTTGTCTTCTGTTTCCCACTGGGACAACATTTGCTTATCAGCATGCCCGTGGACACAGGCCCATGAACTTCCGCCCATGGACTCCCGCCCGTGGACTCCTGTCTGTGGAGTCCCGCCCGTGGACACCCAGCCGGCGCTCCTGCTCCCAGTATGAGCACTGTGCAGAGAGAAGAGGAGGGCAACGTGGGTAGCTGGGAGCCCAAAGAGACCAGGGGAGAAGAAGGGTGTCTGAGACACCTCCAGGGCAGTCCATCCCTCGTTCCTCTCCTAGGAGTGGGTTGGTCTGTGCCGTGGATGAAACTCGAGGCTCAGAGGCACCCCCAGGGTCAGGGCCGGGCTGGAGTGGGCCCACACGAGCCCTGCCTCTCTACTGGAGCCCACGAGTTCCAGTGCCAGCATCCACCCTACATAGCTTCACCGGGGTTTTTCTTTCCTCCTCTGTTTCGCGGGAGGAGCAAAGCCACCAGGATGGCATGCTTGTGCTTCTAGGTAGTTTTCTTTAAAAAAACCAAAACAAAACAAAAAACCTGGCTTTATATTTTCTCCGCATAAATTCTCCCCGAGGTTGGGCAATGGCGAGGCATTTCGTAGCATTTGGGCTCCACTGTCTTTGCTCAGCTTTGCTTCGTGGGACCGGGATTGTGGTTTGCCATGTCACTGGGTATTCCACATCTTTTTGTTTGCAATGCCTGAATTCCCCTCCCCTGCCGACACCCCCCTCCCACCCCAGGCTTCCCCCGGGATCCCATGCCTTCCTGTGCAGCCTGAGTGCTGAGGGTGAGCTTCGCCTCGCCTGGCCGTCTGGTTAGGCCCTGTGCCTGTCTTCCCTGGCCCAGACAGCATCCTTCGTCTGTCTTGGTCATAGAGCATAGGGGAGGTGGGTGAACCTAAGGTTCCCATGTCCCCCGAGAGGTCAGTCTCCCAGACAGGGAGAAGCAGGGATGGAGAAGAGTGAGCCCCAGGGGTGGCTGAGTAGCACAGGAAGAGTTGAAAGCCATCACACCCTACGGAATGGATGAATTCTAACTACATTCACCACACGGACAGCCATCTTAACAGCCATTACAGCGATCAACATGAACTGGAAGCATAAGAATAAATACACAGGAAGGGGGGAAAACCAAGACGGGTGGGGGGTGTGGGGGGGGAGGGAAATGGGTACCAAGACATGTGAAAGGGTATCAATGTATGTGAATTAATGCACCTTCTATCTGACAAATATCATGTAACCCTTTTACTAATTACAATAAAAAAATTAAAAAAAAAGAATAAATACAGAGTGAATGGCTGGAGTGGAAAATGAATGGAATTTGGATGGATACATGGGTGTATTTATAAAATGGCACGTGGAGATGCAAACTCATGATCTTACCAAAAGTAAAGGAGGTAAAAAGCAAAAAAATAAGTATTCTCAGTGGCATGTGTTTGAGGGTTTATGATCTCTGTGGTGAGACTCTGACAGCATAGGGGTCACTTTGGAATATCTGGGCATAGTTGCCTGTGGGGACCTAATTTAGAAGGGTAAAAACCCAGGGTTTGTGAAGTTCCATATATGCCACTTTAGGTTCTGTTGTCCATTGTGGGTTAGCATCTTGTAGTTCCTGACCCAGAAATCACCTAGTGAAGCAATGATAATCAATACATCTTTGTATTTTGTGTTAGCGCATGAAAACTCTGCTTTTCTCCCGTCAGCTACAGAAGACGCCAAGCTCTTGGGTGTGAGGGGTGCACATCTGGGTGATTCCCATTTTGGTTTTCTGAGAAACTGCTGGATTTTCATGAAGGAAAATATGAACCAGCTGATTTCTGCATGCGTGTGTGTGTTTGTATGCGTGTGTGTGTGTGTGTGTGCGTGTGCGTTCATGTGTGTGTGTGTGTGTGTGTGTGTGGTCAGTCCTGGGGCTTGATCTCAGGGGGTGCTGGCTCGAATCTAGTGCTCTACCACTTGAGCCCGCAGTTCTGCTTTCTGCTTTTTGCTGGTTAATTGGAGGCTTGGCTGCATGGGAAAGTCCTCCGCGGAGCAGGGGCTGTGGAGCTGCCCTCTTCCTGGCAGTGAGTGGTGTCCTGCGGATCACGCTCCAGGTGTGGAATTCATCGCTCGTGGTGCTGGCGGCCGGCGTGGACTGGTGGAAGGGCGGGAAGCTCCGTGGTGGATGGAACCCTCCTGGCGCTAGCAGTCCCCAGCCTGGCTCTGCTGCTGTCCTTCCTCACACAAATGCTGAGAGTGATGAGCAGAGAGCCAGCCTTTCCAACTCCATTTTCCCTTATCTCACGTGGAGACTTAGGAAGGTAGGGTCGGGGCCGTTGCTGGCGTCTCCGGCCCTCTTGTGTTTAAACATTATGATGATGAACGTTCATGTCGGCATCTGGACGGTTGAGTAGCTGAGCAACTCGACCCACAGCTTCAGTTCAAGGGGGTCAGCTGAGTCTCCTGCATGTGTATGTTGTACAGCACAATGCTCACACTTGAGCCCTTCCCCGTGTCCCTGGCAACCTTTCTCCTGCTGGTCTTCAATCTGTGGAAACAGCGCCATGTCTGGGTGCCCAGAGACACCAGCACCTCCGACCACGTCCACGCCTTGCAAATGGTGATCACTTTCTCCTCCTGTACACCGCTTTCTTCCTGTCTCTCCTGCTGCATTTCTGGAACTCCATGTTTATGCAGGAAAATGGGACTGTTTTGCTCTTGGATGTCCTTGCAACAGCCTTTCCCACAGGCCACACCGCTGTCCTGATGCTGGCTACCAGAAAGCTGCGCTGGGTCTCTCTTTCTGTGCATGGGTGGCTGCACTGCTCAAACAAGACATGGCGCCCTCAGTGCCCTCAGACCCGTGGCCCATTGCAGGGACCTTGCATTTTCTAGAGAAAAGTCAGCTCAAAAGAAAACACACACACACACACACACACACACACACACACACACACACACACACACACATTGTGTTAGGGTCAGACCTGGGCTTGAACTCAGGACCTAAGGGTGCTGTCCCTTAGCCTTTTTTGCTCAAGACTAGCACTCTACCACTTGAGCCCCAGCTCTACTTCCAGCTTCTTCATGGTTAATTGGAGATAAAAGCCTCCTGAACTTTCAAACTGTGATTCTCAGATCTCAGTTTCCTGAGTAGCTAGGCTTGCAGGCATAATCAACAGGTGCCAGGCCACAAGAAACTCTTTTTTATATTAAATATTGTTTTATTTTTTTTGTTTAATTCCAAATAATTCATTATACGCTTCATGTGTGACCTGAAAAATATATCAAGTGAAAAAAGGCTACACAAAGCCAAGCGTCATCATTCTATTTTTGAAATTAGATGGAATCCTCAAATCCACAGGAGACTAGATGTGATTTGTGGTCTGTCTCTCCCTCAGGGACTTCCCGGGCTAGACCGAGATCTGAACTCTGGATGTGTGCATCCATGCCCATGCAGGAGGATGTTCTCAGGTTTTAAGTCTCCGCAGCCAGTTCAGCAGCATGGAAAATAGCTCTTCCCTCTTCCAACCCAGGGCTGCACAGATGGTAAATGCGAAACTTCAAATCACCTCCATTCATAATGGTCATCACCAAACAAAAAGCATCCTTGGTTTCAAAAGCATAGGCTAAACTAACTACAAATCGACTGTGCCCTTTTTCTAGTATCATTTTTTCATTCAGAGCCAGAGCTTCACCTTTCCTCTTCTTTTTTTTTCAAGCTTTTTGCAGGCATACATTTTTCCTGCAGCTCGCACTTGACAGGCACAAACCTCTCCAAATCTGCCCTTTCTTAGAACTCTGTAATGTCTAAATGGTGCTTTGTTACTGGCCGCCTTTCCAGCCATTTCCATTGTAAAAATCGAGAAAAATATGAGCTTTCTTGGTATTCTTCAAATGGTTTTGGACTCACATAGTTATGGACAATCCTGGTGCATTCCTCAAAGATGTTTTCAGAGGCTTCAGATTCAATCTACAGCATTTCACAATACCTGGAGATATTTCTGATAAAGTGGATGTTGAGTTCTCCTTATTGAAGAATCTATCTAAGATTGATAGTCCATAATCTCTTTGCTCTATATCAATGGTGACTTCATAATCTGCTACTGCATCAAGAATTCAACATGTAGCTTTAGATTTGGAATTGTATTACAGAATTGCCTGAAGAGAAGTCTTCCTATGGGCTGCTTTTCACAAAGACTGCTAAAATCCTTTTCCACGAAGTGTCTCAGTTCACTTCACTGGTTCACAGCGGGTAACTTCAACATTTCCCTCCATTTCCTACTATAACCATTTTTTTTTGGCCAACTCCTCCTTGCCGTGCCTCCGGCAGCAGCGTGTTGGCTGGGACATTCTCCAGCTCCACGGCCCGTGGCCTCCGCTGGACTTGGGGGGGTCCGGGAGGCGGAGGCTGGCCGCCTGCTGCTCTCACCTTTCTTTCCTTCTTTCTTTTGGTGGGTGGTGGGGCTTGAACTCCGGGCCTGGGCCCTGTCCCTGAGCTCTTCAGCTCAAGGCCACCGCCCTACCTCTTGAGCCACAGCACCACTTCCTGCTTTCTGGTGATTCATTAGAGATAAGAGTCTCCTTAGATTTTTAGTGCCCGGGCTGGCTTTGAACCTTGATCCTCAGATCTCAGCCTCCTGAGCAGTTAAGCTTGCAGGCATAATCAGCAGATGCCTGGCCACAAGAAACTCTTAAAACAGAAACTTATGATTTCTGGCTATTCTTCCATTGTATGTCACTGTGAGTTTTATAAAGATCTGTTTAGCACTCTACATATATTCTACAGATTTGATAAAAAGTATGCAAGTATGAATGTAACTATCCCAATAGAATCCACAATATTAACAACTTTTGTTAATTGTTAACAATCGTTAATCTTTTAGAGATATTCATATGGAAGACATACTTATGCATCTAATGCATGTGAGACATTGCATTTCTATATATGTGGTACTGAGGGATCGAACCCAGGTTTTGGTTCATGCTAGGCAAGCACTCCCAGCCCCACAAGAGTTTTATAATCTAGAATATGTCCCGTGATTTCAGCTAAGGAATGAAGAATGGTGCAGTAAACCCACTGTTTTGAATAGAGGAGCAATTTAGAGTGCTTTTGCCAGGTGTGATGGTGGCCTGTACTTGCAGCTACTCAAGAGACACCGGGTCAAAGTTCAGGCCAGCCCAGGCCAAAAAAGAGAAAAAAAATAGGGATCCTATCTGCAAATTTCATTCTTTAACAAAAATAGAGAATGCTAATGTGGTTCAAGTTCCTGCCCATTGAGCATAAAACTGAGTCACATCCTGGCATCATTGGAAAAAAAAAGGAAAGGAAACATTCTCACAATCAGGGGCACTTTAGCTAGTAATGGTTTGAAAACCAGGAGTTCCTGAAGCCTGTTCATCTTAATTTCATTAACTTCTGGAAAGGATTTGTGTTTTCTAAATAGTATTCAAGTAGGAAGAGCTTTGGTTGGCATACCTATTTGAATTCTAGAAAAGTCTTCAATGCTTAGAAAGTTCCATATACTAATTATTATTCTCGTTACCAGTTATAATGTCTGTTATGATTTTTGTCTTTTCTCCTGGAATTCGTGTTGCTAGACTAAATACATAGACAAGACAAAAAAAATCATATAATGCAAATAAGTGTCTTTGCATGTTAGTAAATGAGACTTTAGAGTTTGTTTTTTTTTTTATCATCAACTACAAAAGATTCAGGCTGAGGCGTGTAAGACAGACAGCGCTGGGTGAAGCTCAGCTGGGCCTTCTGGGAAAAGGCATGATTTCCATGACGAGAACTGCGAGTCTGTCTCCAGAAAGTCTTCCCCTTCCCCGCCTGGCTGTCATGAGATGTAGACGTGCACCTCGTGTTTGTTTTTCAGGGAGCACATGTCAACAGCATTCAAAGGAAGGCGTCCGAATCTGCCAGCAGTGATTTGCTGGGCTTTCTCTTGCAGACGATGGAGGACATCTGGATAAATGCCTGTTGGCTCCTGTTGGGAAGCTCAGGGGATGTATCCCTCGCCCTAGCAAGCTGCATGGACTGGGCCAGGAGAAGAAAGGTGGCTTCCGTGGACCAGATCCTCGCCGCCATGGTGGTCTCCAGGCTAAGCCTCCTCGGGTGGCACTCGTGAGTCTGGTGCCATTTGCACTGTGCCCAGCTTTAAGAAGGGCCTGGTGTTTGCTGAGAATCTCGAACATCATCTGGGTAGTGGTCGATCACTTCAGCCCCTGGTTTGCCACCAGCCCCAGCATCTTCTGTTTCCTCAAGATAGCCAACTTTTCCAGCTCTACTCTTCTCCATCTAAAGTGGAAAGTTGAAAAGGTGGTATCAGCGACACCTGATTTTCTTGGGTTTAAACATCCTATCAGCTGACAGAGCCATCGATGTCTGGGCGGCAGGGTCTCTGACGTGCAATTCCAGCCTGGAGACCTCCACGCACATTGCCACCGTCTTCTTGCTCAGTAACTCTGTGTTCCTGCTTCTCCCCTTCACTGCGTCCCTGACAGCGCTCCTCCTGCTGGCCTCCTCTCTGGAAACACCACGCCACGGCAGCCAGAGACGCCAGCACAGTGGCCCATGTCAAGGCCCTGCCCAGAGACGCCAGCACAGCGGCCCACGCCATGGCCCTGCCCAGCATCAAATCCTCACTGCTCCTTACCCTTTTGTTACAGCATTTCTGAGCTTCAAGCTTCTGTGGGAGAGACGTCCTCATCTGTTTCAATTACGGTTCTGCAATGGCTTTCCATTCCTGGCACTCGCTCTTCTTGATTCTTGAGGACAAGGAGCTGAGACGGGCCGCTGGGTTGGTGTGGTGGAGGCTGGGGGGCCGGGCCGGTTCCCGGAGCTCTCAGGACACCTCTTGACTTTTGCTCTCTTGAGTGTCCTTAGATTAAGAGTAGCTGAGCACGCTGCCGCCGCTGGGAAGCTGTCTCCATGCAGAGGCCCGTCAATATGCAGGCCTGTGAGACAGAGTTAACAAAACATAGATTCGTGTAGCCCTGGGCAAATAAAAGTAAACTTTAGATATGCCTCACGTTTCAAAAGCCTTAGACTAGAAATGGATAGTGAAGCAAGACTGTTGGAAGTCTGATATTCTAAACATATGACTTAAAAAAAATCTCGATTTAGTAATATTTAAAAAATTCCTATGAATATTACCCTCATTTCAGTCATTCTATCTTCAAATTCAAGAATTTACAAAAGCATCTGTCATTAGGCATATCATTATTAGATATACTCTACTAGGTATGTTAGATATGACATTAAGAAGTGGTCCAATTCTTCAGTGGCTTTTTATGTTGTACCATAATCTATTTTGTGGCTTCTGGAGCCTGAATGCAGGGTTTTATGCCTGCCAGGCTGTCTCAGCTACTTGAACTGTGCTTCTGGCCCTTTCTGACCCAGGTGTTTTTTATGTCATATCTTGCTTTTTTCCTGGCCCAGCCTGGAGAAGGGTCACCTTCTCTTTACACCTCCTGCCGTAAGCTCTGCTTCTCAGTGCCGGCAGACGCAGGGTGGTCTCTCTGGGGTCCACACGGTCTTATTATCCCCAGCAAAGTGTTCCGAGGCGGGAACCATACATCTTTTTTCCTTAGGTGTCAAAAGTGTGTTCAGAGTAGTACTACAGAAAGTTTATGCATGAGGGAGAAGAAAATGGTATCGTCATCTGCTTTATCTTCAGCCGCATCAGGGGTCTGATCCAGAGCTCAGGTCTGCTGCTTTTTGAATAACTGTGTGGCTGTCGATAGACTTATGCGAGTCGGTTGATCACCACAGAGAAAGATGGTTTTGTTGTTTTGAGACAGTGTCCCATGCTTGATGTGGCCTCAAACCACCTTTCCTGCCCCAACCTCCCGAGCGATAGAAGAGTTGATTAACCTATTTTCTATGTCTTCGGTTTGGCGTAATTCTATCAACAGCCACACAGTTAGTCAAAAAGCAGCAGACCTGATGATGGGAAAAGCTGGGAGGGAGAGGGGAAGGGAGGACGCTGTCTAAAAAGAAATGAACTTATCACCTGACTTAGGGAACTGTCACCGATCTGTGCATCATCTTTATCATAACAAGAAAAAGTTGAAACAAGAGTGCGTTGTGGAGAGAGGTGCAAAGTAGACAGCACTATATACCAACCTCAGAACCATCTAACTCTGGGTACATGTTTTCCCCATTGTGAGTGATAGGTACTGTTACGGTATTTTATAGCTGGTTGTTTTACTCAGATCGTGTTGCCTTCTGTGTGAGTTAGAATGTGTGGTATTCCTTGCCCAGAATTCAAGTAACCAAATTAAACTATGGATATAAGGGGTGTGTGTGTGTGTGTGTGTGTGTGTGCGCGCGCGCGCGTGAGAGAGAGAGAGACAGAGAGACAGAGAGACACAGAGAGACACAGAGAGAGAGAAAGAGAGAGAGAGAGAACACATGCAAATAAACATCCTTATTTACATGCCACAACAGGAGAATTCATCACTTCCTGGAGCTTCAAGTACAAAATACTCGAGATACCCGGTGTGTGAGCCCAGCGGTCCCTGTGTGAAATTCCCGGTTTGGGAAGTTGCAAGTTTCTAATGAAGAAATGCTTGAACCAGATCAGTAGGGAAGTTTGATTTTTGCCTGTTGGATGCTGCACGGATGCATTCTTCCCCAGTGGTGTGTCCTGCATGCTGGGGAACAGGCACAGGCTGTCCTGGGGGCGTGAGCGGTCAGGACACCGTGAGCCGTGACCCCCGGGGGATGGAGGCTGTCCCGCTGAGCCTGTTGACCTTGGTGCTGAGTGTGGAGATCATAGTGGGGTACTTGGCAAATGGGCTGATAGCGCTGGTGAACTGCGTGGACGGCGTCAGGAGAAGGACGCTCTCTCTGGTGGACAGAATCCTCACCGCACTGGCCGTCTCCAGAGTCATCCTGCTCACGATTGTGGCTCTGGACTGGGTGGTCACGGTGCGTCTTCTTCCTGAAGACTTCTGGAAGAAAGAGAAAGCCAGGAGCGTGTTTTACATCGCCTGGACGCTGGCCAACCATTTCAGCATGTGGCTTGCCACCAGCCTCAGCCTCTTCTATTTCCTCAAGATTGCCACCTTTTCCAGTTCTGTTTTCCTCTTCCTGAAGTTTAGGGTCGGGAAGGTTGTCTCGGTGACCCTGCTGCTGTCTGTGGTCCTCGTGTTTCTCAACGTGACCGTCTTGGACGTCTACCTTCACCTCTACATGGACGAGATAGAAAGAAACAGGACTGGCCATTCTCACAGCTCTGCACACACCCTCAGACTCCTTTCCTTCACCAACCCATTGTTCACGCTGGTGCCCTTTTCTGTGTCCCTGGTGACCTTTCTCCTGATTCTCTGCTCCCTGTGGAAGCATCTGAGGCGGATGAAGCTCCGAGCCCGAGGGTGCAGCGTGGCCGCCCACACCAAGGCCTTGCACACCGTGATCGCCTCTCTCCTGCTCTATTCTGTGTTCTTATCGGCAGTTTTTGTCAAGGTCTGGAGCTCTGCGGAGCAGGAGACGCTCTTGGTCCCCTTGTTTTCCCGGACTGCTGCGGCTGCATTTCCTTCCGCCCACTCCTGCATCCTGGTTCTAGGGAACAGGAAGCTGCGTGCGGCCTGGCTGTGCCTGCTGCACTACCTGACGTGCAGGCGCCGGGGCCCGTGCGGCCCACAGATTGCTCGGGATGCACGTGGCGTATTCTAGTGAAAAAGAAGCCTTTGTATCCTGTAACTACTCCCCTGTTGTTTGTATTAATGTTGGGAATTTAGCAAAGACAAAGCAAGGGACGAGCAGTACCCACACACTGTGATCTCCCTGGTACCTGTGGATTCCTTTAAACACAAGGAAATTAATGTCGATCGCTGACAATAGTGAACAATGTGGGGCTTTGTCAGGTGTTAGCTTTTTGAGATGGTGACCATAGTTACTAACATAGAACTATGATTTCATATACCTAAGAACAAGTTTATAATTTATGATATGCACCTACATTACCAGATAATAAATATAAACTATAGGCTATGGGACATCATATACCTTAAATACATAATTTTAAATATAAAGTTGAATTTACAGCTAGGATCTTAGATTACTAGGATCTTAGGTTGTATTTATTAATTTCAAATTTAAGACTTCTTAGAACTTTTTCTCTTTTTTGGAGCCAGGGTTTTACCACGTAGCCCAGGCTGGGCTTCTGCCTCAGGCTCCTGAATGCTGGGACCAGGGGAATGTGCCGCCATGCCTGGCTCTTGAGTTAATCTACCCTGCTGTTCTCATGGAGGTGCTGAGTGCATTTCCTTTGCACAGTGTCTTCTGTTCCCTGGTCTCTCCAGGCCCTCCCTCCCAGCTCCACCTACAAGTTGCATAGTTGACGCCCACCCGTGTCCGGTGTGCACAACTGCTGAGCTTTTTTGCCCTTTTCCCTCAAGTTCTGAGCCCTCTTCCCTCACCTAGATGCACCACACGTAAGGCAAAGGGGGCAGAATCACTCCTGAAGCATTTTGTCATTGTTAGAAATATGGGTTCACATGTGGAAATTGTACTTTCATGTGGTTATCATAATTCATGCTAATGCACCAATTTCAATGCATACAAATACTCAAACAGGGCTTATGGTGTTGTTTATGTATTTATTGTGTACTGTGTGTGTGTGTGTATGGTATGTAAGTGTATTATGTGTGTGTGTGTGTGTGCCAATATTGAGGCTTAAACTCAGGGCTTTGAGTCTTCCTTGGCATGGGCTTCTCCTCCTTCCCTTCCTCCTCCTCCTCCTCCCCCTCCTCCTCCTCCCCCTCCCCCCCTCCTCCTCCTCCTCCTCCTCCTCCTCCTCCTCCTCCTCCTCCTCCTCCTCCTCCTCCTCCTCCTCCTCCTCCTCCTCCTCCTCCTTCTTCTTCTTCTTCTTCTTCTTCTTCTTCTTCTTCTTCTTCTTCTTGGTCCTCGGTCTTGAACTCAGGGCCTGGGCGCCCTGTGCTTCTTTCCCTCAAGGCTGGTGCTCTACCACTGAACCACAGCTCCACTTCTGGTTTTCTGGTGGTTCATTGGAGAGCAGAGCCTCATGTCTTTCCTTGCCGGGCTGGCTTTGAACTGTGATGCTCAGATCTCAGCCTCCTGAGTATCGGGGATGAGAGGCGTGAGCCACTGTGCCTGGCTATAATGCTGTTTCAGCTGAATCTGCCTGGAATGTGTGTCTTGTGATACGGTCGCAGGGTTCAGGTTTTCAGGGGAGCAGAGCCTCTAGTGTCCTGCGGCTCTGCCCGAGTGATTCTGTGGAATACAAGCCGCCGCTCTCTGCATTCTGCCCGTCTGTGCAGGTCGGCCACCCCACCTGCCCAGCACAAACCAGCGGACGACACAGATGAGACGGCCACCAGGGGGCTTACCAAGGGAAATGGAGAGTGTGCAGGCAGGGTGCCCAGGTGCCAGCCTCACCTGTGAATCTGGATGCTTTGCATATGTTTTAACATACGATGCTCAAGAATTTTACTAGCTGACATATGAACTTGACAAACTCAAATTGTGAAAAAAAAGACAACACCTGCAGAACCAGGAAAGGGAATATGCCTTCGTTTGCCTTCCAGACAGTGAGTGAGAATTAATGCTTACTCCGATATTAGCCTTGAAGACACTGCCTCTAGGAGAGAGAAAAAAAGACCTTTCTCTATCTGTCTATCTGTCTATCTAGATTTTGCACCAGAAAAGAAATCAGATTTATTGGAACAAAGAGAAGAGGAATATATCTCAATAAATATGTGTACAAGCGTGTTTGTGTGTATGCATGCACCGGTATTAAATTGTCTCCTCCAGGAGACAACTAGAAAGCTGTGGAACTTTGCAGCATCACTTTGCACCCTGTGTGAGCTGCATGCACGAGCACATATGCACACACCTGCACATCCATGCGTACACACGTAACTTGGACATTTACATCAATCCCCGGTGCTTAGGGGATCCCATCTACCAGCTTACATTCCTGTTGCTCACTGGACATGGAGTAGCCCTTGTCCCCAAGGTGAGTGACCAGTTTAAAACTCGTAACGAAGGAAAAAGGAAAGAAAGCAATGCAAACAAGCCTGACTTCATTTGCATGTTTAATGTTTCCTTTTCCACCACTACAAAAGTCGGGGCCTGCTGGGGGAGACTCGGTTGGGCTGCAAGGAAGACCAGGAATTGCGAGGAGAAAACGCCAGCGTGCCTCCTTTCCTGATGCTGCCCCGGGTGCCTGAGATTTGACTTTCTATTCATCAACGAGTCTTCAGCGGACCCCGTGACAGCCTCGCAGCCCAGCATGGAGGGTGACGTCTCCAGCTTGCTCGCAGCCGTCTTGGGTGTGTTCATCCTCGGAAACGTGGTGAATGGATTCGTGGCCCTGGTGAACGGCGTGGACCTGGTGAAGGGAAGAAAGATCTCCAAAGTGGACCAAATCCTCACTGCGCTGGCACTCTCCAGGATTGGTCTCCTCTGGTCGGTGGTGGCCTGCGTGCTGCTGTCCTTTACTCGCCCGGACAGAGTGAGCACGAGAATCTTAAGAATGAGCAATCTGTCCTGGGTTGTCAGCAATCACTTTAGCCTCTGGCTGTCCACCAACCTCAGCCTCGTCTACTTCCTCAAGGTAGCGCATTTCCCCAGCTCTGTCTTTCGCTACCTGAAGTGGCGGCTTGGGAAGGTGGTGGCGGCCACGCTGGCCGCGTCCCTCGTCCTCTTGGTCCTCAACGCACTGCTGACGGACCAGTACTTCAAAGCCAGGGTCGGCAGCTGCTGGGGGAACGTGTCGTACTTCCACTGCACCAAGGACTCCGCGTGGTTCTCCAGGGTTACTCTGCTCACCAACTCCATGTTTGCACTCGTGCCCTTCACCTGTTCCTTGGCGTCGTTCTTCCTGCTGACCTTCTCCCTGTGGCAGCACCACCGGCAGATGCAGAAGGCGGCTCTCAGGGCCAGGGACGCCAGCACCACGGCCCACGTCCGGGCCCTGCATCTGGGGGTCGCCTTCCTCCTCCTCCACCTGGCCTTCATGCTGTCCCTCGTCCTGCAGCTGTGGACATTAGAATTCCTGGACAGACAGCTTCTCACCTTGCTGTGTTTGGTTACTGGAATAGCGTTTCCATCGGGCCACTCCCTCGTCCTGATTCTGGGGAACAGCAAGCTGCGCCGGGCCTCTGGGGCCGCACTGAGGGGGCTGTGGCGCAGGTGTGGGGCCCCGGAGCCCACGTGGCCCTGACATGGTGGTACTGCGGCCTCTCCGGACACGGCTGACGCCAAGGTCTTTTCCAGCGTGGACGGATAGTCTCCCAATAACGCGTTCTCACTCTTGGGGTGCAATGAGGGAGCACGCAGTACCTGAAGACACACCCGCGAGGCTCCCGTGCTCTGTTCTGGGGAACAGGAAGTGAGGTGGACCTCTCTGTGGGCGCCCCTGCACAGGCCCAGGCCCCCCCAACTTCACACCCCTACGTCGCACCAGTTTTACACGCACCGGGGCTCTGCCCTGCAAGCCGCATGTCCACGTCCAGCATTTTGGTGGACAGTTGGGGATGAGTCCTGTGGACTTGCCTGCCTCTAGCCTGGAACCCCCGGCCTCAATTCTCAGTCTCCTGAGCAGCTGGGTTAAGGTGAGGCCCGTCGCTTGGCTCCTAACTCCTTGGTTATGCTATTGAGGACTCCGTATGCTCGCTTCTGTTTAGCACACCGACTGATCTTTGTATGATGAGTTTGCAGTAATAAACACTTCGCTAAAAAGATGCAGTTACAAAGGTTTTGGGGTTCAGTAGGGCCTTTAACTGTAGGGTTATGTCATCTGCAAATAGAGATAAGTTGGATAGTTCCTTGCATTTTGGTCTTTTATTCTCTCTTTTTCATTCACTCACCTACAGTTTTATCACAATGATTGTGTAAGAGTGGAGAGAAGGGGGCACCCTTTCTCTTAAGTTAGAAGAGATGGCTTCAGTGTTTCCCCATTCAGCACAACGTTGAGCACTCATCATTGTATACCATTTTACTATTCTGATTTATAATCAGGTCCTGAAATATGCCAGAATTTAATAAAAAAATGTGGATTGCATGGGTGTGGCAGGGAGCGTGTTTTAAGTGGGAAGTAAGAAGAAGATTGCATAGCATTTCTGGAAGAAGCGGCCTTGAAACACACTCCCACCTCAGAGAACTGGGTCTGCGGTTTGTGGTATGTCAGGGATTCATCTGCTTCTAAAGTGTCCTCTCTTTCTAGGGTCTTTGCCTCTGCACATTTATGAGAGCATAAAAAAGTGACGAATCATGTGTACATTAGCTTACACAGGTATCTGGGCCCAGTGGGCCTCTAATCTGGTAGGTGGCTCTGGAATAAAGGGGTCACCCATTATTAGGGGACACCCACTAAAAGGGGTCCTAGGCATCGTGAGTCTGTGTCAGAGGCTGTGAGTTACAGCCTTACCTGACGCAGAAAAAGACGCGACAGTCGTAACTCACATGCTCATGATTTTATTGGTGGGAAACACAGACCCTGCAGCCGGGGAGGGCCCTGGCGGACGGAGTCTTCTTGTTCCCTGGCTGAAAGGAAAGAAGAAGGCCGGTTACTGGAGGCTGGGCAGCCGGAGGCCTTTTCTGCCCTCTCGCCCGCCGAGGCCAGCTTGGTGACCCCCCTCTCCCTTCTCCCCCCTCTCCTCCCCAGTATAGAGTTATTTATCTTTGCTAAGAATCTGCTCATTTGCTCTAAAGTGTTGCTTATAAGAGGGAGAAATTTATTTTTCTATTTTGTTCTGCCGTTTTGTTTTGTTTTGCTTGCACCTAAAAATATTAGAGACCGTATTTACCAAGAGACTGCTAAGTTTTATCGCAGAACAGTGGCAATCTAAAACCAGCCAAAATGTCTCTTGTCTAAGAGGTGCTGGTGTGGACTCAGCAGGGTGTACACAAGTGAAAAAACCAAGGGTCGGTGCGCCTCCCCCTGAAAAGGCAGGGCGGCACCCCAAGAGGACGCCTGCGGATCTGTGTCTGAGCGTGGGTGGAGGGTCTCCCTGGAGGGAGCTCTTTCAGACGGGTTGACTGTGAAGTGTCATGGGTGGAAGGGAGATGAGCCATTAAGGTGGAAGCAACCGCAGAGAGCCAGCTTGGGCCGCAGGGTCTGCAGGCATCAGGAAGAGAGACGTGCAGGCTTCCCTGAGCGGAGCCAGGCGGGGCAGAGACCCTTACCAGGGAGGACGGGCTGCTGCCGGGGCCCCAGGGGAGGGCATGGAGGTGAGGGGAGGGGGTGGGGCCGTGTGCCACCGTTTTTTTCCTTGTTCAGAGAAATGCCCAAGTATCTCAGCAGCAACAATTGAAACGGGATCCAAGATGATGTCAGTTCAACATAGGTGAATTAGATTCGTTTGGCCCTTGTCGAAAAATGTAGGCATTAGACATTTTCAAGAATACATTTAAATCATACCTGATATTGACTTGTGGGTTACTGAGATGGGCCTTGCTGGGGTCCCTGCTGTTGGGGTCCTTGAGGGGGGCCTTGCTGGGGTCCCTGCTGTTGGGGTCCTTGAGGGGGGCCTTGCTGGGGTCCCTGCTGTTGGGGTCCTTGAGGGGGGCCTTGCTGGGGTCCCTGCTGTTGGGGTCCTTGAGGGGGGCCTTGCTGGGGTCCCTGCTGTTGGGGTCCTTGAGGGGGGCCTTGCTGGGGTCCTCTAGGGGGGCCTTGCTGGGGTCCCTGCTGTTGGGGTCCTTGAGGGGGGCCTTGCTGGGGTCCTTGAGGGGGGCCTTGCTGGGGTCCCTGCTGTTGGGGTCCTTGAGGGGGGCCTTGCTGGGGTCCCTGCTGTTGGGGTCCTTGAGGGGGGCCTTGCTGTGGTCCTCGTTGGGGTCCACGAGGGGGGCCTTGCTGGGGTCCTTGAGGGGGGCCTTGCTGGGGTCCTTGAGGGGGGCCTTGCTGTGGTCCTCGTTGAGGTCCTCGTGGGGGGCCTTGCTGGGGTCCCTGCTGTTGGGGTCCTTGAGGGGGGCCTTGCTGGGGTCCTCTAGGGGGGCCTTGCTGGGGTCCCTGCTGTTGGGGTCCTTGAGGGGGGCCTTGCTGGGGTCCTCGTTGGGGTCCTTGAGGGGGGCCTTGCTGGGGTCCTTGAGGGGGGCCTTGCTGGGGTCCCTGCTGTTGGGGTCCTCGTGGGGGGCCTTGCTGGGGTCCCTGCTGTTGGGGTCCTTGAGGGGGGCCTTGCTGGGGTCCCTGCTGTTGGGGTCCTTGAGGGGGGCCTTGCTGGGGTCCTCGTTGGGGTCCACGAGGGGGGCCTTGCTGGGGTCCTCGTTGGGGTCCACGAGGGGGGCCTTGCTGGGGTCCTCGTTGGGGTCCTCGTGGGGGGCCTTGCTGGGGTCCTCGTTGGGGTCCTCGTGGGGGGCCTTGCTGGGGTCCTTGTTGGGGTTCTTGTTGAGGTCCTTCTTGGGATTCTTCTTGGGATTCTTCTTGGGGTTCTTCTTGGGGTCCTTGTTGGGGTTCTTCTTGGGATTCTTCTTGGGGTCCTTGCTGGGGTTCTTCTTGGGGTCCTTGCTGAGGTCCTTGCTGTTGGGGTCCCTGTTCCTGCTGTGGGGGTCTCTGCTGAGGACTGTCCTCTGGGCTCTCAGCGCTGGATGACAAGAGTCCTCCAGGAAGGGGTCTCTGAGCAGGGCCCTGGTATGGGCTCTCAAATCCTGTGTTCGTACATCAAGAAAACAGGGCTCAGGGACAGAAGTCCTTTCCTGTGCTTTCCTCACTGCCCTGTCCTATCCTCAGCCTCTGCCCATCACAGGCCTCTCCATGGCCTGCGGGGTCCAGTGAGGACCCCTCCTCATCTGTAAGGTGCTGCAGAATGGCACGTGGTAACCTTTTGGGTGGGCGAATTCCCAGAGGCTGTCTCCATCGGCCGAGGAGACACAAAGACAGAGGAGACTCAGTATCGAACTTACTTCCCCAGCAATGGCCTGGGGTGAGCTTTCCCCTCCACCTATTCTGCGTTCACTGTTTAATAAAACTACCGGTGTCTGCTTCGTTTTCAAAAATTCTTTGCTGCTGGACTTCCTTCTGCCAGGCCTCCTCCATGACAGTTCGTAAGGGATCTCCTACAAATGAGGTTCTGACCTTGCCGTCTCCCTGCTCAGTGATTAAATTGAGCTCACGTTGTGGTTTATACAGGTAAGTCCTCAACTTGTGATGAGGATGCCACTGGCCTCCCTGCCTTTCTCTGCAAATCCAACTGCCCTGTCTGTCTTTCTCTCCCTCCTCCGAGCCTGAGCTGGAGCTCCCAGCCTGCACAGTAGAGTCACAACCCTGACACCCGGTTCCCCTACCTTGACTGGAATTCTGAGCAGAGCTCAGGGCCAGCAGGGCCGCGGTGAGCAGGACCACCAGCATCTTGGAGTCGCTCCGGAGTCTGTGCCGGGGACAAGGGGCGCTCGCCTTATAAGGAGGAGCAGAAGAAAGGAGCTTTGAGCTCGCCCGGTGACCCCAGGCCTGCCGGAGGGATGCTTCGCATCCCTGACTCTTCTTCTGGCCCGGAGCCTGGCAGGACCGGCGGGGAGGAGGCTGTCAGCCTGCCTTTCTCAAGGTGTGACGTGCTATCTGCGCACAATTCGTAAAGAACATTTTTTTTTTTTTGCTTTTGTGTTGAAAGTGCTTTCTCTGTGCTCAGGTCTCGTGCAGTGAGTTACAATGCCATGCTGGGAGCTCACAGCCTGATTGCCTGAGATTCTGTGATCTGCGTCTAATGTCAGAAGCATTTTTGTTGTAGAGATGGGTTTCATCCTCACCTCTGCCCCTGTGGGCCCTTTGTGGCTGAGGCTGTGGCCATGCCATGTACCGGGGGTTGGGGGGTGCAAGCACGACCCCCGCCCTGCCCACGTCAGTCCCCCCTCACCTCCTCTCGCCAGCGTTTCCGCCGGTGGGACTCCGGACTTTGTTCTCATCCAGGGGATGTCTGCAGTCTGGGGCACTGAGTGTGCGTGACCGTGCTGTGCGGTGCTCTGTAGGGATCTCCTGGCTCTGCCATGCTGCTCTCACTTGCCTGGAGCCCTGTGCCCCTCCCTCCCATACAGAGGTCCCTGTGCCTTTCCAATGTGCCTCCATCGCCTCTCCTAACGTGCTGTGAAGGACCCTGTAACTTCCTCTCACTCATTCAGGCTTGTGTCTACCCTGCGTTTCTCTGGCCCAGGTTTGATCTTGAAAGTCGGCAGCGAGGGACTGTGTTTCCAGTGGGTCCTTTTCCACCTTCTGTTTATTTCTCTGTGTGTGGCCATTGCCTACTCCTCCCTCAGACCCAGAACTTTGACTGAGCAGGGAACAGCCATGCCAGGCAGGTTTGGGGGTTCATTTTAGTGCAACATGACTTGGAGGGCAGTTTGGTTGGAGGACAGGCTGGAAGTCTGAGAGACTGGAAATGTTATTCAGTGTGGCAGTATGGACACTTGGGGGTCTGCCCTGGCCTCTGTGTCCACCCTGGGCCTCCATGTCCACCCTGGTCCACCCTGGGCCTCTGTGTCCACCCTGGGCCTCCGTGTCCCCCATGGGCCTCTGGGTCCACCCTGGGCCTCTGTGTCCACCCTGGTCCACCCTGGGCCTCCGTGTCCACCCTGGGTCTCCATGTCCACCCTGCACCTCCGTGTCCACCCTGGTCCACCCTGGGCCTCTGTGTCCACTCTGGGCCTCTGGGTCCACCCTGGTCCTCTGTGTCCACCCTGGTCCACCCTGGGCCTCCGTGTCCGCCCTGGGTCTCCATGTCCACCCTGGTCCTCTGTGTCCACCCTGGTCTACTCTGGGCCTCCGTGTCCGCCCTGGGTCTCCATGTCCACCCTGTGCCTCTGTGTCCACCCTGGTCCACCCTGGGCTTCTGTGTCCACCCTGCTCCACCCTGGGCCTCCGTGTCCGCCCTGGGTCTCCATGTCCACCCTGCACCTCCGTGTCCACCCTGGTCCACCCTGGACCTCTGTGTCCACCCTGGGCCTCTGTGTCCACCCTGGGCCTCTGGGCCTCTGTGTCCACCCTGGGTCTCCATGTCTCCCTGGGCCTCCGTGTCCCCCATGGGCCTCTGGGTCCACCCTGGGCCTCTGTGTCCACCCTGGTCCACCCTGGGCCTCCGTGTCTGCCCTGGGTCTCCATGTCCACCCTGTGCCTCCGTGTCCACCCTGGGTCTCCATGTCCACCCTGTGCCTCTGTGTCCCCCAGAATAGTTGGCTGGTACTGGCCCATGCAGGAACTCTGCCGTAAGTGAGGTGCAGCCTCGGCTTTGCAGCTCCTGGCAGTTCCCAGAGCAGAGCTGAGCTATAGTTCCACCAGCGGCGCCGTCGCCCAGCCCTTTCCCCAACCTTCTCAATGCAAGGCATGAGAGGAAGTGGCTCCTTGTGAAAGAAAAATACCACCTGCTCGAACTCCCCAGACAGCCAGCGCCGAGGTGAAGGAAGGGCTGAGAGAAAAGCCCAGAGGTCAGTGGCCGAGGGGCCGAGGCTGCATCACCACATTGCTGTCCGCGTTCTGAGCACCCCAGGTGTGTGTGGGGGTGGGCAGGGATGCACCTCTCCAACTTGTACAATAGTATGTACATAAAACGTAGTATGCCCATAGAATTCCGATTTTCACACTCTAAACTTGCGGTTATCTGCATCCCTTTTTCATGGCTCCCCCACTTTCCGGAGCCTGGACAGGTGTGCTGGCTGGAAACTAGATGGGGGATATCGGCAGGCGGAGTTCCTGAGGCCCCTCTCCCGGCATGACCTGGGACGTGAGGGAAGGGTGGGTGAGGATGAGAAGGGGCGAGGCAGTCAAGACACCCAGTGTTCAGAAGCTGCTTGGGCCAATGACCTGGCATTTGTACAGCTCCTTAAAGATAATAAAAATATTCAAAAAATAACAACGCAACAATAACAACAAAAAGCACAGAACCACACTGGTCTCTGCCTTCTGAGGCCTGGGGATTATAGGTGTCACACGGGTTACACACTGCCTATTAATGGACCAGGAAATACTCGGAACTTTTTTTTATTATTTTAATCAAATCATTACTATTTAAGTATTAATTACACCTGAGAGCAAATATATGAAAGGCCCAAGAATGGGATATAGGTTTGGAAAAATTAAGGATGGACTAAAATGCCTAAAACTGGAAAAGGGGGCTATTGAAAAAAATATTTTCTGGAATGACATGTCTGGAGTTAAAGAATATAGAACACTGACTTTTCTCTATTTGTGATGGATGGGTACGTGTGTGTGTGTGTGTGTGTGTGTGTGTGCTCAGACATACATGTGAATACATTAACTGCTGAAGAATCGTGGGAGCCCACAGGTACGAGTCCTGTCATCCATTTCCAGGTTCTTAAGAGGTTTTGGCCTTGCTGGGATGGATTCCTGAGGAAATCTTGGATGTTGTTAGAAACGCATGTGGGCTCCTGTATTCCTGCATCTGGCATTCAGCGAGCCCAGAGCTCTGTTCAGTGGTTTGCATACTGCACGTGTTTGATTCTGCACCGTGAACGTCTGTGCACACAAATCACAGAGAGGCTGGGCAGGGGTTCACTGCACACTGTGACACAGAAGACGCTGTTATTTGCATGCTAGGGAACGAGGATGTTGCAGTCAGTGCAGCACCGGTCACAAAGTGCTCCAGTTGGTGGCGGATTGCGACGGGAAGAAGGGTCTGAGCTGCTTTTGGAATCCAGGTGTGTGGCAGAGGTGAGCAGGTGAGCATTCGGTGGCACACCTGCCGTCCAAGGCACCTAGAGCCCGTCGTGAGCACAGGAGGAACGGCAGCCAGCGACATGGGGCCTGGGGCGCTCCTGCTTGTGCAGACATGACACCTTCCCTCCACGTTATGCTCAGCCTAATGGTGGCAGAAATCGCGCTTGGGAGTGTTGCCAACGGCTTCATAGCTGTGGTGAACGGCATTGGCTGGGTCCAGGGACAGAAGATTTCCTCCGTGGACGGAATTCTCGCGGCTCTCGCCGTCTCCCGGATTGGCTTGCTGTGGATGGTAACGGTGTCCGAGTGTCTTGCGGTGCTCAGCCCCGCCAGGTACTGGGGCCAGACCAGAGTGGCTCTGAACGCCGCCTGGGTGGTCACCAACCACTGCAGCAGCTGGTGTGCGACGGCGCTGGTCGTGTTCTACTTTCTCAAGATCGCCGTCTTTTCCAGCCCGACCTTTCTTCGCCTGAAGAGGAGCGTGACCAGCGTGGTGGTGCTCATGCTGTGGGTGATGGTGGCATTTCTGTTGGTTAGTGTTGTGGTGCTGTGTGTGGGCGGGGTCCTGCGGGTGGGAGGCTGTGAAGGAGATGCCACCGGGAGGGCGGAGCCCAGGGACCCTGGGCTCACCATCATGGCCCTGTCCAGCCTCATGAACTTGGTTCCCTTCCTCGCCTCCCTGCTCTGCTGCCTGGGGCTCATCTACTCTCTGTGCAGACACCGCAGCAGGATGAAGCTCCAGCCCGCCGGCTCGAGAGATGTGGTCACCGCGGTGCACGAGACTGGAAGCCTCTCAGGCCGTAGGGCTCGGCAGGGCCTGGTGGGGCCTCTCACCCCAACCAGATTGGTGGCCTCTACTACAGTGACACTTGTGTTTCCCACGACTGTGTCCTCTGACTAATTTTTTTTTTCTTTTCTTCTTCTTCATTTTTTTTTCAGTCCTGGTCTTGAGCTCAGGGCCTGAGCACGGTCCTTGGACTTTCTCTCAAGGCTAGAGCTCTACCACGTGAGCCTCAGCACCACTTGTGGCTTTTTTCTATGTATGTGGTACCGAGGAATCGAACCCGGGTCTTCGTGCATGCTAGGCGACACTCCACCACTCCCAGTCCCAGGATTTTGAAATCTCACTTGAAGTATTTGACACTATTCCTAACGCTCATCTGAATTCGTTTCCTCCACTTTCCCCAGGTTAAAATATGCTAAGGGGCCGGGAATGTGAGCGTGGTTGCTCTATCAAGCCCCGGGACTGGCACACACAAAAAAGCCATTATTATAGCTTTTGAGGCGCCACATTCAAAGAAGAGCATTTGAGGAGAGGACTTCCCTGGCTGTGCCGGGGCGAGAACCGGTCGTCTCCCTCAGCAACATGGCTCCTGTCTCCTGAACCTTCTTCTTCCACTCCCAACTCCATTGCTGTGGGATTTCTTCTCACATCTTCCTCGCACTGGTAAACGGGGAAGAATGGGGTTTTGACATATGTACGTATTTTAGGTCCCCTTGGATATGCCTTACGTTTCTCACTTCCTGTGTCACGTTTTTCTCTTCTGGATGGTGGCCCTGCTCTCTCACTCACCCCTCGCATGGGAAGTGTGAGAAGTAACAAGTTTCCTGAGGTCTGGACTCCAAATACCAGAGACGGGAGAGTTGTCCTGGGGAGAAGTGAACACAGCCTAGTTCACACAGAACTACAACAAGTGTGATCTTTACGACATTCCTTTGTTTCTTCTGTGATCTCTCATTTATCTATCTATCTATCTATCTATCTATCTATCTATCTATCTATCTATCTATTATTTTTCAGTCCTGGGGCTTGAACTCAGGCCCGGGGTACTGTCCTTGGACACTTTTTTGTGGGCCATGGGCTTGAACTTGGCTGGATGCTGTCCCTGAGCTCTTCAGCCCAAGGCTACCACCCTAGCCTTGAGCCAAGCCCCACTTCCCGTTTTCTGGAGGTTGATTGGAGATGAGTCTCAGGCCTTTTTGTGCCCTGGCTGGCTTTGAACCTTGATCCTTAGCTCTCAGCCTCCTAAGGAGCTAAGATGACAGGCGAGAGCTGCTGCGCCTGGCTGTCCTTGGACACTTTTTTTCTTCAGGCTAGCGCCCTGTCACTGGAGACACAGCTCCACTTCTGGCTTTTTCTGTGTATGCGGTGCTGAGCATGGCTTCGTGCATGCTAGGTGAGCTCTCTACCACTAGGCCACGCTCTCAGCCCCTTCTAATTTAATTTTATGCCATGTAAAAAAACAATATCACTGGCACATGGCTTTAGCGCAACAGTTTTCAAAATCGTAAACTCATGATAGCATTTTGTTGTTTATTTAATGCTATGACTTATTAAAGTTTCATTGTTTATTTAAAGTTTTATAAGGTGAAGATCTCAGACCAGAAGCTCAGCTGGCAGCGGGAGGCTGGCATCCCGGGAAGTCATGGCTGACTGCCCGGAGGCCAGCACATCAAGCCGGTAGACCCCGACTGGGTGGGTCTGTCCTGCGGGAACGCCAGTTTTGGAAGATGTCTCTGACGGTGGAGTTAAAGTTGACTTCTTTCCCTGAACGCAGGCATTGACAAGAAGCAGCTCCAGTTATCTCCCTTGTTTACAAATCAGATGAGATGGCTGCCCTACTCTAACTTGTCCTGCCCAAGTGTCAGCCGGCCAACTCCTTCCAAACCTGGTGCTTTATCATTTGACTCTAACCAATGTCCATGTCCGAAGGAAACAGTCTTTCCCAGCTTGAGTGGTAAATGTCCATCGGTTAGTAGTAATACTGCATGCTGGTCTCATTTGCTCTCTCTCTCTCTCTCTCTCTCTCTCTCTCTCTCTCTCTCTCTCTCTCTCTCTCTCTCTCTCTCTCTCTCTCTCTCTCCCCCTATGAGTCATCGTGTCTTTAAGAATAAACCCTACTGAGGCATAATTTATGTGTAATAATTTGGGATATCATCATGCACATTTTACTCAGGGTTTGGTGACTGCCTCAGGTATGTCATCAGCTCCACAGAAGGCCCCTCCGCGAGACCTCTCACACGGCATGACGCCTTTGAGACCCGGCCGTCTGATGTGGCACTCTCTAGAAGGGGTTCAAAATCCTATTGGAATTAGCGAATATATCAACATAAACACATTTTAAGGAAAGGGTGATTTGGGCAAATGATAAAAGGAAGCGTAAGCCTTGATTTACATGTCAGCAAAATAGAGATTCAAATCCCAATGCAAAATGTTCTATGTAAAACATAACTCTTGTCTGTAGCAACAAAGACAATCATCTCTGCATGAAAATCACTGGTTGATAGCCTAAAAATGGTGAGGTGTGGATTCAGACATGTAGGAGCTGAGCTGGAAGGGCTCTGTCGTCACCCAGGGAGCCAGCAAGCTGCTGGGTGGGAGGAGTGGGGTGACAGTTCCAAATGTGAGATAACGAGCCCATTTCTTTTTCCTCTCCTCACATTATATCTACAACCATGCATCGTGGAATGCCTCCAGCAGCTGGCGTGCTACTGGTAAGTAGAAGACCAGATTTGAGTGGTTCACCAGGAAGTCTAGAAGTTATTTTAACCTTACATTGGATGTATTTGTATTTGGTTATTTGAAATTGGATAGGGAAGGGGGGGAAAACCAAGACGGGGGGGGTGGAGGGGAGGGTAATGGGGACCAAGACATGTGAAAGGGTATCAATGTATGTGAATTAATGCACCTTCTATCTGGCAAATATCATGTAACCCTTTTACTAATTACAATTAAAATGCATTATTTAAAACATTACTCATTTACTGAATTCAGGGCCCCACATATACTACTCAGGTGTTTTACCAATCCAGTCATATTTTTTCTTTCTTCGCCCCTCCCCTTCCTCCTTCCTCCTCTTCCTCCTTCCCCTCTCCCTCCTCCCCTCCCCTTCTCCCCTTCTTTCCTCTCTCCTCCCCTCCCTTCCCCTCTCCTCTCCTCCTCCCTCACCATTTTTTGCCCCTGGTGTGGGGAGTCTGGCCTGGACAGAGACCCAGGAGGGTCTCCCTGGGGAGGAGAAGCTGGGCCAGGCAGAGCTCGACCCCTTACAGGTTGTGTGATGTTTGTTAACTTTTTGCCTGTGCCGACCTGGAACTGTGATCTGGGCCTTCTGATTAGCTAGGATTGCAGGTGTGTGCCACGACACCCAGAAAAGCACCTCAGGGACACACATAGAGTCTTGAATCCAACCCCAGCTCCACAAACAAGAAGACACTGTCCACCAGGGACTGGAGGTGTGCATGGAGACACGGACCCTCTGCGGGCTGGGAGAGAGGCCTCTGAAGAGCGGTGCTGCTGCCATCCACACCCTAGAATTCCAGCCTCAAGGCCTGTGTGAAAATGAAATGTCCTTTCATAGGCAGCCACAGTAATG
Organism: Megascapheus bottae; assembly: GCF_031878675.1. Classification (NCBI taxonomy): domain Eukaryota; kingdom Metazoa; phylum Chordata; class Mammalia; order Rodentia; family Geomyidae; genus Megascapheus; species Megascapheus bottae. The sequence continues at coordinate 86,614 of NC_143543.1, read as the reverse complement.
CAGGCACCACAGGCTTTCGGGTGTAGAAGTCCAGAGTTCTGTGAAGTGGAGGGAACCTGTCATCTGCAAGTTGGTTTCTCAAGCACCCCACACAGGACCCGGCTTCCATCTCACCGCAGCTCCTGGTTGACATTTTTCTTTGCCAGTGAACACTAATTGTGTTCACACGCTGCTGACACTTGAGAAGGGCAGAGGAAGGGCGGGGGCCCTGGGATCTCATGTAATTGGGGCGAGTTCACAGGTGGTGTTTGTTCTTTAGGGTACACTAGTCCCTTTCACCTGTTGCTGGCACTGGAGAAGGTTGGGAATGGTGGGGCCCAGTGATCTTTGCCAGACACACTCAATCGCTGCCAGGGCCTGCCAGCCCAGGGGCACAGCTCAGACCCCTGTGCCCCAGGCCACACAGTCCACACAGCCCACATAGACTCCACAGACCACACAGACCCCACAGACCACACAGCCCACATAGACTTCACAGCCCACACAGACCCCACAGACCACACAGACCACACAGCCCACATAGACCCCACAGCCCACACAGACCCCACAGACCACACCGACCACACAGACCACACAGACCACACAGCCCACATAGACTCCACAGCCCACACAGACCCCACAGACCATACAGACCACACAGACCAGACAGCCCACATAGACTGCACAGCCAACACAGACCCCACAGACCACACAGAACCCACAGCTCACATAGACTCCACAGCCCACACAGACCACACAGACCACATAGACTGCACAGCCCATACAGACCCCACAGACCACACAGACCACACAGACCCCACAGACCACACAGACCACACAGACCACATAGACTGCACAGCCCACACAGACCCCACAGACCACACAGACCACATAGACTCCACAGCCCACCCACATAGACCACACAGACCACACAGACCACATAGACTCCACAGCCCACCCACATAGACCACACAGACCCCACAGACCACACAGACCACACAGCCCACATAGACCCCACAGCCCACACAGACCCCACAGACCACACCGACCACACAGACCACACAGACCACACAGCCCACATAGACTCCACAGCCCACACAGACCACACAGACCACACAGACCCCACAGACCCCACAGCCCACATAGACCACACAGACCCCACAGACCACACAGACCACATAGACTCCACAGCCACACAGACCCCACAGACCCCACAGACCACACAGACCACATAGACCACATAGACTCCACAGCCCACATAGACCACACAGACCCCACAGACCACACAGACCACATAGACTCCACAGCCACACAGACCCCACAGACCACACAGACCACACAGACCACACAGACCACATAGACTCCACAGCCCATACAGACCCCACAGACCACACAGACCACACAGACCACATAGACTCCACAGACCCCACAGACCCCACAGACCACACAGACCACACAGACCACATAGACTGCACAGCCCATACAGACCCCACAGACCACACAGACCACACAGACCACATAGACTCCACAGCCCACATAGACCCCACAGACCACACAGACCACACAGACCTCACAGACCACACAGACCACACAGACCCCACAGACCCCACAGACCACACAGACCACATAACTCCACAGACCACACAGACCCCACAGACCACACAGACCACATAACTCCACAGACCACACAGACCCCACAGACCACACAGACCACATAACTCCACAGACCACACAGACCCCACAGACCACACAGACCACATAACTCCACAGACCACACAGACCCCACAGACCCCACAGGCAGTAAACCATTGTGATCCCCCCTTCCCCCCCAGCCAGCCTAGTGCCCCTGTCTTAGGACTGCTCTCTGCGCACTCCTTTCCAAGCCTTGAGGATGGATAAGGGAAGAGGGGGGGGTGGAGTGGGAGGCCTGGGGAGGGTGACTAGAGGGGAGACCTTCATGAGACCCATAGTGTGTGCCATTGCAATGCCTAGATTTGCGGTCCCCAAGACCACCGAATCTGATGCAAGCGCATGAGTCTTTCATTGCAAGCTCGAGCCTGGACTCACAACCATCACTGACGCAGCGGGTCAGAGTTGAGAGCCTGACTGCTTTGTTTCCAGGGTTTTTATAACACACTGACCCTACACAGGGGCCAATTGGATTGTAACATTCATACAGAACTGCACCAACTTGTTACATCACCGTGAGTGAACACTCAGATCATAACCTGCTTCTGGGGAGTCATCTGAACTACTCTATCTTTTTCTATGCCTTGGTGGGCGAGAGGAGGGGGTCAGCAGCTGTGGCGGGGAGGGGAGTGGGAGCCGCCCATACGCCTCCTCCTGAGTGGGCCGTCCACCCAGTTCCTTGTCTTGTGTCCCCTGAGTTCTGTTATGATGCACAGCGTGTTTGGGAAGTTCCCGAGTTAACTGAGTTTCTGTGGGGTCTGGGTTAGTTTTAGGTAACATAAGATTAATGTTTCACAAGTTACGTACATAATTGTCTTCATCGAGGGAACGGGAGATGTCTATAGAGGATGGAAGAGGGTCTCACAGGAGGTTTTAGGGGAGGGGGTCCTCGACACATTTCCAGTCATTGTGTCTTCAGCAGGATGAGATCTAAGCCTGAAATGTCCAGGCTTCCCACAATGCCAACTCCTTCATACCACTACCCAAAGATAAAAATAAAATAAAAATACTTGTTATGATCAGTATTCTAGTGACAGTCGAAAGTTCGCTAATTTATACAGGAGGTGACATTTTAAAACCAAATTCTCCTCCTTCCTACAATCACTCTGGTTTAATAATGTTCTTTTAATGTACGTTCAAAGTAAACTATGTTTTATTCCTATGTTGTGGACTTACAATAAAGCGAACAGTCAAAAATCATGCCATTTGGGACTAGCCTAGCCCAGCACGTCCAAAACCTAAGACAGTGACGCCCCGAAGACAGTGACGCCCCGTCCACAGAGTGGCCCAGGGCTGATGTGCAGAGCACACAGGGAGACTGGCAAGTGAGGCGGAGGATGGGACACCCCTGTGGCTGTGGTCCGAGGATGGGACACCCCTGTGGCTGTGGTCCGAGGATGGGACACCCCTGTGGCTGTGGTCCAAGGATGGGACACCCCTGTGGCTGTGGGTCCTCTGGTGGCCATGCAGTGGACACACATGGCCGCCGGGAGGTGGGGGGGGGGATCAGGGTTCAGACCTAGCATTAGTCCCTGGAATCTGGCGATGGCAGTTTATCTTCTACGCTGTCTCTACCTTGTAGTTTTCCCTGGCCAGGGCTTACCCAACCCAGAACCAATGTCTCCGCCTTCCTGCCTTCCTTGGCTCAAACCTTTGGTGGCCATTTGGGAAGATTCTGGAAACTTGTGGGCTCCAGGGTTGGTGGTGACATTGGCCCGTGTGCTGAGGCCCACTGTCACTAACTGCCAGGCCCCATCGGCTCCTCCAGACCCGTGTCTTCACTGTGGTGAGCTGCTAGATGGTATCTTTTTTTTCTTCTGGGATATGCTAATTTCATCCATGTGTGGTTGGCACTGGAAAAGGTCGGGGAAAGGCTGGAGTTGAGGTTGAGCTGCTGCTCCCAGCCAGGGTCCACCAGACCAAAATTCCCCATGAGCCCCACCCTCCGTGTGGGCAAGCCGGCATGGTGCCCCGAGCTGTCCCCGGCCTTCATGCCCCAGAAGAAGTTCCAGCATCACTCACCTGTCAGGACCACTCCTTTCCAGTCCTTTCCTCCACCGTGTCTGCAGAGAGCAGAGACCATCATGGCGATACACAGAGGAACATGCCAGAGCCTGGCCACCTGGCTCTGCCTTCCATAAAGTTCACAAGCTGGAAGAACTGGGTGCCACCCTAGTCAAGGGGGTGGGGGTGGGGGCTGAGCCTCGAGGTGGCAGTTTGAAGCCATCTTGGGCAGAGAAAGTCCCCAAGGCTGCCATAGGGCTTGAGTTGAGAGTGGAAAAGCAAGGCAGGACTCAGAGACTCCAGGTCCACCCCAGTGCCAGCCCAAGCGGGGCAGTGCAGCGCACCACAAAAGCCGGGACCAACTTCTAGTCTTCACGCCTCAGGGGAGACGCTGTTCCCCACCGAGAACCCCAGTAACCCCCGCGGGGGAACCCTAGCCGCCACCACTGCTGAGGAAGCCTTCCTGAATGTTTTCTGTCCTGCTTCAGGAAAGGTCCGAAGTCACTGGGAAAGGGTCGGCCCATGACGGGTCACCACCTCAGACAAGGGCCCATGGGTTCCACACTGAGAGCTCACACATCAACCTACCCCAGGGACGAATTGATAAAACTCGGGTTTGTTCATTGACCAGTTGAGGTCTTTCATAAAAAGGGTGACCAGATAACTATTGACATAACAAGCACAAAAGGTGAAAGGGCAACAAGCTGCAGGCACCCAAAGAAAACCCACTGCAAATCGTACATTGTTGCACAAAACCTGCAGCCAAACATGAAGCAATAAAGTTAATGCTGGTGTAGAAGACTAAATAACAAAGTTATCCCAAAATGCACGAGAGAAAAACACAGGAAGCAGATGATCGGCAGCAGTTTAGAATACCAGATACTGGCAAATGAGTTTAGCAAAGAAAGCAAGGAAGAATGTGACAGAGAAAATTTCTATACTGAAGGCCATTCTGAGACTGAGCCTAGCACCCAACTGCAAATTAGACCATGAATCCTTTCAGAATTCAGATTCTGAAAGAGGCAGCCAACTGCCTTATACAAATGCACAATTGTAGCCTATGAATATTTCATAGTTGTGACAAAAAATAGTTCCAGAACACATAAGGCCAAGACCCATCTTCTAGAATATTCCAGTCTAGGATAGGGTCCTAGGAGAAGATTATTAAATGTCTAGGAGATACGAAGATCATGGCTTGCTAAGAATTGAGTGTTTACTGTGCTAGTAAAATCTTGAGCTCACCTTTAGCTGTGACTTTTAAGTCCCACGGAGACATATATGTCCATTCTAGTAGATGGAGTTTGTGTCCAACAACAGCCCTCCATACAGACCAGTCTAGGTAAATGGATGATGAAAACATAAACATACCTGTTTGCACACAAGTATCCCCATACACTGCCAATCTCATCAAGTGAACTGAAATTCACATAATTGTGCTAACAATCTGGGGTGTGGGGAAAGGTCCTCTAAGTCTTTGCCCCTAGTCTTATGTGGTGTATTGGGAGAATCAACCGTTGACGGCCTCCACCCCACCTGTCCTGCCAGGCTCCAGTCCAGAAGAAGAGTCAGGGATGCGAAGCATCCCTCCGGCAGGCCTGGGGTCACCGGGCGAGCTCAAAGCTCCTTTCTTCTGCTCCTCCTTATAAGACGAGCGCCCCTTGTCCCCGGCACAGACTCCGGAGCGACTCCAAGATGCTGGTGGTCCTGCTCACCGCGGCCCTGCTGGCCCTGAGCTCTGCTCAGAATTCCAGTCAAGGTAGGGGAACCGGGTGCTGGCATTCGACCCAGGGATTAGGAGACAACAACCCAGGGAAGAAAGAGAAGGAGAGGAGCTGTCAGGGAAGCTGGGTGGCCCTCTGAGTTCTCACCCCAAAGACTGAGATTTTTTTATTTTAGCATATAGTTAGAACTATTGGGCAGGCTGTATGCTCATAGTAAGAAAAGATACATGGCACCGAGGGCTTATTAGGGAGTGTCTGCATTTGTGGAACTATCTCTCAGCACCCTGAAGGGTGCACAGGAACAGGGAAGAACGAGCACTGGAAAACAGCTGCGAGGGCAGTGTGGTCTTAGAGGAGGTTGTGCACAGGGGCGATCCTGCCACACTGGGCACCCAGGCAGCTGGAGGAGAGAAAGGCACTTCTGTGAGTGGAGCCACATGGTTGATCTGAACTTCTTTGTCAGTGATTGCTACACCTGTGAGGGCGATATCTAGAAATTCTTTAACCAAGACCATGTAGGCTTTTCCCAGGCGGCAAGGTGTGAGTGCTTCCATATGGCAAGAGAGTAGATGAAGCTTTCTTTATGAGCAGGCAGAGGTCAGGAGGGAGGCTGGTTTGGGGAGAATATCACAGAGTGAAAAGAGAAAAGAGACTTCCCTCTCTGAGTGCTGTCTTCTTGCTGTACAAACACAGGATTTGAGAGCCCACACCAGGGCCCTGCTCAGAGACCCCTTCCTGGAGGACTGTTGTCATCCAGCGCTGAGAGCCCAGAGGACAGTCCTCAGCAGAGACCCCCACAGCAGCAACAGGAACCCCAACAGCAAGGACCCCAACGAGGACCCCAGCAAGGACCCCAACAAGGACCCCAACAAGGACCCCAGCAAGGACCCCAACAAGGACCCCAGCAAGGACCTCAGCAAGGAGCACAACAAGGACCCCAGCAAGGACCCCAACAAGGACCCCAGCAAGGACCCCAACAAGGACCCCAGCAAGGACCCCAGCAAGGAGCACAACAAGGACCCCAACGAGGACCCCAGCAAGGACCCCAGCAAGGCCCCCCTCGTGGACCCCAACGAGGACCCCAGCAAGGCCCTCCTCGAGGACCCCAACAGGGACCCCAGCAAGGCCCCCCACGAGGACCCCAACAGGGACCCCAGCAAGGCCCCCCACGAGGACTCCAACAGGGACCCCAGCAAGGCCCTCCTCGAGGACCCCAACAGGGACCCCAGCAAGGCCCCCCACGAGGACCCCAACAGGGACCCCAGCAAGGCCCTCCTCGAGGACCCCAACAGGGACCCCAGCAAGGCCCTCCTCGAGGACCCCAACAGGGACCCCAGCAAGGCCCCCCACGAGGACCCCAACAGGGACCCCAGCAAGGCCCTCCTCGTGGACCCCAACAGGGACCCCAGCAAGGCCCCCCACGAGGACCCCAACAGGGACCCCAGCAAGGCCCTCCTCGTGGACCCCAACAGGGACCCCAGCAAGGCCCTCCTCGAGGACCCCAACAGGGACCCCAGCAAGGCCCTCCTCGAGGACCCCAACAGGGACCCCAGCAAGGCCCCCCACGAGGACCCCAACAGGGACCCCAGCAAGGCCCTCCTCGTGGACCCCAACAGGGACCCCAGCAAGGCCCCCCACGAGGACCCCAACAGGGACCCCAGCAAGGCCCCCCTCGAGGACCCCAACAGGGACCCCAGCAAGGCCCCCCTCGAGGACCCCAACAGGGACCCCAGCAAGGCCCCCCACGAGGACCCCAACAGGGACCCCAGCAAGGCCAATCTCCTCAGTAACCCACAAGTCAGTATCAGGTGTGGTTTAAATTTGTTCTCTTGACTTTTAAAAATCACTCTGCTGCATTTCCGACAGTGAGGACAACAGCCCTGAGCTTCCTTTCATTCTGTGCTTGTCCCTCTTGTGCTGCCTTGTGAAGAACCAGGCTCTCTCCGCTTCTCGGTGTCCCCTCCACACGTCCACCTGGCCACTGTGCCCTGACTGCCTGGCAGCAGCTAGTGACTCCGTGCTAACATCTCCGCTCCATTTTACCTAGATATCATGTTGCTAAGTATTTGTTCTTCCAGTACATTGAAATGAGCACATGCTCAAGATAAAGGCATGTCTACCTGAGACCAGAACTGAAAAGCATGTGTTCTGTACATCCACACTGCCTTCGTGAGAAGCACCAAGACTAATTTTGCTGGCTGATTTCTTAGGAATACTTTTGTAACATACACATGCACCATCATTTCCCGTGAACACTGCATTTTACACTATAATCATGGTTATACTCATTTTCAATAACATACTTCTTAGGAAACTTTGGCATCCAAATACAGATAGACTGGTCTCTTTGGTTAGTGATTTCTGATTATATGGCTGCCTTTTCTGTGTTCTCTGTGGCTCGATGTCCCATGCTTGCATTCTGTCCTGTGTGTGGCTCTGTGGTTAGTTCTTTAACTCATGCCTGTGTGTGGTGTGTAGCCAGAGTAAACAGAAAGAAAGGACAAAGAAAATAGAGAAAGAGGAAGAAGACATGAGCTGTCGCCCCCCCACCCCGATTCTGACAAGATCTGAAGCCAGGGTACTCACAGCCCCGCATAACCTGATTTTCTTATGTCTTTGTTTCAGAAAGTGGAGAAGATGTGCAGAGGACTTTCCAATGGAATCATCTGGCCACGCTGTCCCTTCACTAAGTCAATAAAACAATGAGCATGCGAATTCTGACAGCCTTCGCTTTTGTTTGTTAACATCCATCAGCTGTACGTGGGGCTCTATGCTAAGGCTCAGATTTACCCCTCCCTCTTCTCCCCCTTCCCTCCCCCTAACTTCTCTCTTTGATTTGTGGCTGAGAGTCGACCCCATACTTAAAATCTAGAACCCCCTCTGAAGGCTCCCAGGGAGCCCTCATGTGGACCGGTGGCCGGCGGCTAGGCAATTGTGCAGAGGCCATGGTCTGTGTGCAGCTGCAGGTGAAGGAGCTCCCTAGGGCCCAGGGCCTGGTGGGTGTCATGCGAGCGGGACAAGAATGTTAAGTAAGCATTCAGCTGATAATCTTGTCATTCTAGAATAACACTCGAGACAGAAGAACCCCTCACACTTCCAAAGTAGCCAACTGTTTTCTGGGAACGGAGTGTGCCATCCAGGCCTTGGCATCCATGGCACTCTGTCCTCTTCACCTCACAGTTTCCCGGTTCTCTCAGGGTTATATAATCACCATGCTGGATTTCCTGAAAGTCACAGCAGGATGGCAGTCAATGCCATGGAGCTCAGGCAGTTGTGTAGGAGCTGGCGTCTGCCTCCGTGAGTTTTTTCGTCAGTACTGTACTGCGGGATGGCGCTAACTCTGGACGCCCCACTTGCTAACAGCCTGAGCTTGGGTATGGCCAGAGTTAGAAACACCTCAGGGCATTTGCACAACTTACAGAACAATATTCACACATACCTGTGCAACTCAAAGAAAACAACTTTTTTTTTCTTCTATGTAAACTTGATGTGACTCCAAGTCTTAATTAGATTTTATGTGGAGATAGGGTTCTTTTGTGCAATTCCAAGAGTCCTAAGAAATCTCCTAATATTAGTTCTAGTGGAAAAACATCTAATCTTTTTTTTTTTTCCAGTCCTGGGCTTGAGCTCAGGGCTTGAGCGCTGTCCTTGGACTTTCTCAAGGCTAGAGCTCTACCACTTGAGCCTCAGCACCACTTCTGGCTTTTTTCTATGTATATGGTACCGAGGAATCGAACCCGTGTCTTTGTGCATGCTAGGCAAGCACTCTACCACTAGGCCAAACTCCCGGCCCCAAAACATCTAATCTTATTTGGGGGAAATTATCAAAACAATGGAAGGTTAAAATATATAAGTAAATAAAATTACAGCACTTTTGTACAGTGTCATTTTGCTGTTAAGAATCATCATTCAAAGTGGCACTGTGGCTCCAGGGGTAAGTTGGTAGCCTTGAGCCGAAGAGCTCAGGGACAATGCCCAGGCCCAGAGTTCAAGTCCCACGAATGACCTAAAAAAATAATCATTCCAAAAGCTACTGATAAGTGAGCCCTTGAAATCTTTAGAAATCCCCTTTCTGCTCTGTGTGGAGATGGTGGGGTCCCTCTGTAATCCTAGCACAGCACACAAGGATGGAAGGACAAGACCAGCTGTAAATGCATGTGTGTAAGGCCACCGCAAATTATTGAAATCGTTTCCAAAGGGGTGGGGCTGAGAGAGACCAGAGAGTGCAACCAGGGTTCTTTGTACACAGGCATGGAGATGACACAGCAAGCACCCCCAAATCCGTGATTCCAATAGACACTAACAAAAAAATCTTTTAAGGACAGAAAAATAGAGATGTGGTGTTGGTACAAGACCAAGGCATAAAATTTACGTCTAGCTTTAAGTGAAAAGGAGGAATCCTGTGAGGCTTTTCAATAGTGTTTCTACCATATTGTAGGTGTTGGATGTTTCTGATGAGTTCAGAGGTGATATTTTTCTTGTGTGATAAGCCAATCTCCTTTCTTCAGAGCTGACATTAGAGAAGGTCAGAGGAAAAGCCAGAGCCAGGTGATAAATGACGGAATCGGCTGCGCTGTTCCCAGATCCACTGAGCTAAGGCCAAGGCTGGCTCCCATCTGGACCACTGCCTCCACTTCCGCCACACACGGCTGTCCAGTGGGCCTGGCCGTCCCTTGTGTCTGTGCCCTCAGACCTTTCTTTCCTGCCGGGAGGTCGGGGCCACTCCCGTCACCGTGCCTCCCCACAAGGCCCCCAGAACCAGAGGCTCTAATAACGACGGACAGATAGGGGAACATGTGACAACACACCTACTCTGCCTCATCTTTGAAGTCCAAAAGCCCAGCTGGAAAGCTACCTGCTTTCCTGGAGGCAGGGAAGGGGAACCAAGTTCTGGCACGTCCCCTTCCGAACACAGCTAGAATTATGCTAGGAAAAGGTCCTCATCATGAGAAAGCTGCAAGCCATGTTGTCTGTGACAAACACCACTGCGCAGGAGACCCTTCTGCAATCTTCTCCTCACCTCTTCAAAAAGGGACCGAGAGAGCCATGGGGGCAGCGCAGAATTGCTCATACACACTGGCAAGAGGCCCCACAGGCTGCCGGCCCCACGGCCTCCCTTGCCTTACCTCCACCATGCCACACTCCAATTAGCCCAACTCCCCAGTACCCCAAGACCACACATACAGGGCAGCGAGTGAATTGAAGAGAGTAAACAAGCGAGCAGCTACAGACACGGCAGAAAAAGGGCAGACGGTGGACCAAGGACAAGACCTCACCAGCACACAAGACTTGTAGAAAACACAGCAACTTATTTCCAAGTACCACAAGGAAAAATCAAACAAGACAATGGGGATGAGAAAAGAAGATGCTTCTGAAGGCAGAATTCACCCAAATGCATGAGGAAACATTTGTGATGAAGACCAGGAGGATGGAAAGAAGCCAAACATGCTTGCTTGAGACAGGAGTGCCTACCTCATCCCAGCTGCTGGGGAGAGGGGGGCAGAGTGGGGAGTCCTGAGAGTCAGGACTACCTCCCTCATCCCAGCAGCTGGGGGGGGGGGCGAGGCAGAGTGGGGAGTCCTGTTAGTCAGGGGCCAGCTACAATGTGAGGCAAGAAAGTTCAAGTAAACAGAGGCCTTCCCACCGCCATAGTTCTCAGAAACATTAACTAAGTGAAGTATCAGTAATTTAGTTCCAGAAGTGTGGGAGGTGTATCTGATCGGGGAGATGGTAGACCCACAGGAGGATGACTGAGCAAGAAGCCTTCTACAGATGAACTGGCCCCGTTGTTCAACGACTTAATGAAAAACTAGAAATAAAAAATTTTGCACATTGCAGAAATTGGCATTGTCCATAGCTAAAGAAGCATACAAAGGCTATGGAACTGAGACTCATCAAGAGGTGACAGGCCTTATTCAGTACATAATTTTCACTGATCAAAATTTTCTGGTTGTGATTTTAAAGTATGTCTTAGAAGAAATAAATTGCAAGCCTAATATTGTAGAATATTCAGGAGAAGACTGAGGCCTGCCACAACCTGGCACGTTGAGGGACTGGGCACTTGTGTTATTATGGCATGGAAACCCCGTTCTTGGTTCCGTGCCAGCCTGAGCTTTGCAACACAAGGATCCTCATGAGTGGAGTATTTCAGGATCCCTGTGTCTTCAACCTCAAGGCTTCTACGATTAGAAACAAATCAGCAGAGACTCTTGGTCAGTATTCCTGGGCCAGAATAGCTGGGGTTTCCTAGCAGCATTTCCTAGCCCATTACAGATCTGAGCAGAAATGGCCTATATAGTGAAAAAAAGAAAAAAGAAAAAAAGAATTAGCTGACGCTAAGACACATAAGGACATACACAGCAAGAGAGGTGGTGTTTCGGCTGCATTGCTCACCATAAATATCAGCTGTCTTTGTTTTGGGCTGAAGAACCAGGAGGTAAACATGAACACACACACGTACACACTAGTGAAGCTCGCTCACTCATACTGGAAGTACAGAGTGACGTCCCTTGGCATGAAATTCAGATGACGGTGATAACATCTCAATATATGGAATAACTACACAGAGACTCTTCTTTCAAGATTTTGCCAAAGTGTCATCTCTTACCCTTTATGAATGACACAACAGGCAGCTTCCTCCACACCCCCATCCTGCTGGGCTGAACCCCAGAGAGAAAGGATGGACGGGAGGCGTCCTCTCTGTCAGATGAGAAGTCACTGCCCAGCTCAAAGCCCCATTGTCCTGTCCTCCTGATAAAGGGAGCGGCCCGCTTCCCAGCACACACTCCAGAGCCACTGGAGCCTCCTCCACCATGCTGGTGGTCCTGCTCACCGCGGCCCTGCTGGCCCTGAGCTCCGCTCAGGAATATGATGAAGGTACAAGAAATGGGTGCTGGCTGCACTTGGGGTGCACTGAGGCGGGAGGTGGCTGCACCTGGGGTGCACTGAGGCAGGAGGTGGCTGCACCTGGGGTGCACTGAGGCAGGAGGTGGGTGCTGGCTTCACTTGGGGTGCACTGAGGCAGGGGCTGGCTGCAGCTGGGGTGCACTGAGGTGGGAGGTGGGTGCTGGCTACATTCGGGGTGCACTGAGGCGGGGGGTGGCTGCACTCGGGTGCACTGAGGCAGGGGGTGGGTGCTGGCTACACTCAGGATTAGGGGACCATGGTCAGTAGAAGAAGTGTGCAGACAAGGAAAGAGGTGAGAGTGGAAATGCCAGCTTGTCCTCATTCCGTGGCAAGGACTTAGACTTTCTCACGTAAAATCGGAGCTTAAATCAACTCTTTAATTTTTTGGTGTGAGGATTTTGTGCAAGATAGGCCCATGCCCCACACCTGAGCCCTGGCCTGCCATTCCACAGAGGATTTTGAGCAGGTATGTGGCAAGGTAAGGCTTGCCTTTGTAGAACCTCACTCCACACAGAGAGGGATGTTGGAGGGAGGCTCCGCTGTGAACCAGGCATGGCAAGTTAAGGCAGTGGTGCCTGCTGTGCTGTGTACTTGGGCAGCCGTTTCTGGGAGTGAAGTCAAAGACTAATTTGAAACTCTGAGAGCACTGATATCATGGGTTTTGCTTCCAGGGGAAACCTCATTTGAACATCTTTAACCAAGACCTTACAGGCTTTTTCCAGGCAGTAAAGTGTGAGCATTTCCACATGGCAAGTGAGTGGACAGAGGATTCTTTATGAGCAGGCAGAGGTCAGGAGGAAGGCTAGTGTGGGAGAGGCAGGTGCTGGGAGGCAGAGGCCAGGGAAGAAGGTGGCAGAGGTAAAGAGAGTCCCTGAGCGCTTCCATTCCTGCTCTGCCCACACAGAATCAGAGGACCTAAACACAAGCCCTGACCAGAGACCCCTTGCTGAAGGACTCCCACCAAGGCCGTCTGAAGATGAGAACCAGGAGGATGCTCTTCCACGGGGACCCCCCCAAAAAGGAGGCAAGCAACGGAATTCTCGCCCTCCTGCTGGGAACCAGCGGTGGCGGCAGCAGCAGCAGCAAAATCGTCCCTCCGGCTCTGGGGGCCCAGGTCTCCAGCCAGGAGGCCGGGGGAGGGGACAGCAGCAGCAGAAACGCCCAGCTGGTCTCAGGAACCAGCAGCGATCTCCAGGAGGCCAATCACTTCCGTAATCCATAATCTGTCAGCAGGTATGCGTCTCCTCCAAAATGTCTAACTCCTACTCTTTTGGAAACAGCATCCAAATGAATTGACTTTACACATGTCAAAATCACAGTCTTTCTTCCCTTTTTGGTTTTCACTAGTGAGAGCCTTCTCCAGGATGGTTCTGTTTTGGTTTTGGTTTTTGGGTTTTTATTTTCTTGTTGGTCATGGGGCTTGGACTCTGGGCCTGGGCCCTGTCCCTGAGCTCTTCAGCTCAGGCTACGGCCCTACCTCTGGGCTTGGGTGTTGTCCCTGAGCAATTCAAGGCTCCACCTTATCCTTGAGCCAGGCCCTTCTGGTTTTCTAGTGGTTAATTGGAGATAAGAGTCTCCTGTTCTTTAGTGCCCAAGGCTGGCTTTGAACCACGATCCTCGGATCTCAGCCTCCTGAGTAGCTAGGATTACAATTGTGAGCCACCACATCCAGCTATGGTCCTGGTTTTGAGGACCACAGCTCCAAGTTTCCTTTTTTCTGTGCTTGTCTCTCTTGTGCTGCTTTGTGAAGAGCAGGGTCTTCCCTTGGGCCCTCTACTTCTGTGCTCGGACTCCATGGCACTCCCCTCCACACTTTCACCTGGCCACTCTGCTCTGCCTGCCTGGCAGCAGCTAGTACCTCAGTGCTAGTATTCACGAGATATTAGTAAAATGCAGTCAAACACTGTGCAGTTTTCTCCCTCTCCCCAGTACTTTTAAACAGGCACTTGTTTAAAGTAGAAAGATGTAAAGCTAAAATTTAAAAGGATAAATCGTTTTACTTCTTTACCCCTTCCAAGGAAAGCCCTACCATTAATTCTGCTAGATAAATCCTTTGAGAGTATGACATATTTATGTGATCGTTTTCTCATGACTCATATCAAGAGTTTTATTCAAATTTGTGTGTTGGCCAGGTGCAGGTGGCTCATGCCTGTAATCCCAGCAACTCAGGAGGTTAGACCGGCAGGATCTCAGCCTAAAGCCAACCCATTTGGGAAAACCTGAGAATTCTGTTTCCAGAATAACCTGATAACACTGGAGGTGTGGCTTAAATGGTAGAGTTACAATATATGAACAAGAAAGCCAATGAGTACATGAGGCACTGATTCAAGCTTTAGTACCAGTAAAGAGAAGAAGGAAAGATTAAAAAAAATATGGCTAGGTGGCTCACGCCTGTCATCCTAGCTACTCAGGAGGCTGAGAACTGAGGATCATGGTTCAAAGTCAGCAAGGACACTACAGTCCATGAGACTCTTCTCTCCAATAAACCACTAGAAAACTGGAAGTGGGGCTGTGGCTCAAAGGGTAGGCAGTAGCCTTGAGCTAAAGAGCTCAGGAGCAGTGCCCAGACCCAGGGTTCAAGTTCCATGACTGACCAAAAGCAAAAATATGTGTGACTCTTGTTTGAAATAACATACAGTTCATAGACATAGATACATTTCTTTGGAACATGCGTGTTCTGTTATTATTCTGTTTTACAATTGTATACTATCAATGGTATGACTCTGCTATGATTTTTTGCTTTTCAGCTACATTGTATATTACCATACTTTAACACCTTTAGTCTGGTGTGAATACCTCATTTTCATAAGATACATTTCAGCCACCATCTTTCCAAAGATACCCCTAAAATTTTTCAAATGCAAATAGAAGATAACCAACGTGGGCAAAGATTGTCCAGGTGTTATAAGAAGGCAAGGGTGCTTTGCAAAGACACAGATCAGAATGCTAAAGGAGGTGGGGCAGAAGAGAGGGACTGGCCAGGCCTTCCCCACCACCTCCTTTCTTTGTTTCAGAAAGAGAATGAAGAGACCACCATGACCACCACCCACAATGACACCAACCATGATGACAACACCCACAGCTGTACCCTGGGCTGCCTGTGGAGGGGACATGGGGGGACACCCAATAAATCAACAAGCATGGGAGTCCCAGCGATGCTTCTCTGTGTGGGGAGGATGTGGGGGAACGTGGGGAGACGTGGGGGATGTGGATGATGTGGGGGGATGTGGAGAATGTGGGGGATGTGGGGAGATATGGAGATGTGGGAGGAAGTGGGAGGTCATGGGAGGCGGTAGGAAGATGTGAGAGGATATGAGGGAATATGGGGAGATGTAGGAAGATATGGGAAGGCATAGTAGGCTGTGGAGGATGTGGAGGACGTGGGGGACATGGGGGGACGTGAGGGGATGTGGGGGATGTGGGGGATGTGGGAGGATGTGGGGGGATGTAGAAGGGTGTGAAGATGTGTGAGGAAGTGGGAGGACATGGGAGGTTGTAGGAAGATGTGGGGGAATTTGGGGGGATGTTGGAGGACATGGGAGGACGTGGGAGGAGGTAGTAGGATGTGGGAGGATGTGGGGGGATGTGGGGGGAAGTGGAGAGACTTGGGAGGATGTGGGGGATGTGGAGGAGGTGATAGGACGTGGGAGGGTGTGGGAGGATGTGGGGGATGAAGAGGATGTGGGAGATGTGGAGAATGTGGAGGATGTGGGAGGATGTGGAGGATGTGGAGGACGAGGGAGGATGTGGAGGATATGGGAGATTGTTGGGGATGTGGGAAATGTGGAGGATGTGGAGGATGTAAGAGGATGTGGGGAGACGTGGAGGATGTAAGAGGATGTGGGGAGACGTGGAGGATGGGGGGATGTGGAGGAAGTGGGAGGACGTGGGGAATGTGGAGGATGTGAGGGATGTGGGAGGACATGGAGGATGGGGGGGAAACGGGGGATGTGGAGGATGTGGGGGATGTGGAGGATGTGGAGGATGTGGGGGATGTGGAGGATGTGGAGGATGTGGAAGATGTGAAGAATGTGGGAGGATGTGAAGGATGTGGGAGGATGGGAAGGATGTGGAAGGATATGGGAGGACGTGGGAGGACATGGAGGATTAGGAGGATGTAGGGGATATGAAATGATGTGGGGGATGTAGGAGCACCTGGAGATGTGGAGGACATGGAGGACATGGGATGATGTGGGAGAATGTGGAGGATGTGGAGCATGTGGAGGAAGTGGAGGATGTGGGAGGATGTGGGAGAATGTGGGAGGACGTAGGGCATGTGGGAGGATGTGGGGGATATGGAGGACCTGGGAGAATGTGGAGGATGTGGGGGATGTGGAGGATGTGGGAGGATGTGGAGAATGTGGGGAGCATGTGAGAAGGTGGGGAGGGATAGGGGGATGTGGGTGATGTGGGGAGATGGGGGGAGGATGCAGGGATGGGGGACACGGTGGGTGTGGGTGGGAGGCACAAGAGGGGAAGGACGCAGTGGGATGGGAAGGGTGGACGGGAGAAGTTGGTGGGCAGGGGAGAGGGGAGAGGAGCGTTGTGCCTTGGGAGAGGATGCCATGGCGTGTGGGATGGGAGGATGCTGTGGGGAGGTAGGGGGCAATGGGGGGAAGGGAGGATGCTGTGTTGAGTAGGGGGGATGGGGTGTGGGGAAGGATGACGCATGGGGGAGGACACTGTGTTGACTAGGGAAGACATGGTATGGGGAGGGAGATCGCGTCGGGGAGGACCCGGCACAAGGCCCTCCTGGGTTCAGATCCACCTTGACAGTCGTGCACCACACACTTAGAACAAAACCACGGACACAGAGCCTCCACGACAAGGTCACTGCTTGATTCCAAGGACAAAGCTTGCAGGCTGGGCTGCAGGGACAGCGGGGTGCCGGGCGGGGGCGGGGGTCCAGGGCAGGGGAGGAGAGGACCTTCTGAAGAGGCCACATCAGGCCCCTTCTACTTGCCTGCGAAGGGGCCGGGACTGTGTCTGATTTCCTCCCTGGGGAGGTCTCTGCTGGGCAGGGGGCCTGGACTGGGTCTGGTTGCCTCCCTGGGGAGGTCTCTGCTGGGCAGGGGGCCTGGACTGTGTCTGGTTGCCTCCCTGGGGAGGTCTCTGCTGGGCAGGGGGCCTGGATTCTGTCTGGTTGCCTCCCTGGGGAGGTCTCTGCTGGGCAGGGGGCCTGGACTGGGTCTGGTTGCCTCCCTGGGGAGGTCTCTGCTGGGCAGGGGGCCTGGACTGGGTCTGGTTGCCTCCCTGGGGAGGTCTCTGCTGGGCAGGGGGCCTGGACTGGGTCTGGTTGCCTCCCTGGGGAGGTCTCTGCTGGGCAGGGGGCCTGGACTGGGTCTGGTTGCCTCCCTGGGGAGGTCTCTGCTGGGCAGGGGGCCTGGACTGGGTCTGGTTGCCTCCCTGGGGAGGTCTCTGCTGGGCAGGGGGCCTGGACTGGGTCTGGTTGCCTCCCTGGGGAGGTCTCTGCTGGGCAGGCGGCCTGGACTGGGTCTGGTTGCCTCCCTGGGGAGGTCTCTGCTGGGCAGGGGGCCTGGACTGGGTCTGGTTGCCTCCCTGGGGAGGTCTCTGCTGGGCAGGGGGCCTGGATTCTGTCTGGTTGCCTCCCTGGGGAGGTCTCTGCTGGGCAGGCGGCCTGGACTGGGTCTGGTTGCCTCCCTGGGGAGGTCTCTGCTGGGCAGGGGGCCTGGACTGGGTCTGGTTGCCTCCCTGGGGAGGTCTCTGCTGGGCAGGCGGCCTGGACTGGGTCTGGTTGCCTCCCTGGGGAGGTCTCTGCTGGGCAGGGGGCCTGGACTGGGTCTGGTTGCCTCCCTGGGGAGGTCTCTGCTGGGCAGGGGGCCTGGATTCTGTCTGGTTGCCTCCCTGGGGAGGTCTCTGCTGGGCAGGGGGCCTGGACTGGGTCTGGTTGCCTCCCTGGGGAGGTCTCTGCTGGGCAGGGGGCCTGGACTGGGTCTGGTTGCCTCCCTGGGGAGGTCTCTGCTGGGCAGGGGGCCTGGACTGGGTCTGGTTGCCTCCCTGGGGAGGTCTCTGCTGGGCAGGCGGCCTGGACTGGGTCTGGTTGCCTCCCTGGGGAGGTCTCTGCTGGGCAGGGGGCCTGGACTGGGTCTGGTTGCCTCCCTGGGGAGGTCTCTGCTGGGCAGGGGGCCTGGATTCTGTCTGGTTGCCTCCCTGGGGAGGTCTCTGCTGGGCAGGGGGCCTGGACTGGGTCTGGTTGCCTCCCTGGGGAGGTCTCTGCTGGGCAGGGGGCCTGGATTCTGTCTGGTTGCCTCCCTGGGGAGGTCTCTGCTGGGCAGGGGGCCTGGATTCTGTCTGGTTGCCTCCCTGGGGAGGTCTCTGCTGGGCAGGGGGCCTGGACTGGGTCTGGTTGCCTCCCTGGGGAGGTCTCTGCTGGGCAGGGGGCCTGGATTCTGTCTGGTTGCCTCCCTGGGGAGGTCTCTGCTGGGCAGGCGGCCTGGACTGGGTCTGGTTGCCTCCCTGGGGAGGTCTCTGCTGGGCAGGGGGCCTGGACTGGGTCTGGTTGCCTCCCTGGGGAGGTCTCTGCTGGGCAGGGGGCCTGGACTGGGTCTGGTTGCCTCCCTGGGGAGGTCTCTGCTGGGCAGGGGGCCTGGACTGGGTCTGGTTGCCTCCCTGGGGAGGTCTCTGCTGGGCAGGGGGCCTGGATTCTGTCTGGTTGCCTCCCTGGGGAGGTCTCTGCTGGGCAGGGGGCCTGGATTCTGTCTGGTTGCCTCCCTGGGGAGGTCTCTGCTGGGCAGGGGGCCTGGATTCTGTCTGGTTGCCTCCCTGGGGAGGTCTCTGCTGGGCAGGGGGCCTGGACTGGGTCTGGTTGCCTCCCTGGGGAGGTCTCTGCTGGGCAGGGGGCCTGGACTGGGTCTGGTTGCCTCCCTGGGGAGGTCTCTGCTGGGCAGGGGGCCTGGACTGGGTCTGGTTGCCTCCCTGGGGAGGTCTCTGCTGGGCAGGGGGCCTGGACTGGGTCTGGTTGCCTCCCTGGGGAGGTCTCTGCTGGGCAGGGGGCCTGGACTGGGTCTGGTTGCCTCCCTGGGGAGGTCTCTGCTGGGCAGGGGGCCTGGACTGGGTCTGGTTGCCTCCCTGGGGAGGTCTCTGCTGGGCAGGGGGCCTGGACTGGGTCTGGTTGCCTCCCTGGGGAGGTCTCTGCTGGGCAGGCGGCCTGGACTGGGTCTGGTTGCCTCCCTGGGGAGGTCTCTGCTGGGCAGGGGGCCTGGACTGGGTCTGGTTGCCTCCCTGGGGAGGTCTCTTTTGAAGACCTTCATCTTGGTTTCCATTCACAGCTGGAGGCTTTGGTGGGCGCCCTCCCTGGTGATGCGGCCTTGGAGGATGTGGATCTAGGTCCTGGCTTGGGTCCTTAATCCCTGTATGGGCACAGAAAGGTGGTCCTGTTGGTGGAAGGTCTTCCGGTCCTGGCCTCCCTTTCCCCTGCTGCAGTCTGCTGCCCCTCCTCACAGGGACAGAAAGGCAGAGGCAGATCCCTCCTCTAGTGGTGTCAGGAGGGAAGTGTGGATCCTGGGGGAGGCTGTCTTTTCCAGGGACCCTAAGACCAGGCCAGGGCCAGGACACCCAGCGCTTCCTCTGCTTGTGGGGCACAGGGAGCCCTGGCCGCCCCGGAGGCCCCGGCCGCCCAGGCCTCCCCAGGCGCCCCGGCCGCCCCAGGTGCCCTGGCCGCCCTGTTCCTGGGTCCCCCCTGCGACCCCAACAGGAGCCCCGCTTCACTTCTCACTGCAGAGCCCAGTACAGAACGGGAGAGGGAGAAGAACAAAAGCCTGTCCACACAGGATTCCCTGAATTCTGTGGCAAATGCTTGTTATGGGTTCTGAGGCATGGAGAAACAGAAAAGGAGATGCACATGTATTTCTGAGCATCTCACGGTGAACCATATAAGTCTAGAAGGAAACAGTGGGGACAAAAGAAGTGGCATGGCCGGGCGCAGTGGCTCATGCCTGTCATCCCACCTACTCAGGAGGCTGAGATCTGAGGATCAAGGTTCAAAGCCAGCCCAGACACAAAACGACCTGAGACTGTTATCTCCAGTTAACCTCTAGAAAACGGGAAGTGGAGCTTGGTTCCTGGGTAGAGTGGTAGTCTTGAGCTGAAGAGCTCAGGGACAGTGCCCAGGCCCAGAGTTCAAGCCCCATGACCCACAAAAGAAGAAGACGGAGGAGGAGGAGGAGGAGGAGGAGGAGGAAGAGGAGGAGGAGGAGGAGGTGGTGGTGTGAACAGCCTTTGGAGGTGTGATCAACACACATTGTATTTGGACCTCACCTCCAGCACCCCGGCCAGCACCGCTCACATGGAAGGCCGCCTCCCGGTCCCTAGACCCGGGCTTTGAGGGCTGTCCATTTTGTAGGAAGAACTCACACTACTAACCACCGGAAATACGATTTTGAAGAACTGAGACATCCCCGAGGGTAGAAGGACTCTTTACCTGATGACAGTGAAGATGAGGAGGAGGAGGAGGAGGAGAAGGAGGAGGAGGAGGAAGCATCTTCACCACGGTCTCCTAGAAAATAAAATGCAGGAAGAAGTACAACGTTAAACCTCCCACCTGTCATGGCTCCTAGGGTTTTACAGGGAAGGTTATTTCTGACCACAGCTGTCCGAGTCCTGTGGTACCAAGTCAGGCCTCAGCCCTCAGAACTAAGCACTCCAGTGAAGCCTGTCTGTCTGTCTGTCTGTCTTTCTTTCTTTCCTTTTCTTTTCTTTCTTTCTTTCTTTCTCTCTCATTTATTGTGGGTCCTGGGTCTTGAACTCGGCCTGGGTGCTGTCCCTGAGCTCTTCAGCTTTAGGCTACTGCCCTACCCTTGAGCCAAGCCCTACTTCCCTGTTCTCTGGTGATTCATTGCAGATAAGAGTCTGAGGTCCTTGTGTGCCTTGGCTGGCTTTGAACTGAGATCCTCAGATCTCAGCCCCCTGAGTAGCTAGGATTATAGGTGTGAGCCATTGTGCTGCCCAACTCTTCTTTATTAAATCTGTGCCCCCATCCACACCCTTTCTCAAGAGGACAATTGTGGAGAATGTCAAACATGCTACTTGTAGAAAATTCAAAAGGACTGTGGGAGGTAGCAAAATGGGAAACAGAGCCCTGGGGTTTCCATCTCTCCATGGAGAGAGGGTCAGAGTTTCCATCTGCGGTGAGTGTGACCATGTCGCCTGTCCCCCTGCACTGTATGGCTGCCAGTGGCTTTGTTTCTGGGCTCCCTTCCCCCTACGTGACTGCAGATGCATCCTCGGCCCAGAGATGTTTCCAGTTAGACTTACCTGGTCAGTGTCCTAGTTGGATTTTTTATGGAGTTCCAGTTTTTCCTCATGTCTAAAGCCTGAACGTAACCAGTCTACTCTTGTCTACCTCCTTGCCTCTGGCCCCAGCAGAGTCGACTCCAGTCCTGTGTCATCCCTTACCTTCACAGACACTGTGAACAGAGCCCAGGGCCAGCAGGGCTGCGGTGAGCAGGACCACCAGCATGGTGGAGGAGGCTCCAGTGGCTCTGGAGTGTGTGCTGGGAAGCGGGGCCGCTCCCTTTATCAGGAGGACAGGACAATGGGGCTTTGAGCTGGGCAGTGACCTCATGACTGAGAAGACGTCTCGCATC
Organism: Megascapheus bottae; assembly: GCF_031878675.1. Lineage (NCBI taxonomy): Eukaryota > Metazoa > Chordata > Mammalia > Rodentia > Geomyidae > Megascapheus > Megascapheus bottae. Next base: position 64,710 of record NC_143543.1, on the reverse strand, counting down.
TCTGACTTTTCTTGGGGTTTATCCCAGTGTGGTGGATGGGTGAAGGCTGTCATTGTCTCATGTATTCACAGTATAACCCATGATGTAACAAACATGGTTGAAGGATATTGTGCAAGCAATTGGCATTCATACTGGAGATAAAAGTCCATTCGTATTTGAACTCAATTGAGGGCTCTGTCCTCCAAATATGGCTAAAAAATTAGTGCTTAGCTGGTGGGTAGAGCTTGCACCAATGTGAATATGTGTGCCCTTGTGGTCCCCAGTCAAACGATGGAGGCCTTCACCACTCCTGGCCACCATCAAATGTGTGTGTGTGTAGCTCCAGGGTTTTCAACAGAGTGACACGAACAGATCACCCCAACATCAGCTCACGTCGCTAAAGATGTCTTCCAGCTTCTCCCTACAGCTTATTCCTAGAATGTTTTGTAAGACTGAGTTGGGCCTTATTTCATTTTAAGAAATATTTTAAATAACGTCCACCAATGCACTTGAATAAGGGAGTGTACAGTCCCCTTCGCTGGTCTCCCAGTTCACGTCTTCATGTTCTGATTTGCAGTCACATTCAGGCTGTGTCTGATTGTTCTTCGTGGTAGTTTGAAACGTACTCCTCTCCATCTTCTTCTTGAGACTGACTCGTAATTGCTTTCCTGCCTCTATTTTCCCGTGTTCCTCGCCCTAACATTTTCCCTTGCATTTTTAGAGAATTACTTTCAAAATTATTTTTAGTCTTCTAAATCACAGTCTTCTTTCCCATTGTTTATTAGTTCATGCGGGCAGGCCTGGCCCCCGTGCCAGCTCTTCTGCCTCATTCCCCAGCCTCTCCTTGGTCAAGGGAGGCTTCCCCCACATTCTACTTCTCAGGGTGGGGAGAGGAGGAGCTCCGTGCCCCCCCCAGCCCCCACCAGTGCAGGGACGTGGCTCCCTTGTTAGACTTTTTTTTTCGATTGGTGATGGGCTTGAACTCAGGGCCTCAGTGCTGTCTCTGAGCTTTTTCATTCAAGGCCAGTGCTCTACCACTTTGAGCCACAGCTACATTTCTAGTTTTCTGATAATTGATTGGAGATAAGAATGTCACAGATTTTCCTGGGCTGGCTTTGAATCACAGCACTCAGACTCCTGAATTGCTAGGATTACAGCTGTGAGCCATGGGTGCCCAGAAATTTACAAATTTTGTAGAGACACAAACATGGATTTGTTAACATTAACCAACTTTAATACAAAAAATGACACCAACATGCATCACAGCTGAATATCTGATAACAAAGGCTATGAAAGAATATGAAAGACTATCAGAGACTATGGAAGATGAACAAAAACTAATTTTTTTTTTTGGCCAGTCCTGGGGTTTCAACTCAGGGCCTGAGCACTGTCCTTGCGCTTTATCAAGGCTAGCAGTCTACCACTTGAGCTACTTCTGGCTTTTTCTGTGTGTGTGGTACTGAGGAACTGAACCTGGGTCTTTGTGAATGCTAACCAAGCATCCTACCACTAGGCCAAACTCCTGGCCCCCCAGGTGAGATTTCTAAAAAGTCAGTAGAAATTTTAAAACCAAAACCCCAAATTTTCCTTTTGTTTCACCTGTGAAGGCTAAGGAAATGTTTTACCTTTTCGATCTCCTCATATCAGTACTTTGATTTGTTTTCTGGCCCTTATTCTCTCTCCCTCTAAAGAAAATAAATACCAGCAAAGCAGAGGAACACAGTATTGAGAACACAAGCCCGGCCAGGCCGCACACGGTCTCCCTCACACCAACCTTCACCTGGCCTCGTGCCATTCACCATGGTGAAGGGAAGAGACATTGCTTTTATACATACAGCCTCGATGCTTCTGAAGATTCTGAGACATTAAGTGAATGCTGTAATAAACACACCGGAGAGGTAAGTGTGTGGCATGCTGATTTGCCAGGAGACAGACAGCGACCACCCCACGTCCTGGGGACGACACATGTGATCACACTCAGAAATTATACGATCGTCCTCACCTGCATTTACCAGTTGGCAGCGGTTTTGAGCAGGGTAGCCCAGTTGTAATGAGTTGTAAAATGATGTGCGATGCTGCCACCAGACTTCCCCGCAGCTTCAGGCTCCAGAGCCTCAGAACCGGACTGAAGCTGGAGATTTGGCCTTGAAGGAAGTGATGAGGTTATCCAGAGGGGGCTTGGCTGAGGTGTGCTAGGATCTGATGCTGCCTCGTGCCCTTAAAGAGGAGGGTGTGTGGAGAAGGAGCGGGGAGGAGACCTCGGGAAGGCACAGCACCCAGCAGGTGCTGTGTGCCTGACCAGGAGGCAGCCCCGGGGGCCAGGAGAGACAAGTGCCTGGGGTCAGATTCCACCCTGGACATGGAAAACCCAAAGGAGGGGAGAGGGGTGTGGCTTCGTGGTCAGGAGTGCGTTTGCAGGGTGTTAAGCCTAAGGATTGCTCGCATCTGAGGGAGCTTCTTCCGGGATTCCATTCCGTCAGGGTCCAAAGCGCCTGCTGCATGGCTCCCCACTGGCTCCTCCGTTGTTGGAGACTGCCTCAGGGTCTCTTAACTTGTTGCCTAGGACTTTTAATATGATGAGCTTAGTCAATAGTTTTTAGCTGCTTTACTCTGTGCCAGGAGACATCCGGACTGCTACCTTAACTTATAAGTCACTTTGCTCTGTATTAAGAGACACCTGGACCTTTATCTTAACACCAAATTGCCCGTGTCCTGTTCTCACAGACCCGTTATCTTTCTCATAGATCTGTGATCTTAGTGCCCATGTCCTGTCCCCACAGACTCATGCTGACAAATTTGTTCACTGAACTTGGTTCCTGCCTTAGGGCTCTCTATAAGCCCCTGATGGTTTTCAATAAACAGACCTTGATCAGAGCACTGTCTTGGTCTCATTTCTTAGTGTTTGTCTGTCCCACTCATTTAGGTCTGGTTCCCTCTCGGGTCTCAGTTGACTGAACCCCGTGGGCCGGGGCACTCCGTCACCTGCTTCTCTGTTGGGGGAGCTCCTAGGTGACATTTTCCCTTCAGCACATACTAATCTCTTTCACACATTGCTGGCATTGGAAAAGGTCAGGGAAAGGGCTGGAGCAGAGGGAGGAGAGGGAGGAGCTGTTGTTCTGCCTTTCACCTTCCCTGTGGCTCCTACAGCCTGGCACAGACCCTGTGCAGGCAGCCTCTGCTCCTTCTCTCCCACCTGGAGGACACTGAGCCAGCCCGGCCTGCACACACCAGTCCCTCCTTCCACAGTGGGGCTTGTGGGAGCCAGAGGCATCGCCATGACGGGGCCAGCACTCTTGGCCTCTGACAATGGCCGTCGTCCACCCAGAACCACCATTCTGCACCATAACAGGGAGGAATGGCCGCATGCTAACCTTCCTCTCTTCACCATCCTTCCATGGTCATGTCAGAGGAGAGTCCTTCAGCCTGGGCACCCTGCAAGTGTCCGGTCATCTGTTGTGAGCCCTGCTGTTTAGCTGTCTGCCTACAGTATTTTTTGAGCTCTTCCGAAGGATTCAGAAGAGACACTCGTGTGCACAGTACAGGACTCAGCTGTCTACTGTGGACAAGTGGCCGGCACGGGGCGCAGAGTCAGTCACATGACCCTAAATGCCAAACCACCTGCCAAACTGCGCTCAAGCAGCCCGTGCTTCGATCCCTGGTGCGGGAAGAGCTGGAGTCTGAGGACAGATTGGGCATACAGTGAGATGCTGTGACAAGAAACAACAATACCACCAAAGCAGAATGAAGTAGGAACTGATTTGAAAGACTAAATAAAGATGTTTTCCCCCCAAATGCGAAATCCAGATATAAGATGGTTAGATGGCAAAGCTCATGAGAGTAGGCTGGCTGGGGCGCTGGAGACAGCCAGGGACCAGCACTGGGAGGGAAGGAGGGTTCTAGAGGTAACCCCGCATGGATTGGATTCTGCCAGGGTTCTAGAAGGTGCTCGGCCTGTCTCTCAGCCAGGCTCATGGCCTTAGCCAATGAGGCTGGGTCAGTTACAGGAGGGAGAGTTAGGCTGTGGAATTCTCTAGGTAGGAAACTAGAGCTGGAAACAAGCGACTCTCACAAAGATGACAGGTAAACACAGGAGGATCAGGCCAGAGGATAAAATATAAAACAACTCAGAATGAGGAGAGCAGAAAGATTGCCTTTGAGAATTAAGACCAGGATCTGAGAAAACAGCACAAAAGCTACCTGTAAGCCGGCACGAATGCCATGCAAGTGAGACTTTGAAGACATTGTCACTGGCCAAGCTTGTTGCTGGGTGTAACTGTGGCTGACCTGTCCTCAGGGCCAGTGTGAAATAGCATTTCCTAGAGGAAAAGAATGCCCCAGCTCTTACATGTGACAACCTGAAAACGAGGGAAAGCCGGGGCGAAGTCTAACACGCGGTGGCTTGGTTCATCTAAGAAGGGTCGGCTCAGCTCCTCTGCGAGGTCCTCCGCGGTTTCGTGTGACCATGCGTGCTTCACTTGCTCACAAAGGCATGGAGACGAGCAGGCAGCTTCCACAGCGCCCTGGCTTCCCAGAGCAGAGTCAGGGCCAGTCAGTTGTGGGCACTGTGGGTCTGAGCAGCCTGGCTTAGGGGGTTCTCGTGTGGTCCTTAACCCACTACAGCGGCTGGCAGGAAACTTCCGTAGCATCAGAACACTCGGCCAGACTCAGCGGCGGAGTGCCGCAGGCCTTCTTGGTGAGCGCTTGTTCACACAGGGCCAGCTCCCGTCCCACGCGCAGGCCAGCACCAGGCCTAATACCTCTGCTAACTACGGAGAGAGTGTTTCTTCAGCACGGCTGCTCATGTCACACCTTGTACTGTTGGAAATGACACCACGGCCACTTCCTCCTCATCCTGCTCTGCTGAGCCAACATCCCAAGAAAAGTCAGAGATGCGAGCCATCCTCTGTCAGCGTAAGGTCACAGGCCAGACAAGGCCCCATTGTCCTGTCCTCCTGGTAAAGGGAGCGGCCCTGCTTCCCAGCACACACTCCAGAGCCACTCGAGCCTCCTCCACCATGCTGGTGGTCCTGCTCACCACGGCCTGGCTGGCCCTGGGCTCTGCTCAGAGACCCAGTGCAGGTACAGAGGGCTGGGCTGCTGGGGTGGACGCGGCTGGGGCTCAGATTAGCCGGAAAGGATGGTAGGAAATGATAAAAATGAGGGATTGACACATGTAAGGCTGCTTATGGTCCTTTTAACGTATTTGAATTTCACAGTGGGGTAGAAATACATCAGGGCCTCAATGCTCATTTCTAGCGAACCCATGTTCGAGTGTGCCGTGAGAAGCACACACACCTTTACCCACACGTGTCCCCGTCTTTGTTCCTCTCTTGTGAAGGTGTGTTAACACATACAAAGGAGCTCATGGTAAAAGGAGAGAACAGCTAAAACTTGCCATGGAAATGCCCAGAATCTTAACAAATACCCACAGTGAGCTCTGGTGGGAGTGGGGGAGGAGGAATGCAGTTTTGTGTGGACCGGTGGTGGAGCTCGGCCTGGCACTGCAGCTCAGTGCTGAGGTGGTCGCAGCCTCTGGGCGGCCACGCAGACTGGCCACCCCACAGGGAGACCCGGCCTTGGCGTTTCCTTACCCTACCTTTGTTTTTCAGAGGCCAGCTATGAGGACTCCCTATCAGCAGGTAACACCTGGTCCACCTCAGTCCACGGCACCTTCTCTTCCTCTGAAAACCTTAGAGCCAAGCTATCTTGGAAGGCCTCATTGCCACAGCTCAGGAGCTAATGAGCCACTCTTTCCTTAAAGACGAGGAGGTGCACCCCATCCCTCCTGGATCAGGGCCAGGGCTAGGGCTCGCCAACCCCGAGGCGGGAACCTTTGACTGCGCCTGTTTTTGTCATGGGAAATGGCTGTGGGAATTTTAAGTTGTCTAAGACCGCGTTTTGGGGGTACACTGAAGGACAGATACTCAAGCCTGGGTGCTGCATGAGTACGATGTCCAGTGTGGAAGGCGAAAGACTTTCTGGTTGGTGGTCAGCGGGAGCATCTGGGCCCTGAGCTGTGGGCAAGGCGAGGGCGGAGAGGAGCCAGGCCAGACTTGAGCCGCCCTCTCCCTGCCCAACCCTCGCCAGGGCCCACAGCAGGGGCCTCACAAGCCACCCCCTGGAGGACGCCCGCCCAGACCCTCTTCTGACAGCGATGAAGAAGACGGGCAGCAGGGCCCCTGGCCCAGGGACGCCCGCCACAGCACCCTCCTCCTCACCCTGGGAACCATCAGGGCCCCCCGCCGCAGGGCCCCCCAACACAAGGAGGCCAGCAGCAGCACAACCACCCTCCCCATCCTGGAAACCAGCAGGAACCCCTGCTGTCTGGAGGTGAACAGCTGGAAACCTCCCCCCACCCACCATCAGGAGGTGGGCAGCCGGAACCCCCCTACCATCTGGAGGTGGGCAGCCGAACCCCCCCACAATCAAGAGGTGGGCAGCCGAACTCCCTCACCATCAGGAGGTGGACAGCTGGAACCCCCCCCCACCATCAGGAGGTGGGCAGCCGAAACACCCCCAACATCAGGAGGTGGGCAGCCGGAACCCCCCCACCATCTGGAGGTGGGCAGCCGAAACCACCCCCACCATCAGGAGGTGGGCAGCTGAAACACCCCCACCATCAGGAGGTAGGCAGCCGGAACCCCCCCCCCAACATCTGGAGGTGGGCAGCCGAAACCACCCCCACCATCAGGAGGTGGGCAGCCGGAAACACCCCCACCATCAGGAGGTGGGCAGCCGAACCCCCCCACCATCAGGAGGTGGGCAGCCGAACCCCCCCACCATCTGGAGGTGGGCAGCTGAAACCCCCCCACCATCAGGAGGTGGGCAGCTGAACCCCCTCACCATCTGGAGGTGGGCAGCTGAAACCCCCCCACCATCAGGAGGTGGGCAGCCAAACCCGCCCACCATCAGGAGGTGGGCAGCCGAACCCCCCACCATCAAGAGGTGGGCAGCCAAACCCCCTCACCATCTGGAGGTGGGCAGCTGAAACCCCCCCACCATCAGGAGGTGGGCAGCCAAACCCGCCCACCAGCAGGAGGTGGGCAGCCGAAACCCCCTCACCATCTGGAGGTGAACAACTAGAATCCCCCCCGCAACCATCAGGAGGTGGGCAGCTGACCCCCCACCATCAGGAGGTGGGCAGCCGGAACCCCCCCACATCAGGAGGTGGGCAGCAAGGACCCCCCCACCATCTGGAGGTGGGCAGCCAGAACCCCCCCACCACCAGGAGGTGGGCAGCCAGAACTCCCCCACCATCAGGAGGTGGGCAGCCAAATCCCCCCCACCGTCAGGAGGTGGGCAGCTGAAACCCCTCCCACCATCTGGAGGTGAGCAGCCGAATCCCCCCCACCATCAGGAGGTGGGCAGCCGGAACCCCCCCACCATCAGGAGGTGGGCAGCTGAAACCCCTCCCACCATCTGGAGGTGAGCAGCCGAACCCCCCCACCATCAGAAGGTGGGCAGCTGAAACCCCCCCCACCATCAGGAGGTGGGCAGCCAGAACTCCTGCACCATCAGGAGGTGGGCAGCCAAACCCCCCCCACCGTCAGGAGGTGGGCAGCCGGAACCCCCCACCATCTGGAGGTGGGCAGCCGGAAACCCCTCCCACCATCTGGAGGTGAGCAGCCGAACCCCCCCCCACCATCAGGAGGTGGGAAGCCAGAACTCCCCCACCATCAGGAGGTGGGCAGCCAAACCCCCCCCCACCATCAGGAGGTGGGCAGCTGAAACCCCTCCCACCATCTGGAGGTGAACAGCCGAACCCCCCCCACCATCAGGAGGTAGGAAGCCGGAACCCCCCCACCATCTGGAGATGGGCAGCCAAACCCCCCCCACCATCAGGAGGTGGGCAGCTGAACCCCCCCCCACCATCAGGAGGTGGGCAGCCAAACCCGCCCACCATCAGAAGGTGGGCAGCCGAAACCCCCTCACCATCTGGAGGTGAACAGCTGGAATCCTCCCCCCCCGCAACCATCAGGAGATGGGCAGCTGACCCCCCCCATCATCAGGAGGTGGGCAGCCAAACCCCCCCACATCAGGAGGTGGGCAGCTGGAACCCCCCCACATCAGGAGGTGGGCAGCCAGAACCCCCCCACCATCAGGAGGTGGGCAGCCGAACCCCCCACCATCAGGAGGTGGGCAGCCGAACCCCCCCACCATCAGGAGGTGGGCAGCCAACCCCCCACCATCAGGAGGTAGGCAGCCAGAGCCCCCCCCACCATCTGGAGGTGGGCAGCCGGAACCCCCCCTACCATCTGGAGGTGGGCAGCCGAAACCCCCCCACCATCAGGAGGTGGGCAGCCGAACCCCCCCACCATCTGGAGGTGGGCAGCTGAAACCCCCCCACCATCAGGAGGTGGGCAGCCAAACCCCCCCACATCAGGAGGTGGGCAGCTGGAACCCCCCCACATCAGGAGGTGGGCAGCCAGAACCCCCCCACCATCAGGAGGTGGGCAGCCGAACCCCCCACCATCAGGAGGTGGGCAGCCGAACCCCCCCACCATCAGGAGGTGGGCAGCCAACCCCCCACCATCAGGAGGTAGGCAGCCAGAGCCCCCCCCACCATCTGGAGGTGGGCAGCCGGAACCCCCCCTACCATCTGGAGGTGGGCAGCCGGAACCCCCCCACCATCAGGAGGTGGGCAGCCGAACCCCCCCACCATCTGGAGGTGGGCAGCTGAAACCCCCCCACCATCTGGAGGTGGGCAGCCAACCCCCCCATCATCAGGAGGTGGGCAGCCGAACCCCCCCACCATCAGGAGGTGGGCAGCCAACCCCCCCCCCCCACCATCAGGAGGTGGGCAGCCAACCCCCCCCACCATCAGGAGGTGAACAGCTGGAATTCTCCCCCCCCCTGCAACTGTCAGGAGGTGGGCAGCTGACCCTCCCCACCATCAGGAGGTGGGCAGCTGGAACCCCCCCACATCAGGAGGTGGGCAGCGAGGACCCCCCCACCATCTGGAGGTGGGCAGCCAGAACCCCCCCACATCAGGAGGTGGGCAGCAAGGACCCCCCCACCATCTGGAGGTGGGCAGCCAGAACCCCCCCACATCAGGAGATAGGCGGCGAGGACCCCCCACCATCTGGAGGTGGGCAGCCAGAACCCCCCCACATCAGGAGGTGGGTAGCGAGGACCCCCCACCATCTGGAGGTGGGGGGGCACTTCCTCACAGCAGTCTTTGAGAAGGCCCCAGGGCCCACTACCATCGTCCCAGGGGACGTGACCACAAATGCCCCCCAATGTGAATCACCCCCAAACCTAGAATTCAGTGCCAGGTAGGACTTAAGCTCACCCCCAAGCAAAGCCCCTGACTCAGATACTTTTTAAAATTCAAGGTGTGGGGGGCCGGGAGTTTGGCCTAGTGGTAGAGTGCTCACCTAGCATGCACCAAGACCCGGGTTCAATTCCTCAGTACCACACACACAGAAAAAAAGCCAGAAGTGGCGCTGAGACTCAAGTGGTGGAGCTGTAGCCTTGAGAAAGCCCAAGGACAGTGTTCAGGCTCGGAGTTCAAGCCCACGCTGGCAAAATAAATAAATAAATAAATAAAATAAAATAAAATTCAAGGTGTGAACAGATCATCCTAGAGTCGTTTGAATTTGTGTGGTCATAGAAACCATTTTCAAATATTTCTATCTACAGGCCTGGGCTGTGGTAGGAAGACTGAATTTTTAAGCAGCCCTCCAAAGTAATTCTTATTTTCCTCCCGCAACTTTCCCTCGTTAGCATTTTTCTCGGACTGGTGGTGCTGGTGGACTCTGGAGTGGTGCTCAGTGTGGCTCCTGCCTGCCCGCTCTGAACCGCAGCCCTTCCTGTCTCACCCTCCCACCTCCACACCTCATCCGGTCCAGCCTGGCTCCCGTAAGCTCCCAGGCTCTGAGCCAGGAGCCTGCGCTGACTGCAGCTCTGCCTTCTAATGTCATCTAGATCTTTAAATATTGCCTTGAAAATTAACCCAAGCTTAATCTAGAAATAGTCAAATGAGGGAAAAGGAATGAAAAATCCATGTCTGAGTACTGCCCAACCCTCCACTGGAAGGTTCAATAACCAGTATTCACGCTATTGGAAAGGTATGCACATTAAGTATACTTACTCTTTTTCCCTAAAAATGGCCCAGTGAAGTATCTCATTTCAAAATTCAATTATGTAGAAAATTTCTGCATCTTTTAATTTTTTTTTCTTTTTTCTTTGTTTTTGCCAGTTCTGGCCTTGAGCTCAGGGCCTGAGCACTGTCCTTGGGTTTTCTCAAGGCTAGAGCTCTACCACTTGAGCCTCAGCACCACTTCTGGCTTTTTTTCTATGTGTGTGGTATGGAGGAATCGAGCCCGGGTCTTCATGCATGCTAGGCGAGCACTCTACACTAGGCCACACTCCCGACCCTCTAAATTTTTTAATGTATTCTCTTTTTTTGGTCAGTCGTTGGTCTTGAATTCTGGGCCTGGGGGATGCCCCTGAACTCCCTTCCCTCAGGGCTGGCACTCTATCACTTACACATTTTCCCTTCCTCACCACGTTATTGTTTGTAGAGCTATATAATGTGTCACTGAGAAGTTGTGTCATCATTTCTGCCTACACAGTCTTGTTGAGGGTGGCTTCAATGTCCCCATCATAGCATATTACAATGACATTCATAAATATAGCCCTGACTGCTTTCAATAGCAATCAAAAGATAAGCTTAAGAACAGTTCTTATTTTTATTTTACAAGCCACATTTTAGAGCACAGTGTGTGCTCTAAAAAGTAAACAGAAGGATTCAGGTGAGAGGGGCAGGAGGGGGAGTGGGAGCAGTGCTTTCCCACCACCTCATGGCAAGATACCAGTGAAGCCTTAGAAAACCGGTACCTGCTCACCCTCCCTTTAACCTTGCTTGTTTCTTCTTTCAGACAAAGAATAAGAAAGCCCTGCAGTTGGGACAATATGCCCACCGCTGCATCTTTACTATCTCAATAAAACAATGAACATGCAATTTCTGACGGCCTTCCCTCCCTCTGGGTGTAGAACAGCCTCACAGCCTGTTCACATGGCTGCTCCCGGCAAGTCTCCTCTCCCTGTCGTCACCAGCCGGCTGCCGGGTCTGTGCCATGGCCCTTCACAGGGCCAGTCCCCAGGGATCTGCACTGACGTTGTGCGCCATGTCCTTTTCCTGACCAGTTCCCCGGATGGCTGACTCTGTGCTCGTGCAGAGAAGCAGTTTCCGGGTCTCCTTCATAGACACAACTTCCTTGCTTGGTGGCCAAGATGCGGGCGAGGGAGTCCCCACGCCATCAGTGACAGTAGCTGAGATTCTGCCTCCAGGCTGGCTTTTGAGGGTGCTTTGGCTTGGCCTGAGTCTTGGGGAGGGGAAGCGGTGACCCGTTTTCTCATCTCTATGCTGGACATATTTTCAAGTGAGTATCTATGGTTCCTTTTCACTTCCACAGGTCCGATAATTTATATACCCCCTACAAGGTACATAAAACTAAGAGAAACAAAAAAGAAAGAAAAATCTACACGCAAGACATAATAAGAACTTCTGGTGTCCATGTCTGGGAGATGATGTTGATACATTTCATCGTATGTGGTCCTGTGCACTAAGCAGTTGGGTTATGGAGACCCTGTTATAGATCAAGGTCGTTCTGTGCTTGCACCAGAACTATAGTAAGACCCAGAGCAAAGCTGGATGCCGGCTTCCCTCGTTTGTGAGAGCAAGTGACATTCTCTAGAAAAGGTCGAGCGGGTGACCTTCAGGCCCCTCCAGAATAACCTCATGACGGCCAGCACTGCGCACCCAAACTGAGAGGCAGAGATGGCCCCTCACCTGGGAGAGTAGAAAATCAAGAGCTCCTAAGTGTGTTTTTAACAACTGGGTGGAGCGAATCCTGAGAAAGCAGAAGGAGGTGACAGAATGTAGGCGTCCCCACCCTTACAATTTTTGTGCTTATTTTTCCCACTACCTTATAACGTGGCTCCTCGGAGCACAGACTTTTAAAAGAGTAATCAAGCTGAGAAGAGGCTACTAAGGCAGGGCCATATGTAACCTGCCTTGTATACTCCTACGAGCAGGCATTGGGGCACAATGTGAGACGGGTCCCTCAGAGCAGGTGGGAGGCTGAGGAGAAGCAGGTCCCTGCCACAGCCGTCTTGGGTGAGGAACCTGCACATCTAGGTGTGCGATTGCTCTGGGGTTCGGCACACTGGGCCCGCAGCCTGCCGCAGTCTGGATCACCCACAGTCCCCCTGTCCGTTCTTTGCAACCTCTGTTTTTCACGCATCTGTGAGCACCCAGGTGGTATTTATTTTTCCTAACACACTGTTCTCTTTCACATTTCACTGACATTGGAGAAGGTCAGAGAAAGGCCCATCTTGTGGCAAATGGCACCAGTGACTGCTCTATTCATGGCTCAAGGGTGAAGCTCCCTTCTCCTCACCTCTATAACAGGACCAGAGGACCTGCCTACCCCCTGCCCACCCCTCTGACCCTCCTTGCCCACCTCACTGCCCACCCCACCACCTGTGAGGGCTACTTCTCTTCAGGTCTTGACCACAGAGACAAACAGGGCAAAAAGTGCAGGGGCCTGCAGGACCTGCCAGGACCAAGCGCCTGCTCTCTGCCTCCTGTGAATCCCCTGCATCCAGAACAGAGCTGGGCAGCTTCTCAGACAACCAGCTGCTGATTGAGCGCCCCAGGGTGCATCTATAACTATGCTGGGGCGGGGGGGGGTGGAATCTGCCTACCCTACAGTCTTCACCTACCCACAGCAAAGCCTGTGGTTCAGGAGTGCTTCCTGCAATCTTCTTTACACCACTTCTGAACAGAGTAGAATTGACTCTCTTTTCTGCAGCACAGCTCTGTGGTGCTGTGATGACAAGGTCATCTTACGTGGTGAGCCCTCCTTCTCTTACTTCAAACTATCCTCAAGTTACACCAGACTTTCACCAGTCTAAACTATCAGAGAAGACCTCTACAGAGTTTGTAAGAGGCAACTGGTTAAACGCTCTCAGATCTGGAAAGGGTGAGTGAGTGATTCCTGGATAGAAGAGAATAAACCACAGGCCAACAGAGAAGCTGTATAGATACCCACAAAGACCTACTGTGCCCTTCTTTCCAGGCGTTGACATCAGAAATGACATTAGACAAGAATGGAGCAAACATTTTTTAATGAATTAAGTAATGGAAATATCCCAAAATATACAAGGAGGAAGGATAGATATAAGATTATAAATGTTCAGATAACAAGTATCTAAATTTGGCTGAGGGGTGGGGGTGGTGGAGGGTGGAGAACGGTGGAATGGGGTCGTCCAGATGCTTATAAATTGACCTGTTGAATTTAAACCCCTTTGTACAGCTACTTTAAGATAATAAAGAGTAAAACAAAAAGCCCAGTTTCAGAAGCGGAATGGGCAGACCCCCTAGGAGACGGTGGGCTATGGAAACCTCACGGTGTGTACAGGTGGCCAAATGTGACTCGGTTGACCCCTCCAGAGAAAAACCAGACTTGCCTTTCCAAGCACCTAGCTACCACTGACTGACTCTCCGTGGCTGTGCTTCAAGCTCTCTCCTAGGAAAGTGGCTGCTGGTCTTTCTTCCACCTCACAAAGCCTGTGGTGACCGTGGTGCAGAGTAGAAAAGACCCGGGAGGCTGAGCTAGACAGCAAACCGAAGCATCAGGTACAGTGCGCTAAAATCCCCTGGGGTCTCGTTGCCGTTTGCCCTTTGCTGACCCCGAGGACATTGGTGAGAACAGGGTGCTGTGGGCAACACACACCTGTGACTCCAGGCTACTCTGAACAGACCTACATCCAGGTGACCAGGGGGTCTAAGCAAGTGGGGTTAGCCTTTGGTCAAATGTGTCCACACAGTGGAATGGAGTACCAGCTGCTGTCAGGTCATCGGAACCCCGTGCCCGTCCTGCACACACAGACATGGCATCGTGAGAGCTCACGGCATCGCTGTGTGCAGGTGCAGGCCCTGGAGCCAGCCTGCCCGGGACAACCCACAATCAGGCAGACACAGCCTTGCCAGCTAACTGTGGTTCAGATCCTGGGAGAAGGTCCACCCCTGTATCTCCTCAGGCCTTGGGCAGTGTTCTTTCACCTAAAAAATCTTTCAGAAATGACACAGATAGCCCCCTCCCCACCCGGTCCTGATGGGCTAAAATCTCAAAGACGACCCAGAGGTCTAGGCATCTAGTGTGTCGGGTGTGAGGTCACTGCCGAGCTCAGAGCCCCATTGTTCTGTCATCCTCATAAAGGGAGAAGCCCCGCTTCCCAGCACACACTCCAGAGCCACTCGAGCCTCCTCCACCATGCTGGTGGTCCTGCTCACCGCGGCCCTGCTGGCCCTGAGCTCCGCTGGGAGAGCAAGCAAAGGTACCAGGTGGGGTGCCATAGCTCACGGGGCTTTCAAACACACACCACAGAAAAGTAGGTAAGGGAGGGGGAAAGGTGAGGAAGGCTGGCCTGCGGAGTGCTTTGGGCAAGGGCCAGTTCAATCTTCCTTCCACCACAAGGCCTTAGGATATATGTATATATATATATATATATATACACACATATATATACATATATATATATATATTTTTTTTTTTACCGCATACATGGACGGATGTCTGTTGAGCATCCCACCACAGAAATGTCAGGGAAGAGTAGCCTCATAGATCTTTCTGTGCCGTGGATGTCTGGTTATGGTAACATTGCCATCACGGAAGAAGAGGGAAGGTTCTGCCAGCCTCGGGTACTGAATACAGAGTGATTTACAGACGCACAGAGAGTGACTGCCGAGCCGCGAGGAAGAGAAGCATGGTAGCATCAGATACGCGAGCTGGGAACACGGGAGCCAGATAACACCCCCACAGGGTTCACTGTGCTGTCGTGTGTGTAACACTGAGCCAGTGTCTTCATGAGAAAGCCTGTTCACAGTAGGAAGTTAGCCCACGGAAGACAACACTGAGATGAGATTACTGTGAAAGGGATGAGGGATTCCGCCAAGAACACAAGGTGGTGGTTGCTGAGGTTTTGTTGTTTTTATTTTTTTGCCAATTGTGGGCTTAAACTCAGGGCCTAGGCGCTGTCCCTGAGCGTCTTTTGCTCGAGGCTGTACCACCTGAGCTACAGCACCACTTGCAGCCTTTTCTGTGTACCCAGGAATTGAAACCAGGGCTTCGTGCGTGCTAGGCGAGCCCCCCACCACTGGGCCACACTCCCATACCTATGGTTCTTGTTGTTGTTATTTGAGCAGATAATAGGGACTCAGTATAACATCCACATAAATAGAAGAGACCCAGCATAGCACCCCCACCCTAGATGCCTCTCTTCCCAGCAATATCACAGGGTGATACGAGGCTGAGGTTGGGCGATCCTTTCCCTGAGGACACTTGTGGCCCCGGAAATGCAAGTGTTAACTTCTCACTTCATCCTTACTTCCTGCTTCCCAGAGGCATCAGTGAGGACCTCATCTGTAAATCCAGTTCCTCTTCCCAGGACTTTCCCTTCCTCACTTCCTCAGGAAATCTTCATTCCTCTTCCATCAGCTTTCCCTTGTTTCATCAGAAAATTTCAATTAGGGCAAAGCCTCATTTTCATCATTTTAATTTCAAGGAATTAGTAATTAATAGTTCTGTAAAGATATTTGCAGGTCTCGACTAGCCTTGCCTCTTGCGACCAGGGAGACCACCAGTGTGGATGTCAGGGTGGCCTGGTTTTGACGACAAGGCAGAAGTGAGTGCTGACCATGGCCCGAGGTCCCCATTGTGAGGGTCGCAAGGCACTCACATTTGTTCATGTCCCTCCTTTCTTGAATTGTATGTTGGCAAGCTGAAATGCACCACCTGCATCTGGGTCCCTTTCCTCCGCACAGTTCCCCTCGGCTGCGTCCCCGCCAACTGACAAACCTTTGCCATGGGTATTGAGAGAACCCTGGGGACTTTTTCATCCTCTGTGCCTCTCTGCCTCGCTCTGCCACTGTCTCTCTGCCTCTCCCTCCTCTCTCTCCTCTCTCCTCTCTCCTCTCTCCTCTCTCCTCTCTGTCTCTTATATACGTATGTAGTAGATATACGTGAGGAACATTTTCTCATTTCAGTGTGAGACTAGAATGAGCAGGCAGCGGGTTATTTCTGGGGTCACCAGCATACCCCAACAGTAACAATGGTGCACTTTGTTTCTTTATGACGTAGAGGCTTCTGAGAGTTACAAAAAGTATCCACCTGTAGTAGATCAGTGAGATCAGTGAGGAGATGGAGAAAACCTCCATCTTCCAGGGAATCAGCGGGTGAAGAGCGGGGACTGTTGGCAGGCGGACTCTGACAGAAAAGGACCGACTGGGTCTTGGCCTGGTGAAGCCTCCGTGAAGCTCAGCCCTTGTTTGTCGTTCCCATAGAGGCTGACCACAGGCAGAGCTCTGATCAGGAGCCTCAGGTACCTGACGAATTCTCACCCCGGCCTCGGCACGACGAGGACGATGAGGACGAGGACGATGAATCACACCTTGCCCACGAGAGGCCACCACCAGGATCCTCTTCACAGCACTCACACCCGGCTGGCTCTTCTGACCAGCTAGGACACTCACAGCAGTCACCTCACCACTCTTCCCCAGAACACCCTGACACCCACCCACACGCAGAAGGTAAGACCCCGAAGGGACTCCCGCGTCACCGGGAAGGGCCCGCAGCCCCTCGCTTCGGCGGCACTGTGGCCTCAGCTCTCTGCCCTACCAGGGCCCCAACCCTCACACGGCCAGACGGGGCTGGAGCTACATGGCCAGGCAGACTGCTGTCGGCCGAGAAAAGGGCAGCCGGAACGGAGCTGTGAAACCTCACAGCCCCTCTGCCCACCACCTTCCTGTTTGCTTCTTTCAGAAAGTGAATAAGAAGACGATGTCCCCCAGAAAGTCATGTCACTAGAATAATGTGGCCCTAACTGTTTCTTTGTTATCACAATAAAACAATTAGCATGGGATTTCTGGCCGGTCTCTCTCTCTGGGTGGGACTGGAGTGTGGAGGCCAGGCCTCCTGCGAGGATGGGCCGGGCCCCCTCTTTCAGTTTCTCCCAGCAAGCCACCACGCCCCAGCTGTGAAAATGGGAGAGAACTCTATTGCCTTCCTCACCTGGCTTCCCCGGTGCAGGAACTCATCCTCATGAGGTAACCTGAGCCTACCGACCACCACAGATGGCACCTCGTCAATCTCCAGACATGCCACTGTGTGACATGTGACCATACGTCAGAGGGCAGATGCTCTGCTGGCTCTTCTAGAGGGGAGACAAGAGGGAGGAAAGGAGAACACATCAAGACAAAGTGCTGAAACAAAGAAGCGTCCATGGTGAGTCTATGTGTCACAGCTAGGGAAGCACTGCCAGCACCCAGCCACGAGCAGCTCTGGGTTACAATTATGCAGAATAAAATGGTGGTAGCGCTGCGGTCAGGAAACATCTTAAACTTCAAGGGAAGTTAAAATTTTTAAAAAATGACTCAATCATGATACTGAGCATATTGACACAAGGAAGTGATAAATATGTATTCCCTAGTGGGGAAAAATATTAGGAAGCAATATATCCTATGTGTGTTGTAAGGTCTAAAGCCAAAGTGGTTTGTGGTGCCTGAGATTTGGTTACTGTGGACGTTTTATGTACTTTTTACCACATTCTGGTTCCTGGTAAGATGGAAATTCTCTGAAGGCTAGCACATATTTGCATGTTAGCTTGGATGGTAACATGAGACCTGCACATGGCTAGAATGCACTGTCCCCGAACGCCGGCCACTACCTCCACATGAGGACTATAAAGTCAAGCAAAGCCCCTGATGCCAGAAAAAAATAATACATTTAAGTTAAGGAAAATACATGTAAGTTGCTACTAAATCTGTTCAATTTGAATATTTTCCTACTGATTTCTTATATTGGAAAGCTCATGAGAAGATAAAATGTAATCATTATTGCCAAATGATTAGAAGAGAATATTTTTCGTCTATATTCACCTTATATACTGAAATTTCTACAAATAATGATAACCACTCATGTTACTTCTAATGCTCACAATGGTGACTTGAAATGTGATGTATTACAATGGAATTTTACACAGCCATAGAATGAACAAGATGGTATCATTTGCAGGCACACAGATAGAATTAGAACAAATCACGTTAAGTGAGGTCAGCCAAACTCAGAGCGACAAACAGCATGCGTTTCTGTCCTAGGCAGAAGCTAGATATAAAATACCCTGGGACAGGATGAATAGTGCAGGACTCTAGACCTTTACACGCAGATACCCCAGGTGGAGGCTCTCAGGAGGAGCACAAAGGCCCACAGAAAAATCATATTGATCCAGGGAATGGAAACAACAGGGTTTGGTTTTCTTTGCTGTTTTTGTGGCCATTCCTTTTTGTTCCATTTGTTGGTTCCTCTGTCTTTGGGAGGGTGAGGGGGGCCCAGGCATGGAGGGACAGAGGGTGGACAGAGGCAGCTGTGGAGTGAACGAGGGCAGGGGGGATGCTGTCCACAAAGAAATGGACTCATGACCTGACTTAGGGAACTCCCTTTATAATACCAATGAAAGATTCAAAAATTTGTAAAAAAGCAATGTGCATGTGGTACAAGAAGCACTAACTTCTCCTTGGAAATGTATTTATATCTCCAAAGTTAAGGGAGAAAGTGCTATCCAGGAAGCTTTTGACGATGAGGAAATATTGTCCGAAGCTGGTGTAGAGTCTAAGAAAGATAGCATAACATGGTGTGTAAGGAGAGAGGGCCACAGCGATGGTCCTGTCAGAGCTCGGAGCTATGACCAGAGCTCAGGGTGTTTACGTCTTGGCTAAGTTCAGAATGGATCTGATTTCTTAAATTCAACATAAACTGTGCAAATCCAAGAAATCACATCTATTCTTATTTGTATCTTAGAGCCTTTCAAAAGGGAGTTACTGGACTCCACAAGCAAAATCCAGAGCAGAACTGGCTATCTCCTTGACTTGGGTTAGAGTTGACACACACAAAAAGAAAGATAAAGAGTATTACAGAAACTTAGAGCGTCTCCCACTGTTCGGGTGAGTTCATTCTTCACCAGTGATAGACTTCTCTGCGGGTGGGCCAAGTACAACAGATGACAAACAGGACTGTGATTGCTGGGCTGTGGCTAGAGAGGTTTGGGAAACGGACTCCTCCTGTTGGCTGATGGCTCTGAAGGGAAGCACTGCGTTGCTGACACCTGACCAGCTCGGCCTTCTCCACACCAGCTGCGTGGATGTCTTGGGACATGTGCTGTGCTGCTCTCTCCAGACACCCGGGACAGAGATAAGCTCCAGGCTTCTGGACACTGTCTGTACACCTGCCAACAGACCTTCTTGCATTCACGCCTTTGCATGCATTGTTCTTCTATGTCCTTAGAACTCACTGATATCCAACAGGTTCCTTAGGAGCATTCACAGTTCTTTTCTCATTTTGTGTTTACTGCTTTAATTATGTGGCAAATACTTGGCTGGGGGCTAGGAACTCACACCTGTAATCCTAGCTATTCAAGAGGCTGAGATCAGGCTGAGTGTGGCCTGCTGGTAGAGTGCTTGCTTAGCATGCACCAAGACCCAGGTCCAATTCCTCTATTCCACATACATAGAAAAGCTGGAAGTGGTGCTGGGGCTCAAGTGGTAGAGCTCTAGCCTGAGGAAACCCAAGGACAAAGCTCCCAAGCCCAGGACTGGCCAAAAAAAAAAAAAGCTAAGGAGATAAGGCCCTGTCCCTAGTTTAAGACCTTGGGCCAGCACACACCCACACACAAAAAATGCTTTCTTTGTTTTCACAGGAACAATGGATCTAAAATCTGTGCTCACATTTTGTATTGCGTTTTGTTGACTAAATGCAAAGAAGTCCTTTCCCTGCTAGGGCTGGCACACACCTGGAAGAGCTTCAAGCAAATGTGTTTTGAGGAAGAGATTGTAGGACTCATCAACCTTTCCTAGAAAGTCAGTTATGTAAAAAGCTCTAGGTGGAAAGACAGCACCAATCTTTATTGTCCTAACCGTAGCTGAGACTGTTTCAAGGGAAGCAGAGAATAACAGACTTTGACGAGATTTTGCCAAGAATAATTCTTGCATGCTCAAGAGTTACGCTTAGGGGGGGGAAAAAGAGTGTAACTTTGCCTAGAGGAAAGTGGTTAATCACAATCACAAATTTGTCATAATTTTTAAATGAATAAACATAACTGACCATAATGAACTTGAGTCAGTTCCCAAAGATTCTTTACTATATTCTCTTTACCTTTGTCCAATGCGAGTAAAAGTCAATACTTGTAGCTATTAACTTTATTTAACCTGCTTGCAATGATTCCATTTTTGTTTTTAGTAATATCCCTATGGAGACATAGTAAGCAAATGAAACATAATGCTACTTGTTATAGAAACCCAAGCACAGAGGCTCATGTGAGAGCCATAAAAAATAACAAACTTCATTTCTCTTTTTCCTTTTATGCACTGCATGTTTACTGTTTAAATTTCTTTTAGCTGCCTTTGTAAGAACAAAAGATAGCTATTACGTTTGGAGAGATTAGAACAATTCTATATCTCTTGGGTCACTTACCTGTGTTAATTGTTGGAAATAAATGGAGGCAGGCACCTGTCAGGATGCTGATGTATAGAAAAATAGTCCATGTGATGTAAAATGTGAGCTTTGTGATTGGACTCACATCTTATTTTCCAGTAAAAAATAAGATGACATTTTCTTTCAAAAGGAGGACCATTTGAACCCTGTTTAAAGCCAGCTAGGGCCATTCAGGAAGAGATGCTCTCAAGGACACATGCACGCTCAAATGTCTAGTCCGTCAGTGTTCGGTATTCCCGCCCCCTGTTCCTCTGGATGAGGTGGAGAGTGGACCAGGTCGTGTGTGTGGCTCTTCTGGGGTGCCTCTCGCTCTGCTTCTGCCTCCCCGTGCCTGAGAACCTGATCCTGGACTTCTGACAATGTGTCAAGGCAATGCAGAATGCAAACTTGCCTTTGAAATGCAGAACAAATAAAACTGGGTATGTGTCTTGCCCATATATCTCAATCTCCTCCTCCTGACCCTCTCCCTCTGGCGACACAAAAGAACCACGCAGCTCCACGGGGCTAGGCACAGAGAACTCAGGACCAAAGCCCACGTGGGAGCCAGGACGGCCATCCTTTCCTTCCTCCTCCTCTTCCTCACCTACCGCCCGCCCTTTCTCATGTCAGAGACCAAACTGGCTGTACTTTGGGGTGAGTTGACTGCTTTCATCTACCCTTCGAGCCATTCATTTATCCTAATATTGGGGAATGGTAAGACAAACATCTAAAAGGATGCTTTGGAAGCTAAATTATTGTCTCAAGAGAACAATATCTTAAGATAAGCAGACTTCTTTTATTATTTTTTCTTGCCAGTCCTGGGCCTTGAACTCAGGGCCTGAGCACTGTCCTTGGACTTTCTCAAGGTTAGAGCTCTCTTTCTCTATGTATATGGTACAGAGGAATCGAACCCTGGTCTTTGCGAGTGCTAGGCGAGCACTCCACATCTAGACCACTCTCCCAGCCCCCAGGCTTATCTTCTTTAGCTGTCTCTTCTCAGGAGAGATCATTATCTCCAGTTTTTCCATTGGTATTTGTTTCACAGCTGTAACTTGAGAAATGCCATGTACAGTAATTTTGCCTGTCTTTGACTGTTCCTTTCCTCAGAGTTGGTGTCTTTTAAGACATGTTTCAGAACAAATTAACATCTTAGCATTAATCATGAGGGGGCAGACCTCTTGAGAGCCAGTTCTAGTTGCTTCTCCTAAGTGGAGCTGTGTGAGGAATCTGGACAATAGAATGGCCTCCTGCCATGTCTGCATCTCATGCCTGGCAATCCTTCTTCCTCCCGGCCCTGCTCACTTCGTCCTCAGTCAGTCATCGGAGGAGGCTTCACTGTGGGAGCAGACCTGATTGTGACAATTCCTAACAAGTGCTACAGATTATAGGAATACGAAATAAATGAGTGCTGGTTACTATAGTTATTGAGGTATCAATTAAATATTGCTGATAGTTCAAAGATTGTCTTTCAGTGAGTGAAATACGTTCAGCGAAGGAGGGAAAGATCATATGTAGAAACTTTCTGTAAAATAAAGATGGCTAGTCGCAAAAAATTTCTCCACAAAAGGCATATATGTTTGATTTTTAGCAAACTTGTGTTTTACAAAGCAATGACTCTCAAGACAACATGTTGCAAGAAGCCCTTTGAGCACAACTACTGAGATATTAAACAGTCAAAGAGCACGGATTTGGTAGCAGAGTTTGTATTGTTTCCTGCTGCCAGGCGTCGGCACAGGGGGAGCTGAGGTACTGGAATCCACACAGGCTGCAGGCGCTTCCTCATGAAACACTGGTTTCTCCCAGTGTCTTGCTGGATCTGCTAACACAGGCCCCGTGCTTGCTAGGTAAGCACCTACTCTTGAGCTGCAGCTCCAGCTCCCACAAGGTGTCATTTTGTTGTCCTTTTCTAAGTCTGTTGTAACAAGGGACTGCCGGCTGGGGTGTCCCCCAGTACTTCTGGGTCCTGAACATTTAGTCAACGAGGAGGGAGGGCTGGCCAGTCTAGAAGCCCCATGCCTCTATGGCTATAGACGTGCTCTTGAATTTCCTGGCTAGAACTATAATGGAGCCAGCCTATCCATTGACACATTGGTGAGGATTAAGGAGAAAAGGGTCAAGGTATTGATCATCCAATCAATGATTCTGAGAATGAAGTGTTATGCTTTCTCATGTGGATGATACTTAAGCCCAGCCCAGGTTATACCTAGGTTATACTTAAGGTTTTTAACTCTGTGCTCTCTGCAAAGTTCCAGTCTTCCTAGGAACCATGGTCTCCAAGGAAAAGAAGAGGCAAAGAATTAATGCAGATAAACTTTATTGATGTTCTGAAGCTGGAGAAAGCGAGGCCTTTCAAAAGCTTGTGCTGCCAGAAAGTCTGTGTTCACCAGCTGATTTCCCTCAGCCTCTGAAACAAAGGATTTGAGGCAGAAGAAATAAATATGTCTAATATGAAGCAGTATTACCGGAGAGAAGAGGGAGGAGAGAGGGCGCAGGGGAGGAGAGCAGGAAGGAGGTAGAAAATCTGAATGTAATGTTTATTCTTGTGGAAATGGTGAAGACTTAGAAGACTGTGGTGAGGACACACTCAAGAAAGGATTCACGGAATACGGAAGTCAAGGCGACAGAAAGGAGGGGAAAATGGGGGACCTGAGGGGCTCTGTCAGGGCCTGGAATGAAGCAGAGCTGTACCTGGGGTTGGAGCAGGCCATCTGAAGTGGATTCTGTCACTGTTCCACAGGGGTGCCGCTGAGCTGGCCACCCTGCCCTCCTCTTCCTCGCGGGCCTCTCATCCTCTGGCCTCCTCTTCCTTGCTGGCTCCCCTGGCTCCGCCTGTGGCCTCTGTCGCCCTGGCCTCCTTGGCGCCCTCTGTGGCCTCTGCCGCCCCGCCTGCCCTGGCCAGCCTGACCACCCCCTTGGCCACCTCTGTCCCGCTGCCTTCCGAGTGAGGGCGCCTGGCCTCCAACATCAGCCACGCTGTCCAGGCCCGGCTGCAGGTCCAGACCGTCCTGCGTTCTTCTCTTCTTACCCCACTGGCCTTGAGGCTCCGCTTGTGCTTCCACTGGACTTCCTTCACCCAGGGCTCCATCTGCTCAGGAAAGGAAGCAGAACTGGAGAAGAGGCTCTGGATGCAGGCATGTGTGGGTCCACCATAGCCTAAAGGGAGTGAGGAAGCCTTTCTGGGCATAAATGAAGTCAGACAGCGAGCAGGGCCTGTGCTCAGAAGGCACAGAGACACTGGCCAGTGTGCACAGGCTGGGTGCCTCTCCTTGGTCATCGCCGTACAGGCTCCCCCTCATCTAAGGCTCCCAGTCTTCCTCAGCCAAGCCATGCCTGGAAGCAACATGAAGCCCCTTCCTCTACCCATAATGGACGGACGTGGAGCCAGGACCCCATCCCTTGAGCAGGGCGGCACTGTCATCCCCTGTCCTTCCTCTCCTTCTCAGAGGCAGAGACATTTCCTCTATCACCTTCTGTAACCTGGCCAGTCTACAACTTGCCACAAATAGAGTGTAAATAAAACCCACTCACTCCTACATGGTCTCCTTGCGTAAACTTCTAGTTACTAGAATTCCATTTAAACCCTGTCTGTTGCTTCAAATTTTACTCATGTATTTATGATCTTGTAGCATTTATTCTTGCTATGTTATCCCTTGGTAGATTAAACATATGGTCGACTGTTACTTGAAACATCTTCTACAACCTGGCACTAACCCACATTTTTAGCTTCCTCTTTCAGTGTTTTTTCTTGGTTCCTTTTCTGTTTTCTTCCCCCAGTCCTGGGGCCTGAACTCAGGGCCTGAGCTCTGTCCTGTCCTTGGCCATAGCACCACTTCCTGGAACTTCCTGCATGCTGGGCGAGCACTCCACCACCAGGCCGCACTCCCGGCCCTTGGCTCCTTTTCTTGCAGTGATCCAGCCTTACCGTCTGTCCAGTAGGTAACAAGTTCCTTAAGGGGAGTAACCAATGCTCAGTTTACCTCTGTGCACTCAGTACCTCTGTGCTCATTACATAAAAAATTTAAAAAATTAAAAATTTAAATTTATTACGTAAAAACAAAAATTGCATTTACTTAAGTTTGGTGAAAAGAATGTAGACAACAAGAACATTTCTTTAGGATGCCCCAAGTAAGGTATCTGGCAGCCAAGGAAAACATCCGAGGAAAGCAATGGATCCACACAGAACCTCAGAAAGCTCTTACATCCAAATATAGATGTTTTTCTGTTTATGTATATGGCTTTACAACATACAACAAAAAATGTGTGGTATAATGGTTGGGAAGGGAAGTTTGAAGCGTCAGTGATATTTATTATGGTTACTCCTTAGCATTGGTAATGGAGATTGAACTCAGGGCCTTATACTTGTAAGTAGGTACTCTAGTGTTCAGCTGCCTTCAGCTCCATAGAAATGTTTTCCTTAAAAAAGCAGCAAGTTCAGATGAGAACTGTAATCCAGAGGTTACAAAAACGCATTTAGAAAACTTCTTAGTAGCTTAATTGAACTTGAAAAAGCTCACGTGGTTGTTGGGGTTGTTTTTCCTCGTCAGGCACTCCTGAAAGAAAAAAGCAAACAATAAACACCACATTTAAATTTCATTTTAAAACAACATTACAAATTGAGTGGCAGGCTCACTGACGAGCTAAGACCTGTGGTGGGGTTTACACCCGGGTCTGAAGCTTGTTCACAAGCCCTCTACCACTCGAGCAACACCTCCAGGCCTGTTTGGATGTCTGGTTTGCCTTGGAGACAACCTGTCTGAGCCCACCACAACCTCCTGATCCTCTTCTGCACCCAGCTAAAGTTTCCTTGAAGCAGCAGGCAACCGTGGGCTCACAGTTCCCAGTGGCTAGGAGCAGGCCTCCAGCGGCAGCATGCCGCCTGTCCAGACAGTTACGTGCACGTGGAGAGGAAATTCCTCAGCCAAAGGGAGGGGTGCCTGCTCCTTGGCCATCAGCCAGGTGTGCGTGGGGCTGTGGGGTTAGAGGAACTACTCTGAGAACATTTTGGCATTCTGCTGATGGGTAGACAGACACACAAGGGTCCCTCATGTGGTAAGGGAGGAGATGAGTCTACCTAGCATTACTGCAGTGGGCTACTAAAACTCACGGCTTCCTCATTGCCATTTGCTCCTGAGAGACCCTAACCAATGTTAAGAACTTTTGTCTAATGAAATATTAAGCAAAGAAAATAGAGAAGCACATTCTTAAATAATGACTTACCTTGCGCTTGAAGAGAAATGTCAGCATCTATAGTTTTAGATAAGTAGAAAAAGAGAGAGATGTCAAACGTGACTTAACAGACCCACCCAGGCCTATGAATAATGATGGGTGAGTTTCAAGAAATGCCTAAAAGAACTTTAAGGGGGGAAGTTCATTGGGTGAATGGATCCAAGACTCCCAAGTAGAATCCAGATCCCGATCATTGGCTCTGGACGGGGAGAAGAGGCAGTCAGGCGCTCCACCGAGTCTGTGCACATAATCAAGTGGAGAGCCATGATTCTTGGGGCCAAAGAAAGAGTATGTGACACCGAGAGCAGAGGAGACGGGGCGTCGCCGTCCTCTGCAGCCTCACAGCTCGCTATCTGCCTTGACATCATTTTAACAACCAGAAAACTTGTCTCCACACGACGACTGCCTATCTTAGGCTCTGTCTTTTCCCATTAGTGTTAACCCATGTCCCCCCTACCCTCGTCGTGGGCCCTCTGAGCAGCACTCAGGGCCAGCAGGGCCACAGACAGCAGGGCCAGAAGCATCCTGACGGCAGCCGGTGCCTCGTCCTGGACACCCCAGGATTTTGGATCCATCCCTTATATGGTCCCCGAGAACAATGTCACCTTTGAGGCCCATCGGTTGGACACGTCTCACGGGTATATAATTTTCCATTTGTGTCTCAGCCATGTCCGCTGAGCTGGAGTGAAGGGTTGGTCAAAGCTCCTGGAAGGAGAACCATGACTTTCACTGGGTGCTTTGAAACAAGTGCGCATTCTCCTCCACTGCACATTTTTTTTTTGGTCTGGCGATGTTGCTGGTGCTTTGCTCCTGTCTGCTGTGTGGATGTGTGTGTGAGGGGGAGGGGGTGTCGTTGCTCTTGTGCTGTGCTTATGGGAATCCAGCCCAGGGCTAGGCCTGGCGCCCACTCAGCAGACTCTCCACCATGGGGCTGCAGCCCCAGTCCCACCCGAGGTTGTCATATTCCAAATGCAGCATTGCTCCAGCTGTCCAAGGGTGCCCTACATGAGGCCACTTTCCTATAGAAGGAGTCGACAGAAGCAGCACGAAGTAAAAGGCTAAGAAAACAGAAACACAATCACAAGGTAAAAAAAAAAAAACAACAAGAGGACAAGAAAAAGTCGAGAAAGTGATCCACGATGTCCGCTGCCAGGAGAAGACTGAATCCAACCTCAGACTCCAAAGATGACAACTCAGAGCACGCTCGGACTCATGAAAAGAATGGACTGTGCGGAAGAGCAACGAACAGGTGGAAAATAATAGCTTGTGGCACTCATGGGTTGGATGAAAGATGTTCATGTTGGAAAGAGAAGGGTCCAAGTAAGCGTAAGAGTTGTTATTAGTTTAAAAAAAAAAAAAAACAACAAAGAACATTCTTGTTCTCACCCTTCTGGAAGGTAAAGAAAGAACTATTGAATTATAAAAAGAGGACATTTGATGGATAATAAAATAATTTTAGCACTAAATTATCCAAGATAATGTATGAAATTATCTTGGATAATGTATGAATTTATCTTCATTTCAAAATTGTCTTAAATAAATATTGGTTGTTTTAGAATAATATAAAAATAGAATTATTAAGAGCTGACATAGTAGGTTGAGTTCCCCAAAGAAAAGTCTCAGGAACTAAGGGATCTATAAATAGCATGTAAAGTGAGAGTTATTGGTATAGACTAATTTGCTTGTGAACTATGGATGAGAGTCTCATGGACTTTCCCTGCCCATGTTTTTCCTTGAACTATAATCTTCAAATCTCAGCCCCTGAGTAGCTGGGATTACAGATGTGAGTCACTAGTGTCTGACACACATTTCCCTCCTCCTTCCTTTCTTCATTTGTGTGTTGTGTGTTGTGTGTGTGTGTGTGTGTGTGTGTGTGTGTGTGTGTGTGTGCGTGTTTCTGTCTGTCTGTCTGTCTGTCTGTCTGGGGGCTTGAACTCAGGGCCTGGGCACTGATGCTGCGCTTTTTTAGTCCAGGTTAGTGCTCTGTCACTTGAGGTATAGCTCCACTTCTGTTGTTTTTTGGTAGTTAATTGAGATAAGAATTTCAAGGGCACTTTCCTGGCTGGGTTGGCATAGAATCACAATTGGCATCAGAAGGTGTAAAGTTTGAGAGCTGCTTACAATTCTTCTTATGACAGATAATCGTTTTTGCAAGATTTTTGGGCCTTCTTCATTTTAGAGAATATTCACCATAGTTCATTCTTCTACGATATGTTCTTTTACTATCTGTCTGTTCAGTCCTTTCAGCTAGGCTTGGTGCTCTTCAGCCCTTGCCTGCTGGTCAGAGAATGCTGCCTCAGTCTTTCCTCAACCCCTCTTTGCTGCCTGCTCCTTGGTTGTTATTCCAGGTGGTCGAATTTCATTTCAGTGCACTTTTTTTTCCTCATTGCACAATACACTAATAATTAGTTTGATAACAAATAAAGGTAACCTTTATTTCCTTTGTACATTCTCATTTCAAACTCAATCTTTCATACGGACTGCCTGCTCAAGTTCTCTTCCTCCTCTTCCTTTCTAATAGAACCATGAGTTCATGGCTCTGTCTCTCCCCAGTGCCTGCTGTGGGTACTGGCCCTCTGACATGAGGACACAAAGCCCTTTGCTTTGGGTGGAACTGATTCCCAGGATTGCAGGCTGCTCAGACACTTCTCCAGGCAGAGGGAAGCTGGCCTCCATGGGCGTGTCCTTCCTAAACCATGCTTCCTGACCACTCCCTGGGAGAGTGACAGCAAGCACACTTGGCTTTTTTTTTTTTTTTTTATCAGTCATGGGTCTGGGTGCCGTCCCTGAGCTCTTCAACTCAAGGCCATCACTCTACCACTTAGCCACAGTGCCACTTCCAGTTTTCTGGTGGCTCCCTGGAGATAAGGGTCCCACAGACTTTCTGGGCCCAGGCTAACACTGAACTGGGCCCCTTCGATCTCAGCCTCCTGAGTAGCTAGGATGACAGGTATGAGCCATCAGCGCCTGGCAGCACACTTGACTTTTAACACCCTAGGACACCTTGGGCTTCTGACATTCTAGGCCACCTTGCCCAGGCTCTGAGTTCAAGCCCTGGGACAAGAAGAAGAAGAAGGAGAAGGAGAAGGAGAAAGAGAAGGAGAAGAAGAAGAGGAAGAAGAGGGAGAAGGAGAAGAAGGAGAAGAGAAGAAGGAGAAGGAGGAGGAGGAGGAGGGGAGGGGAAGAAGAAGAAGAAGAAGAAGAAGAAGAAGAAGAAGAAGAAGAAGAAGAAGAGGAGGAGGAGGAGGAGGAGGAGGAGGAAGAGGAGGAGGAGGAGGAGAAGAAGGAGGAGGAGGAGAAGAAGGAGGAGGAGGAGGAGGAGGATAAGGAGAAGAAGAAGGAGGAGGAGGAGGAGGAGGAGAAGAAAAAGAAGAAGGAGGAGGAGGAGAAGAAGATTCAGCGGATCAGCAGTTTTAAATGCAAGTTCCTTTCGATGCTCATAGACACTGAAATCTTCGGAAGTCAGCTTTAATAAAAGTTGGATTGGAGCTGTGTGGCAGTGGTTCATGCTTGTCGCCCTAGCTGCTCGGGAGGCTGAGATCTGAGGAGAGCAGCTTGAAGCCAGCCTGAGCAGGAAGTCTGTGAGATTCTAATCTTCAGTTAACTACCAGAAATCCAGAAATGGAGCCATAGATCAAGTGGCTGAGCACTAGCCTTCAAAAATAAAGCTTAGGGATGGCGCCCAGGACCCGAGTTCAAGCCCCGGGACTGGCACAAAAGGGGGTTGGGGGTTGGAAAGCAGAGTACTGTTGGTTGAAGAGAAGTTACAAGCCACAGTCTACAAATAATGAAAACTTTTCCAAAAATTTAAACAGAGGGTCGATGAGATAGCTGGTTTGAGGACTAATTAGAATTAGTGGTTCCAAAGGAAATTTTGATGGAGAACAGAAAGAAGTTGGCAAGGAAAGGGTAAAACTAAAGTTACGGGGAAAACCATATGTGTGAGAACACATACTGCCTAGACCCAGCTTTCACTGAAGCGCTGTATTAGTTTTGTGCAGTTTTCATTGGATTATGCCTTTAGATGTAGTCTTACTTTCATGCACGACTCTAGGGCGCCACCTTGTGGTGAGACTAAGTATAACTGTGAATTAACTTGTATTTCTAGGTATTGCAACATTTTCACCATTTTTAAAATGTATTCTATTAAGAATACATCTCTTTAAGAATACACGTTTTTCATTTTAACTTTTTCTGCTGTTCTTGAGCTTGAATTCAGGGCTTGCATGCTTCTCTTAGCTTTTTTTTTTTGTTCAACGTTAGTGCTTTTGGGTGATTATGTGGAGAAAAGTCTCACAGACTTTCCTATCCAGGCTGTCTTTGAACTGCCATTCTCAAAGCTTAGCCTCCTGAGTAGCTAGATTGGCAGTCAGGAATCATCATGTGTAACTGTAAATCCAATTTTAAGGAAAAAAATACATAATATAAACAACAAAATGATTTTTTTGTAATTTTACAGACCATGTAAAAGTTAGAAATATTACACTGTACGTTTGTAGAAGAAACAACTCACCTCAACATAAACCTCTAGATAAAATTAGCTACCCCAGCTGGGCTGGTGGCTCACACCTGTCATCCTAGCTACGCAGGAGGCTGAGATCTGAGGATCGTGGTTCAAAGCCAGCCCGGGCACCAAAATCCATAAGACTCTCATCTACAATTAACCACTAGAAAACTGGAAGTGGCGCTGTGGTTCAGGGATAGGGCGGAAGCACTGAGCTGAAGAGCTCAGGGGCAGTGCCAACGCCCAGAGTTCAAGTCCCACAACTGATCATAAAACAAACAAACAAACCACCGAAGAATAGCTACCCCAACTCTAGTGGGTGATAAGCAAAAGACAAGAAGTCCCTGTGAGCTGAAAGGTGCACTTGGCACTCTGGAAACACACAGCTGTGTGGATCCAGAGGATGGGTTGCGGCTGGCATCAGATTTCATTAGGAAGTTCAGAATGTCTGCAGAGTAAAGCAGAGGGTGCTAGCACTGGGGATTTGGGGGGAGGAGAGTGCTTTGCAGTGTGTGGCCCCAGAGGAGGAGGCCTAGAGCCAAGGCATCTGGTGTGAGCGCCAGGCCCATGGCCCCCCACACCAGTCAGAGAGATGGATTCCACCTCCTCCTTTCTCTTCCATCCTGTGTTTTCCCTTTCCTTTTATCTTCTTCTCTTCCTTTTCTTTCTTCTTTTCATTCTTTCTAATCCTCTTTCTTCCTAATTTATTTTCATTTCATTCCAGGGTCTTCCCATCTGCCTCAAAGCTGGCTTCAATTTCAATCACTTTCACTCAGGTCCTGAGTCTCCTCCTCCTCCTCAGTTCCTCCTTATCCTTATCCTACTCATCTTTCTCGGACCTCATCCCCACATCCTCCTCATCCTCCTCCTCTCCTCAGGTCCTCATCCCCCTCATCCTCCTCATCTCCTCATCCTCCTCACCTCCTCATCGTCCTGAGGGCCTCATACTCCTCATCCCCCTCATCCTCCTCACCTCCTCATCCTGCTCATCTCCTCATCCTCCTTACCTCCTCATCGTCCTGACGCCTCATCCTCCTCATTCCCATCATCCTTCTCACCTCCTCATCCTCCTCAGGTCCTCATCCTCCGCATCTCCTCATCATCCTCATCTCATCTTCCTCAGGTCCTCAACCTTCTCATCTCCTCACCCTCCTCAGGTCCTCATCCTCCTCAGCTCCTCATCTTCCTCAGGTCCTCATCCTCCTCATCTCCTCATCCTCCTCATCTCCTCATCCTCCTCAGGTCCTCATCCTCCTCATCTCCTCATCCTCCTCATCTCCTCATCCTCCCCAGATCCTCATCCCCCTCATCTCCTCATCCTCCTCATCTCCTCATCCTCCTCATCTCCTCATCCTCCTCAGCTCCTCAACCTCCTCATCTCCTCATCCTCCTCACCTCCTCATCCTCCTCATCTCACCTCCTCATCCTCCTCAGCTCCTCACCCTCCTCATCTCCTCATCTCCTCATCCGCCTCATCTCCTCATCCTCCTCAGGTCCTAATCCTCCTCATCTCCTCATCCTCCTCAGGTCCTCATCCTCCTCAGCCCTCATCCTCCTCATCTCCTCACCCTCCTCATCTCCTCATCCTCAGCTCCTCATCCTCCTCATCTCCTCACCCTCCCCAGATCCTCATCCTCCTCATCTTCTCATTCTCCTCAGGTCCTCATCCTCCTCATCTCCTCATCCTCCCCAGATCCTCATCCTCCTCATCTCCTCATCCTCCTCATCTCCTTATCCTCCTCATCTCCTCATCCTCCTCAGCTCCTCATCCTCCTCATCTCCTCATCCTCCTCACATCCTCATCCTCCTCATCTCCTCATCCTCCTCATCTCCTCATCTCCTCATCCTCCTCATCTTCTCATCCTCCTCATCTCCTCATCCTCCTCAGGTCCTCATCCTCCTCATCTCATTCTCCTCCTCATCTTCTCATCCTCCTCATCTCCTCATCCTCCTCAGGTCCTCATCCTCCTCATCTCCTCATCCTCCTCTTCTCCTCATCCTCCTCAGGTCCTCATCCTCCTCAGCCCTCAGGCTCCTCATCTCCTCATCCTCCTCATCTCCTCATCCTCCTCAGCTCCTCACCCTCCCCATCTCCTGATCCTCCTCAGGACCTCATCCTCTTCAGCCCTCATCCTCCTCATCTCCTCATCCTCCTCATCTCCTCATCCACCTAATCTCGTCATCGTCTTCAGCTCCTCATCCTCCTCAGCTCCTCATCCTGCTCAGCTCCTCATCCTCCTCAGGTCCTCATCCTCCTAATCTCCTCATCCTCCTCAGGTCCTCATCCTCCTCAGCTCCTCATCCTTATCAGCTCCTTATCCTCCTCATCTCCTCATCCTCCTCAGGTCCTCATCCTCCTCATATCCTCATCCTCCTCATCTCATCCTCAACATCTCATGCTCCTCATCTCCTCATCCTCCTCAGGTCCTCATCCTCCTCATCTCTTCATCCTCCTCAGCTCCTCATCCTCCTCAGCTCCTCATCCTCCTCAGCTCCTCATCCTCCTCAGCTCCTCATCCTCCTCATCTCATCCTCCTCAGGTCCTCATCCTCCTCATCTCCTCATCCTCCTCCTATCCTCATCCTCCTCCTCTCCCCAGCCTCCTCATCTCCTCATCCACCTCAGCTCCTCATTCTCCTCAGCTCCTAATCCTCATCATCTCCTCATCCTCCTCAGCTCCTCATCCTTATCAACTCCTCATCCTCCTCATCTCATCCTCCTCAGGCCCTCATCCTTCTCAGGTCCTCATCCTCCTCAGCTCCTCAGCCTCCTCCGCTCCACATCCTCCTCATGTCCTCATCCTCCTCAGCTCCTCATCCCCCTCAGCTACTCATCCTCCTCAGCTCCTCATCCTCCTCAGCTCCTCAGCCTCCTTTGCTCCTCCTCCTCCTCAGGTCCGCTTCGTCCTCATTTCCTCATCCTCCTCATCTCCTCATGCTCCTCTGCTCCTCATCCTCGTCAGTTGGTCATCCTCCTCAGGTCCTCCCCCTCCTCAGTTCCTCATTCTCCTCATCTCCTCATCCTCCTCAGGTACTCCCCTCCTCAACTTCTCATCCTCCTCATCTCCTCATCCTCCTCAGCTCCTCATCCTCCTCAGGGCCTCATCCTCCTCATCTGCTCTTCCTCCTCATCTCCTCATCCTCCTCAGGTCCTCATTCGTCTCAGGTCCTCATCCTCCTCAGCACCTCACCCTACTCATCTCCTCATCCTTCTCAGGTACTTCTCCTCCTCACCTCCTCATCCTCCTCAGGTCCTCATCCTCCTCATCTCCTCATCCTCCTCATCTCCTCATCCTCCCCAGATCCGCATCCTCCTCATCTCCTCATCCTCCTCATCTCCTCATCCTCCTCATTTTCTCATCGTCCACAGGCCCTCATCCTCCACATCTCCTCATCCTCCTCAGGTCCTCATTCTCCTCATCTCCTCATCCTCCTCATCTCCTCATCCTCCTCATCTCCTCAGCCTCATCATCTCCTCATCTCCTCACCTCCTCATCCTCCTCAGCTCCTCATCCTCCTGATCTCCTCATCCTCCTCAGGTCCTTATCCTTCTCTTCTCCGCATCCTCCTCAGGTCCTCATCCACCTCATCTCCTCATCCTCCTCATCTCCTCATCCTCCTCAGGTCCTCATCCTCCTCATGTCCTCATCATCCTCATCTTCTCATCCTCCTCAGGTCCACATCCTCCTCATCTCCTCATCCTGCTCATCTCCTCATCCTCCTCTTCTCCTCATCCTCTTCAGGAACTGATCCTCTTAAGCCCTCAGCCTTCTCAGCTCCTCACCCTCCTCATCTCCTCATCCTCCTCAGCTCCTCACCCTCCTCATCTCCTCATCCTCTTCAGGTACTCCTCCTCCTCAGCTCCTCATCCTCCTCAGGTCCTCATCCTCCTCATCTGCTCATCCTCCTCATCTTCTCAGCCTCCTCAGGTCCTCATCCACCTCATCTCATCCTCCTCATCTTCTCATCCTCTTCAGGTCCTCATCCTCCTCAGCTCTCCATTCTCCTCAGGTCCTCATCCTCCTCAGGTCCTCATCCTTATCAGCTCCTCATCTCCTCATCCTCCTCAGGTCCTCATTCTCCTCATCTCCTCACCCTCCTCATCTCCTCATCCTCCTCATCTCCTCAGCCTCATCATCTCCTCATCTCCTCACCTCCTCATCCTCCTCAGCTCCTCATCCTCCTGATCTCCTCATCCTCCTCAGGTCCTTATCCTTCTCTTCTCCGCATCCTCCTCAGGTCCTCATCCACCTCATCTCCTCATCC
Source organism: Megascapheus bottae (assembly GCF_031878675.1). Lineage (NCBI taxonomy): Eukaryota > Metazoa > Chordata > Mammalia > Rodentia > Geomyidae > Megascapheus > Megascapheus bottae. The sequence continues at coordinate 30,202 of NC_143543.1, read as the reverse complement.
TCATCATCTCCTCATTCTCCTCATCTCCTCAGCCTCATCATCTCCTCATCTCCTCAGCCTCATCATCTCCTCATCTCCTCACCTCCTCATCCTCCTCAGCTCCTCACCCTCCTGATCTCCTCATCCTACTCAGTTACTCATCCTTCTCTTCTCCGCATCCTCCTCAGGTACTCATCCACCACATCTCCTCATCCCGCTCATCTCCTCATCCTCCTCAGGTCCTCATCCTCCTCATGTTCGCATCATCCTCATCTTCTCACCCTCCTCAGGTCCACTTCCTCCAAATCTCCTGATCCTGCTCATCTCCTCATCCTCCTCTTCTCCTCATCCTCCTCTGGAACTCATCCTCCTAAGCCCTCAGCCTCCTCATATCCTCATCCACCTCATCTCCTCATCCTCCTCAGCTCCTCACCCTCCTCCTCTCCTCATCCTCCTCAGGTACTCCTCCTCCTCAGCTCCTCATCCTCCTCAGGTCCTCATCCTTCTCATCTGCTCATCGTCCTCATCTCCTCAGCCTCCACAGGTCCTCATCCACCTCATCTCCTCATCCTCCTCATCTTCTCATCCTCTTCAGGTCCTCATCCTCCTCATGTCCACATCATCCTCAGCTCTCCATTCTCCTCAGGTCCTCATCCTCCTCATCTCCTCCTCCTCCTCAGCTCTTCACCCTCCTCCTCTCCTCATCCTCCACAGGTACTCCTCCTCCTCAGCTCCTCATCCTCCTCATCTGCTCATCATCCTCATCTCCTCAGCCTCCTCAGGTCCTCATCCATCTCATCTCCTCATCCTCCTCATCTTCTCATCTTCTACAGGTCCTCATCCTCCTCCGCTCTCCATTCTCCTCAGGTCCTCATCCTCCTCACCTCCTCATCCTTATCAGCTCCTCATCCTCCTCAACTCCTCATCCTCCTCAGGTCCTCATTCTCCTCATCTTATCACCCTCCTCAGCTCCTCACCCTCCTCAGGTCCTCATCTTCCACACCTCCTCATCCTCCTCATCTCCTCAACCTCCTCATCTCCTCATCCTCCTCTTCGCCTCATCCTCCTCATCTCCTCAATCTCCTCTTCTCCTCATCCTTCCCATCACCTCATCCTCCTCATCTCCTCATCCTCCTCATCTCCTCATCCTCCTCAACTCCTCATTCTCCTCATCTCCTCATCCCCCTCAGCTCCTCAACCACCTTGGGTCCTCATTCTCCTCACCTCCTCATGCTCCTCTGCTCCTCATTCTCCTCTGCTCCTCATCCTCCTCAGCTCCTCATTCTCCTCATCTCCTCATCCTCCTCAGCTCCTCAGGCACCTCAGCTCCTCATCCTCCTCAGGTCCTCATCCTCCTCACCTCCTCATCGTCCTCAGGTCCTCATCCTCCTCATCTCCTCAGCCTCCGCAGCTCCTCATCCTACTCAGGTCCTCATCCTCCTCAGCTCCTCATCCTCCTCATTTCCTCATCCTCCTCATCTCCTCACCCACCTCAGGTCTTCATCCACCTAATTTCCTCATGCTCCTCATCTCTTCATCCTCCTCTTATCCTCATCCTCCTCATCTCCTTTTCCTCCTCATCTCCTCATCCTCCTCATCTCACCCTCCTCAGCTCCTCATCCTCCTAAGCTCCTCATCCTCCTCAGGTCCTCATCCTCCTCATTTCCTCATCCTCCTCATCTCCTCATCCTCCTCATCTCCTCAGCCTCCTCAGCTCCTCATCCTCCTCAGCTCCTCATCCTCCTCATCTCCTCATCCTCCTCTTCTCCTAATCCTTCTCAGCTCTTGATTCTCCTCATCTCCTCATCCTCCTCAGGTCCTCAGCCTCTTCACCTCCTCATCCTCCTGAACTCCTCACTCTCCTCTGGTCTTCATCCTCCTCATCTCCTCATCCCCTCTTCTCCTCATCCTCCTCAGCTCCTGATTCTCCTCATCTCCTCAAGCTCCTCATCTCCTCATCCTTCTCAGCTCCTCATCCTTTTCATCTCCTCCTCCTCCTCATCTCCTCATCCTCCTCATCTCCTCATCCTCCTCAGGTCCTCATCCTACTCAACCCCTCATCCTCCTTATCTCCTCGTCCTCCTCAGGTGTTCATCGTACTCAACCCCTCATCCTCCTCAGGTCCTCATCCTCCTCAACTCATCATCTTCCTCAGCTCCTCATCCTCCTCAGCTCCTCACCGTCCTCCTCTCCTCATCGTCCTCATCTCCTCATCCCCCTCAGCTTCTCATCCTCCTCAGCTCCTCATCCTCCTCAGGTCCTCCTCCCCCTCACCTCCTCATCCTCCTCAGCTCCTCATCCTCCTCAGCTCCTCATCGTCCTCCTCTCCTCATCGTCCTGAACTCCTTATTCTCCTCAGGTCCTCATCTTGCTCAGCTCCTCATCCTCCTCAGGTCCTCATCCCCCTCAGCTCCTCATCCTCTTCATCTCCTCCTCCTCCTCAGCTCCTCAGCCTCCTCTGCTCCTCATCCTCCTCATCTCATCCTACTCAGGTCCTCATCCTCCTCAGCTCCTCAGCCTCCTCTGCTCCTCATCCTCCTCAGGTCCTCATCCTCCTCAGCTCCTCATCCTTCTCATCTCCTCAACCTCCTCAGGTACTCATCTTCCTCAATTCCTCATCATCCTCATCTGCTTATCCTCCTCAGGTCCTCATCTTCCTCAGCCGCTCATCTTCCCCATCTCCTTATCCTCCTCAGCTCCTCATCCTACTCATCTCCTCATCCTCCTCATCTCCCCATGCTCCTCATCTCCTCATCCTCCTCAGGTCCTCATCCTCCTCAGGTCCTCATCCTCCTCAGCTCCTCATCCTCCTCTTCTCCTCATCCTCCTCATCTCCTCATCCTCCTCAGCTCCTCATCCGCCTCTTCTCATCCCACTCAGGTCGTAATCCTCCGCATCTTCTCATCCTCCTAATTTCCTCATCCTCCTCATCTCCGCATCCTCCTCAGCTCCTCAACCTCCTCAGCTCTCCATCCTCCTCAGCTCCTCATCCTCCTCAGCTCCTCATCCTCCTCAGCTCCTCATCCTCCTAATCTCCTCATCCTCCTCAGCTCCACATCCTCCTCATCTCCTCATGCTCCTCAGATCCTCATCCTCCTAATCTCCTCATCCTCCTCATCTCCTCATCCTCCTCTTGTCCTCATCCTCCTCATCTCCTCATCCTCTTCATCTCCTCATCCTCCTCAGCTCCTCATCCTCCTCAGCTCTCCATCCTCCTCAGCTCCTCATCCTCCTCAGCTCCTCATCCTCCTCAGCTCCTCATCCTCCTCATCTCCTCATGCTGCTCATCTCTTCATCCTCCTAATCTCCTCATCCTCCTCAGCTCCACATCCTCCTCATCTCCTCATGCTCCTCAGATCCTCATCCTCCTAATCTCCTCATCCTCCTCATCTCCTCATCCTCCTCTTGTCCTCATCCTCCTCATCTCCTCATCCTCTTCATCTCCTCATCCTCCTCAGGTCCTCATCCTCCTCAGCTCCTCATCCTCCTCAGCTCCTCTTCCTCCTCAGGTCCTCATCCTCCTCAGCCCCTCAACCTCCTCATCTCCTCATAGTCCTCAGGTCCTCATCCTCCTCATCTCCTCTTCCTCATCAGCTGCTTTTCCTCCTAACCTCCTCATCCTCCTCATCTCCTCATCGTCCTCAGGTCCTCATCCTTCTCAGCGCCTCATCCTCCTCATCTCCTCATCCTCCTCAGCTCCTCATTCTCCTAATCTCCTCATCCTCCTCAGCTCCTCATCCTCCTCTTGTCCTCATCCTCCTCATCTCCTCATCCTCTTCATCTCCTCATCCTCCTCAGGTCCTCATCCTCCTCATCTCCTCTTCCTCCTCAGCTCCTCATTCTCCTCATCTCCTCATCCTCCTCAGCTCCTCATCCTCCTCAGCTCCTCATCCTCCTCTGCTCCTCATCCTCCTCTGCTCCTCATCCTCCTCAGCTCCTCATCCTCCTCAGCTCCTCATCCTACTCAGGTCGCATCCTCTTCACCTCCTCACCGTCCTCAGGTCCTCATCCTCCTCATCTGTTCATCCTCCTCATCTCCTCATACTCCTCATCTTCTCATCGTCCTCAGGTCCTCATCCTCCTCATCTCCTCCTCCTCCTAATCTCCTCATCCTCCTCAGCTCCTCATCCTCCTCAGGTCCTCATCCTCCTCATCTCCTCAACCTCCCCAGTTCCTCATTAGTCTCAGGTCCTCATCCTCCTCAGCTCCTCATTCTCCTCATCTCCTCATCCTCCTCAGGTCCTCATACTCCTCATGTCCTCATCCTCCTCATCTCCTCATCCTCCTCATTTTCTCATCGTCCTCAGGCCCATCCTCCACATCTCCTCATCCACCTTAGGTCCTCATTCTCCTCATCTCATCATCCTCCTCATCTCCTCATCCTCCTCAGCTCCTCATCCTCCTAATCTCCTCATCCTCCTCAGGTACTCATCCTTATCTTCTCCGCATCCTCCTCAGGTACTCATCCACCTCATCTCCTCATCCCCCTCACCTCCTCATCCTCCTCAGGTCCTCATCCTCCTCATGTCCGCATCATCCTCAGCTCTCCATTCTCCTCAGGTCCTCATCCTCCACAGTTCCTAACCCTCCTCCTCTCCTCATCCTCCTCAGGTACTCCTCCTCCTCAGCTCCTCATCCTCCTCAGGTCCTCATCCTCCTCATCTGCTCATCATCCTCATCTCATCAGCCACCTCAGGTCCTCATCCTCCTCAGCTCCTCACCCTCCTCATCTCCTCATCCCCTTCAGGTACTCCTCCTCCTCAGCTCCTCATCCACCTCAGGGCCTCATCCTCCTCATCTGCTCTTTCTCCTCATCTCCTCATCCTCCTCAGGTCCTCTTCCTCCTCATCTCCTCATCCTCCTCAGCTCCTCATTCGTCTCAGGTCCTCATCCTCCTCAGCTACTCACCCTCCTCATCTCCTCATCCTCCTCAGGTACTCCTCCTCCTCACCTCCTCATCCTCCTCAGGTCCTCGTCCTTCTCATCTGCTCATTCTCCTCATCTCCTCATCCTCCTCAGGTCCTCATCCTCCTCATATCCTCATTCTCCTCTTCTCTTCATCATTCTCAACACATCCTCTTCCTCATCTCCTCATCCTCCTCATCTCCTCATCCTCCTCATTTTCTCATCGTCCACAGGCCCTCATCCTCCACATCTCCTATCCTCCTCAGGTCCTCATTCTCCTCATCTCCTCATCCTCCTCATCTCGTCATCCTCCTCATCTCCTCAGCCTCATCATCTCCTCATCTCCTCACCTCCTCATCCTCCTCAGCTCCTCATCCTCCTGATCTCCTCATCCTCCTCAGGTCCTTATCCTTCTCTTCTCCGCATCCTCCTCAGGTCCTCATCCTCCTCATGTCCTCATCATCCTCATCTTCTCATCCTCCTCAGGTCCACATCCTCCTCATCTCCTCATCCTGCTCATCTCCTCATCCTCCTCTTCTCCTCATCCTCCTCTGGAACTCATCCTCCTAAGCCCTCAGCCTCCTCATATCCTCATCCTCCTCATCTCCTCATTCTAGTCAGCTCCTCACCCTCCTCATCTCTCATCCTCCTCAGGTACTCCTCCTCCTCAGCTCCTCATCCTCCTCAGGTCCTCATCCTCCTCATCTCCTCATCCTCCTCATCTCCTCATCCTCCTCATCTCCTCATTCTCCTCATCTCCTCATCCTCCTCAGGCCCTAATCCTCCTCAGATACTTATCCTACTCAGCTCCTCAGCCTCCTCATCTCCTCATCCTCCCCCTCTCCTCAACCTCCTCATCCTCCTCAGGTCCTCATCCTCCTCATCTCCTCATCCTCCTCATCTCATCCTCCTCAGGTCCTCAACCTCCTCATCTCCTCATCCTCCTCATCTCCTCATCCTCCTCATCTCCTCATTCTCCTCATCTCCTCATCCACCTCAGGCCCTAATCCTCCTCAGATACTTATCCTACTCAGCTCCTCAGCCTCCTCATCTCCTCATCCTCCTCATCTCCTCATCCTCCTCATGTCCGCGTCCTCGTCATCTCATCTTCCTCAGGTCCTCCTCCTCCTCAGATCCTCATCTTCGTCATCTCCTCAACCTGCCCAGGTCCTCATACTCCTCATCTCCTCATCCTCCTCAGCTCCTCATCCTCATCTCCTCAACCTCCTCATCACCTCATTCTCCTCATCTCCTCATCCTCCTCAGCTCCTCATTCTCCTCATCTCCTCATCCTCCTCAGCTCCTCAACCTCCTTGGGTCCTCATCCTCCTCACCTCCTCATTCTCCTCTGCTCCTCATTCTCCTCTGCTCCTCATCCTCCTCAGCTCCTCATCCTCCTCATCTTCTCATCCTCCTCAGCTCCTCAGGCACCTCAGCTCCTCATCCTCCTCAGCTCTTCATCCTCCTCAGGTCCTCATCCTCCTCACCTCCTCATCGTCCTCAGGTCCTCATCCTCCTCAGTTCCTCATCCTCCTCAGGTCCTCATCCTCCTCATCTCCTCAGCCTCCACAGCTCCTCATCCTACTCAGGTCCTCATCCTCCTCAGCTCCTGATCCTCCTCATTTCCTCATCCTCCTCATCTCCTCACCCACCTCAGGTCTTCATCCACCTAATTTCCTCATGCTCCTCATCTCCTCATCCTCCTCTTATCCTCATCCTCCTCATCTCCTTTTCCTCCTCATCTCCTCATCCTCCTCATCTCCTCACCCTCCTCAGCTCCTCATCCTCCTAAGCTCCTCATCCTCCGCAGCTCCTAATCCTCCTCAGGTCCTCATCCTCCTCATCTCCTCAGCCTCCTCAGCTCCTCATCCTCCTCAGGTCCTCATCCTCCTCATTTCCTCATCCTCCTCATCTCCTCATCCTCCTCATCTCCTCAGCCTCCTCAGCTCCTCATCCTCCTCATCTCCTCATCCTCCTCTTCTCCTTATCCTCCTCAGCTCCTGATTCTCCTCATCTCCTCATCCTCCTTACGTCCTCAGCCTCTTCAGCTCCTCATCCTCCTCAGCTCCTCACTCTCCTCTCGTCTTCATCCTCATCATCTCCTCATCCCCTCTTCTCCTCATCCTCCTCAGCTCCTGATTCTCCTCATCTCCTCATCCTTCTCAGCTCCTCATCCTCTTCATCTCCTCCTCCCGCTCATCTCCTCATCCTCCTCATCTCCTCATCCTCCTCAGGTCCTCATCCTACTCAACCCCTCATCCTCCTTATTTCCTCATCCTCCTCAGGTGTTCATCGTCCTCATCCCCTCATCCTCCTCAGGTCCTCATCCTCCTCAACTCCTCGTCCTCCACAGCTCCTCATCCTCCTCAACTCCTCACCGTCCTCTTCTCCTCATCGTCCTCATCTCCTCATCCTCCTCAGCTTCTCATCCTCCTCAGCTCCTCATCCTCCTCAGGTCCTCATCCCCCTCACCTCCTCATCCTCCTCTGCTCCTCATCCTCCTCAGCTCCTCATCGTCCTCCTCTCCTCATCGTCCTGAACTCCTTATTCTCCTCAGGTCCTCATCTTGCTCAGCTCCTCATCCTCCTCAGGTCCTCATCCCCCTCAGCTCCTCATCCTCTTCATCTCCTCCTCCTCCTCAGCTCCTCAGCCTCCTCTGCTCCTCATCCTCCTCATCTCCTCATCCTACTCAGTTCCTCATCCTCCTCAGCTCCTCAGCCTCCTCTGCCCCTCATCCTCCTCAGGTCCTCATCCTCCTCAGCTCCTCATCCTCCTCATCTCCTCAATCTCCTCAGGTACTCATCTTCCTCAATTCCTCATTATCCTCATCTCCTTATCCTCCTCAGCTCCTCATCCTCCACAGTTCCTCATCCTCCTCAGCTCCTCAGCCTCCTCTGCCCCTCATCCTCCTCAGGTCCTCATCCTCCTCAGCTCCTCATCCTCCTCATCTCCTCAATCTCCTCAGGTACTCATCTTCCTCAACTCCTCATTCTCCTCATCTCCTTATCCTCCTCAGCTCCTCATCCTCCACAGTTCCTCATCCTCCTCAGCACCTCAGCCTCCTCTGCTCCTCATCCTCCTCAGGCCCTCATCCTCCTCATCTCCTCATCCTCCCCAGATCCGCATCCTCCTCATCTCCTCATCCTCCTCATCTCCTCATCCTCCTCATTTTCTCATCGTCCACAGGCCCTCATCCTCCACATCTCCTCATCCTCCTCAGGCCCTCATCCTCCTCAGATCCTTATCCTACTCAGCTCTTCATCCTCCTAATCTCCTCATCCTCCTCATCTTCCTCAGGTCCTCATCCTCCTCAGGTCCTCATCCTCCTCAGCACCTCATCCTCCTCATCTCCTCATCCTCCTCAGGTCCTCATCCTCCTCATCTCCTCATCCTCCTTAGATGCTCATCCTCCTCAAATCGTCATCCTCCGCAGCTCCTCATCCTCCTCTTCTCCTCATCCTCCTTATCTCCTCATCCTCCTCATCTCCTCAACTTCCTTATCCTCCTCAGGTCCTCATCCTCCTCAGCTCCTCTTCATCCTCAGGTCCTCAACCTCCTCATCTCATCCTCCTCATCACCTCAATCTCCTCAGCTCCTCATCCTCCACAGGTCCTCATCCTCCTAATCTCCTAATCTCCTCATCCTCCTCAGGTCCTCATCCTCCTCATCTCCTCTTCCTCCTCATCTCCTCTACCTCCTCATCTCCTCATCCTCCTCATCTCCTCATCCTCCTCATGTCCGCGTCCTCGTCATCTCATCTTCCTCAGGTCCTCCTCCTCCTCAGATCCTCATCTTCGTCATCTCCTCAACCTGCCCAGGTCCTCATACTCCTCATCTCCTCATCTCCTCATCCTCCTCAGCTCCTCATCCTCATCTCCTCAACCTCCTCATCACCTCATTCTCCTCATCTCCTCATCCTCCTCAGCTCCTCATTCTCCTCATCTCCTCATCCTCCTCAGCTCCTCAACCTCCTTGGGTCCTCATCCTCCTCACCTCCTCATTCTCCTCTGCTCCTCATTCTCCTCTGCTCCTCATCCTCCTCAGCTCCTCATTCTCCTCATCTTCTCATCCTCCTCAGCTCCTCAGGCACCTCAGCTCCTCATCCTCCTCAGCTCCTCATCCTCCTCAGGTCCTCATCCTCCTCACCTCCTCATCGTCCTCAGGTCCTCATCCTCCTCAGTTCCTCATCCTCCTCAGGTCCTCATCCTCCTCATCTCCTCAGCCTCCACAGCTCCTCATCCTACTCAGGTCCTCATCCTCCTCAGCTCCTGATCCTCCTCATTTCCTCATCCTCCTCATCTCCTCACCCACCTCAGGTCTTCATCCACCTAATTTCCTCATGCTCCTCATCTCCTCATCCTCCTCTTATCCTCATCCTCCTCATCTCCTTTTCCTCCTCATCTCCTCATCCTCCTCATCTCCTCACCCTCCTCAGCTCCTCATCCTCCTAAGCTCCTCATCCTCCGCAGCTCCTAATCCTCCTCAGGTCCTCATCCTCCTCATCTCCTCAGCCTCCTCAGCTCCTCATCCTCCTCAGGTCCTCATCCTCCTCATTTCCTCATCCTCCTCATCTCCTCATCCTCCTCATCTCCTCAGCTCCTCAGCTCCTCATCCTCCTCATCTCCTCATCCTCCTCTTCTCCTTATCCTCCTCAGCTCCTGATTCTCCTCATCTCCTCATCCTCCTCACGTCCTCAGCCTCTTCAGCTCCTCATCCTCCTCAGCTCCTCACTCTCCTCTCGTCTTCATCCTCATCATCTCCTCATCCCCTCTTCTCCTCATCCTCCTCAGCTCCTGATTCTCCTCATCTCCTCATCCTTCTCAGCTCCTCATCCTCTTCATCTCCTCCTCCCGCTCATCTCCTCATCCTCCTCATCTCCTCATCCTCCTCAGGTCCTCATCCTACTCAACCCCTCATCCTCCTTATCTCCTCATCCTCCTCAGGTGTTCATCGTCCTCATCCCCTCATCCTCCTCAGGTCCTCATCCTCCTCAACTCCTCGTCCTCCACAGCTCCTCATCCTCCTCAACTCCTCACCGTCCTCTTCTCCTCATCGTCCTCATCTCCTCATCCTCCTCAGCTTCTCATCCTCCTCAGCTCCTCATCCTCCTCAGGTCCTCATCCCCCTCACCTCCTCATCCTCCTCTGCTCCTCATCCTCCTCAGCTCCTCATCGTCCTCCTCTGCTCATCGTCCTGAACTCCTTATTCTCCTCAGGTCCTCATCTTGCTCAGCTCCTCATCCTCCTCAGGTCCTCATCCCCCTCAGCTCCTCATCCTCTTCATCTCCTCCTCCTCCTCAGCTCCTCAGCCTCCTCTGTTCCTCATCCTCCTCATCTCCTCATCCTACTCAGTTCCTCATCCTCCTCAGCTCCTCAGCCTCCTCTGCCCCTCATCCTCCTCAGGTCCTCATCCTCCTCAGCTCCTCATCCTCCTCATCTCCTCAATCTCCTCAGGTACTCATCTTCCTCAATTCCTCATTATCCTCATCTCCTTATCCTCCTCAGCTCCTCATCCTCCACAGTTCCTCATCCTCCTCAGCTCCTCAGCCTCCTCTGCCCCTCATCCTCCTCAGGTCCTCATCCTCCTCAGCTCCTCATCCTCCTCATCTCCTCAATCTCCTCAGGTACTCATCTTCCTCAACTCCTCATTCTCCTCATCTCCTTATCCTCCTCAGCTCCTCATCCTCCACAGTTCCTCATCCTCCTCAGCACCTCAGCCTCCTCTGCTCCTCATCCTCCTCAGGCCCTCATCCTCCTCATCTCCTCATCCTCCTCATCTCCTCATCCTCCCCAGATCCGCATCCTCCTCATCTCCTCATCCTCCTCATCTCCTCATCCTCCTCATTTTCTCATCATCCACAGGCCCTCATCCTCCACATCTCCTCATCCTCCTCAGGTCCTCATTCTCCTCATCTCCTCATCCTCCTCATCTCCTCATTCTCCTCATCTCCTCAGCCTCCTCATCTCCTCATCTCCTCACCTCCTCATCCTCCTCAGGTCCTCATCCTCCTCATCTCCTCATCCTCCTCATCTCCTCAGCCTCATCATCTCCTCATCTCCTCACCTCCTCATCCTCCTCAGCTCCTCATCCTCCTGATCTCCTCATCCTCCTCAGGTCCTTATCCTTCTCTTCTCCGCATCCTCCTCAGGTCCTCATCCACCTCATCTCCTCATCCTCCTCATCTCCTCATCCTCCTCAGGTCCTCATCCTCCTCATGTCCTCATCATCCTCATCTTCTCATCCTTCTCAGGTCCACATCCTCCTCATCTCCTCATCCTGCTCATCTCCTCATCCTCCTCTTCTCCTCAACCTCCTCAGGAACTCATCCTCATAAGCCCTCAGCCTCCTCAGCTCCTCACCCTCCTCATCTCCTCATCCTCCTCAGCTCCTCACGCTCCTCATCTCCTCATCCTCCTCAGGACCTCCTCCTCCTCATCTCCTCCTCCTCCTAATCTCCTCATCCTCCTCAGCTCCTCATCCTCCTCAGGTCCTCATCCTCCTCATCTCCTCAACCTCCTCAGCTCCTCATGCTCCTCATCTCCTCATCCTCCTCAGCTCCTCATTCTCCTCATCTCCTCATCCTCCTCAGCTCCTCATCCTCCTCATCTCCTCAATCTCCTCAGGTACTCATCTTCCTCAACTCCTCATTCTCCTCATCTCCTTATCCTCCTCAGCTCCTCATCCTCCACAGTTCCTCATCCTCCTCAGCACCTCAGCCTCCTCTGCTCCTGATCCTCCTCAGGCCCTCATCCTCCTCATCTCCTCATCCTCCTCATGTCCTCATCATCCTCATCTTCTCATCCTCCTCAGGTCCACATCCTCCTCATCTCCTCATCCTGCTCATCTCCTCATCCTCCTCTTCTCCTCATCCTCCTCAGGAACTCATCCTCATAAGCCCTCAGCCTCCTCAGCTCCTCACCCTCCTCATCTCCTCATCCTCCTCAGCTCCTCACGCTCCTCATCTCCTCATCCTCCTCAGGACCTCCTCCTCCTCATCTCCTCATCCTCCTAATCTCCTCATCCTCCTCAGCTCCTCATCCTCCTCAGGTCCTCATCCTCCTCATCTCCTCAACCTCCTCAGCTCCTCATGCTCCTCATCTCCTCATCCTCCTCAGCTCCTCCTTCTCCTCATCTCCTCATCCTCCCCAGATCTGCATCCTCCTCATATCCTCATCCTCCTCATCTCCTCTTCCTCCTCATATTCTCATCGTCCTCAGGGCCATCCTCCACATCTCCTCATCCTCCTCAGGTCCTCATTCTCCTCATCTCATCATCCTCCTCATCTCCTCATCCTCCTCAGCTCCTCATTCTCCTCATCTCCTCATCCTCATCATCTCCTCATCCTCCTCATCTCCTCAGCCTCCTCATCTCCTCATCTCCTCACCTCCTCATCCTCCTCAGCTCCTCATCCTCCCGATCTCCTCATCCTCCTCAGGTACTCATCCTTATCTTCTCCGCATCCTCCTCAGGTACTCATCCACCTCATCTCCTCATCCCCCTCATCTCCTCATCCTCCTCAGGTCCTCATCCTCCTCATGTCCGCATCATCCTCAGCTCTCCATTCTCCTCACGTCCTCATCCTCCTCATCTCCTCATCCTCCTCAGCTCCTCACCCTCCTCCTCTCCTCATCCTCCTCAGGTACTCCTCCTCCTCAGCTCCTCATCCTCCTCAGGTCCTCATCCTCCTCATCTGCTCATCGTCCTCATCTCCTCAGCCTCCTCAGGTCCTCATCCACCTCATCTCCTCATCCTCCTCATCTTCTCATCCTCTTCAGGTCCTCATCCTCCTCAGCTCTCCATTCTCCTCAGGTCCTCATCCTCCTCAGCTCCGCATCCTTATCAACTCCTCATCCTCCTCATCTCCTCATCCTCTTCAGGTCCTCATTCTCCTCATCTCCTCACCCTTCTCAGCTCTTCACCCTCCTCAGGTCCTCATCCTCCACACCTCCTCCTCCTCCTCATCTCCTCATCCTCCTCATCTCCTCATCCTCCTCTTCGCCTCATCCTCCTCATCTCCTCAATCTCCTCTTCTCCTCATCCTTCCCATCACCTCATCCTCCTCATCTCCTCATCCTCCTCATCTCCTCATTCTCCTCAGCTCCTCATTCTCCTCATCTCCTCATCCTCCTCAGCTCCTCAACCTCCTTGGGTCCTCATCCTCCTCACCTCCTCATTCTCCTCTGCTCCTCATTCTCCTCTGCTCCTCATCCTCCTCAGCTCCTCATTCTCCTCATCTTCTCATCCTCCTCAGCTCCTCAGGCACCTCAGCTCCTCATCCTCCTCAGCTCCTCATCCTACTCAGCTCCTCATCGTCCTCAGGTCCTCATCCTCCTCACCTCCTCATCCTCCTCAGGTCCTCATCCTCCTCATCTCCTCAGCCTCCACAGCTCCTCATCCTACTCAGGTCCTCATCCTCCTCAGCTCCTGATCCTCCTCATTTCCTCATCCTCCTCATCTCCTCACCCACCTCAGGTCTTCATCCACCTAATTTCCTCATGCTCCTCATCTCCTCATCCTCCTCTTATCCTCATCCTCCTCATCTCCTTTTCCTCCTCATCTCCTCATCCTCCTCATCTCCTCACCCTCCTCAGCTCCTCATCCTCCTAAGCTCCTCATCCTCCGCAGCTCCTCATCCTCCTCAGCTCCTCACTCTCCTCTCGTCTTCATCCTCATCATCTCCTCATCCCCTCTTCTCCTCATCCTCCTCAGCTCCTGATTCTCCTCATCTCCTCATCCTTCTCAGCTCCTCATCCTCTTCATCTCCTCCTCCCGCTCATCTCCTCATCCTCCTCATCTCCTCATCCTCCTCAGGTCCTCATCCTACTCAACCCCTCATCCTCCTTATCTCCTCAACCTCCTCAGGTGTTCATCGTCCTCATCCCCTCATCCTCCTCAGGTCCTCATCCTCCTCAACTCCTCGTCCTCCACAGCTCCTCATCCTCCTCAACTCCTCACCGTCCTCTTCTCCTCATCGTCCTCATCTCCTCATCCTCCTCAGCTTCTCATCCTCCTCAGCTCCTCATCCTCCTCAGGTCCTCATCCCCCTCACCTCCTCATCCTCCTCTGCTCCTCATCCTCCTCAGCTCCTCATCGTCCTCCTCTCCTCATCGTCCTGAACTCCTTATTCTCCTCAGGTCCTCATCTTGCTCAGCTCCTCATCCTCCTCAGGTCCTCATCCCCCTCAGCTCCTCATCCTCTTCATCTCCTCCTCCTCCTCAGCTCCTCAGCCTCCTCTGTTCCTCATCCTCCTCATCTCCTCATCCTACTCAGGTCCTCATCCTCCTCAGCTCCTCAGCCTCCTCTGCCCCTCATCCTCCTCAGGTCCTCATCCTCCTCAGCTCCTCATCCTCCTCATCTCCTCAATCTCCTCAGGTACTCATCTTCCTCAACTCCTCATTATCCTCATCTCCTTATCCTCCTCATCTCCTCATCCTCCACAGTTCCTCATCCTCCTCAGCTCCTCAGCCTCCTCTGCCCCTCATCCTCCTCAGGTCCTCATCCTCCTCAGCTCCTCATCCTCCTCATCTCCTCAATCTCCTCAGGTACTCATCTTCCTCAACTCCTCATTCTCCTCATCTCCTTATCCTCCTCAGCTCCTCATCCTCCACAGTTCCTCATCCTCCTCAGCTCCTCAGCCTCCTCTGCTCCTCATCCTCCTCAGGCCCTCATCCTTCTCATGTCCTCATCCTCCTCAGCTCCTCATCCCCCTCAGCTACTCATCCTCCTCAGCTCCTCATCCTCCTCAGCTCCTCAGCCTCCTTTGCTCCTCCTCCTCCTCAGGTCCGCTTCGTCCTCATTTCCTCATCCGCCTCATCTCCTCATGCTCCTCTGCTCCTCATCCTCGTCAGTTGGTCATCCTCCTCAGGTCCTCCCCCTCCTCAGTTCCTCATTCTCCTCATCTCCTCATCCTCCTCAGGTACTCCCCTCCTCAACTCCTCATCCTCCTCATCTCCTCATCCTCCTCAGCTACTCATCCTACTCAGCTCCTCATCCTTCTCTGCTCCTCATTCTCCTCAGGTCCTCATCCTCCTCAGCTCCTCAGCCTCCTCATCTCCTCATCCTCATCATCTCTTCATCCTCCTCAGCTCGTCATCCTCCTCAGCAACTCATTCTCCTCAGCTCCTCATCCTCCTCAGCTCCTCAGCCTCCTCTGCTCCTCATCCTCCTCAGGTCCTAATTCTCCACAGCTTCTAATCCTCTTAGGGTCCTCATCCCGCTCAGCTCCTCATCCTCCTCAGCTCCTCATCCTCCTCAGGTCCTCACCCCCCTCCGGTCCTCATCCGCATTAGCTCCTCATCCTCCTCAGCTCCTCATCCTCCTCAGCTCCTCATCCTCCTCAATGCTTCATCCTCCTCAGGTCCTCATCCTCCTCATCTCCTCATCCCCCTCATCTCCTCATCCTCCTCAGGTCCACATCATCCTCAGCTCCTCATCCTCCTCAGCTCCTCATCCTACTCAGCTCCTCATCGTCCTCAGGTCCTCATCCTCCTCAGTTCCTCATCCTCCTCAGGTCCTCATCCTCCTCATCTCCTCAGCCTCCACAGCTCCTCATCCTACTCAGGTCCTCATCCTCCTCAGCTCCTGATCCTCCTCATTTCCTCATCCTCCTCATCTCCTCACCCACCTCAGGTCTTCATCCACCTAATTTCCTCATGCTCCTCATCTCCTCATCCTCCTCTTATCCTCATCCTCCTCATCTCCTTTTCCTCCTCATCTCCTCATCCTCCTCATCTCCTCACCCTCCTCAGCTCCTCATCCTCCTAAGCTCCTCATCCTCCGCAGCTCCTAATCCTCCTCAGGTCCTCATCCTCCTCATCTCCTCAGCCTCCTCAGCTCCTCATCCTCCTCAGGTCCTCATCCTCCTCATTTCCTCATCCTCCTCATCTCCTCATCCTCCTCATCTCCTCAGCTCCTCAGCTCCTCATCCTCCTCATCTCCTCATCCTCCTCTTCTCCTTATCCTCCTCAGCTCCTGATTCTCCTCATCTCCTCATCCTCCTCACGTCCTCAGCCTCTTCAGCTCCTCATCCTCCTCAGCTCCTCACTCTCCTCTCGTCTTCATCCTCATCATCTCCTCATCCCCTCTTCTCCTCATCCTCCTCAGCTCCTGATTCTCCTCATCTCCTCATCCTTCTCAGCTCCTCATCCTCTTCATCTCCTCCTCCCGCTCATCTCCTCATCCTCCTCATCTCCTCATCCTCCTCAGGTCCTCATCCTACTCAACCCCTCATCCTCCTTATCTCCTCATCCTCCTCAGGTGTTCATCGTCCTCATCCCCTCATCCTCCTCAGGTCCTCATCCTCCTCAACTCCTCGTCCTCCACAGCTCCTCATCCTCCTCAACTCCTCACCGTCCTCTTCTCCTCATCGTCCTCATCTCCTCATCCTCCTCAGCTTCTCATCCTCCTCAGCTCCTCATCCTCCTCAGGTCCTCATCCCCCTCACCTCCTCATCCTCCTCTGCTCCTCATCCTCCTCAGCTCCTCATCGTCCTCCTCTCCTCATCGTCCTGAACTCCTTATTCTCCTCAGGTCCTCATCTTGCTCAGCTCCTCATCCTCCTCAGGTCCTCATCCCCCTCAGCTCCTCATCCTCTTCATCTCCTCCTCCTCCTCAGCTCCTCAGCCTCCTCTGCTCCTCATCCTCCTCATCTCCTCATCCTACTCAGTTCCTCATCCTCCTCAGCTCCTCAGCCTCCTCTGCCCCTCATCCTCCTCAGGTCCTCATCCTCCTCAGCTCCTCATCCTCCTCATCTCCTCAATCTCCTCAGGTACTCATCTTCCTCAATTCCTCATTATCCTCATCTCCTTATCCTCCTCAGCTCCTCATCCTCCACAGTTCCTCATCCTCCTCAGCTCCTCGGCCTCCTCTGCCCCTCATCCTCCTCAGGTCCTCATCCTCCTCAGCTCCTCATCCTCCTCATCTCCTCAATCTCCTCAGGTACTCATCTTCCTCAACTCCTCATTCTCCTCATCTCCTTATCCTACTCAGCTCCTCATCCTCCACAGTTCCTCATCCTCCTCAGCACCTCAGCCTCCTCTGCTCCTCATCCTCCTCAGGCCCTCATCCTCCTCATCTCCTCATCCTCCTCATCTCCTCATCCTCCCCAGATCCGCATCCTCCTCATCTCCTCATCCTCCTCATCTCCTCATCCTCCTCATTTTCTCATCATCCACAGGCCCTCATCCTCCACATCTCCTCATCCTCCTCAGGTCCTCATTCTCCTCATCTCCTCATCCTCCTCATCTCCTCATTCTCCTCATCTCCTCAGCCTCCTCATCTCCTCATCTCCTCACCTCCTCATCCTCCTCAGCTCCTCATCCTCCTGATCTCCTCATCCTCCTCAGGTCCTTATCCTTCTCTTCTCCGCATCCTCCTCAGGTCCTCATCCACCTCATCTCCTCATCCTCCTCATCTCCTCATCCTCCTCAGGTCCTCATCCTCCTCATGTCCTCATCATCCTCATCTTCTCATCCTTCTCAGGTCCACATCCTCCTCATCTCCTCATCCTGCTCATCTCCTCATCCTCCTCTTCTCCTCAACCTCCTCAGGAACTCATCCTCATAAGCCCTCAGCCTCCTCAGCTCCTCACCCTCCTCATCTCCTCATCCTCCTCAGCTCCTCACGCTCCTCATCTCCTCATCCTCCTCAGGACCTCCTCCTCCTCATCTCCTCATCCTCCTAATCTCCTCATCCTCCTCAGCTCCTCATCCTCCTCAGGTCCTCATCCTCCTCATCTCCTCAACCTCCTCAGCTCCTCATGCTCCTCATCTCCTCATCCTCCTCAGCTCCTCATTCTCCTCATCTCCTCATCCTCCTCAGCTCCTCATCCTCCTCATCTCCTCAATCTCCTCAGGTACTCATCTTCCTCAACTCCTCATTCTCCTCATCTCCTTATCCTCCTCAGCTCCTCATCCTCCACAGTTCCTCATCCTCCTCAGCACCTCAGCCTCCTCTGCTCCTGATCCTCCTCAGGCCCTCATCCTCCTCATCTCCTCATCCTCCTCATGTCCTCATCATCCTCATCTTCTCATCCTCCTCAGGTCCACATCCTCCTCATCTCCTCATCCTGCTCATCTCCTCATCCTCCTCTTCTCCTCATCCTCCTCAGGAACTCATCCTCATAAGCCCTCAGCCTCCTCAGCTCCTCACCCTCCTCATCTCCTCATCCTCCTCAGCTCCTCACGCTCCTCATCTCCTCATCCTCCTCAGGACCTCCTCCTCCTCATCTCCTCATCCTCCTAATCTCCTCATCCTCCTCAGCTCCTCATCCTCCTCAGGTCCTCATCCTCCTCATCTCCTCAACCTCCTCAGCTCCTCATGCTCCTCATCTCCTCATCCTCCTCAGCTCCTCCTTCTCCTCATCTCCTCATCCTCCCCAGATCCGCATCCTCCTCATATCCTCATCCTCCTCATCTCCTCTTCCTCCTCATATTCTCATCGTCCTCAGGGCCATCCTCCACATCTCCTCATCCTCCTCAGGTCCGCATTCTCCTCATCTCATCATCCTCCTCATCTCCTCATCCTCCTCAGCTCCTCATTCTCCTCATCTCCTCATCCTCATCATCTCCTCATCCTCCTCATCTCCTCAGCCTCCTCATCTCCTCATCTCCTCACCTCCTCATCCTCCTCAGCTCCTCATCCTCCCGATCTCCTCATTCTCCTCAGGTACTCATCCTTATCTTCTCCGCATCCTCCTCAGGTACTCATCCACCTCATCTCCTCATCCCCCTCATCTCCTCATCCTCCTCAGGTCCTCATCCTCCTCATGTCCGCATCATCCTCAGCTCTCCATTCTCCTCACGTCCTCATCCTCCTCATCTCCTCATCCTCCTCAGCTCCTCACCCTCCTCCTCTCCTCATCCTCCTCAGGTACTCCTCCTCCTCAGCTCCTCATCCTCCTCAGGTCCTCATCCTCCTCATCTGCTCATCGTCCTCATCTCCTCAGCCTCCTCAGGTCCTCATCCACCTCATCTCCTCATCCTCCTCATCTTCTCATCCTCTTCAGGTCCTCATCCTCCTCAGCTCTCCATTCTCCTCAGGTCCTCATCCTCCTCAGCTCCGCATCCTTATCAACTCCTCATCCTCCTCATCTCCTCATCCTCTTCAGGTCCTCATTCTCCTCATCTCCTCACCCTTCTCAGCTCTTCACCCTCCTCAGGTCCTCATCCTCCACACCTCCTCCTCCTCCTCATCTCCTCATCCTCCTTATCTCCTCATCCTCCTCTTCGCCTCATCCTCCTCATCTCCTCAATCTCCTCTTCTCCTCATCCTTCCCATCACCTCATCCTCCTCATCTCCTCATCCTCCTCATCTCCTCATCCTCCTCAGCTCCTCATTCTCCTCATCTCCTCATCCTCCTCAGCTCCTCAACCTCCTTGGGTCCTCATCCTCCTCACCTCCTCATTCTCCTCTGCTCCTCATTCTCCTCTGCCCCTCATCCTCCTCAGCTCCTCATTCTCCTCATCTTCTCATCCTCCTCAGCTCCTCAGGCACCTCAGCTCCTCATCCTCCTCAGCTCCTCATCCTACTCAGCTCCTCATCGTCCTCAGGTCCTCATCCTCCTCAGTTCCTCATCCTCCTCAGGTCCTCATCCTCCTCATCTCCTCAGCCTCCACAGCTCCTCATCCTACTCAGGTCCTCATCCTCCTCAGCTCCTGATCCTCCTCATTTCCTCATCCTCCTCATCTCCTCACCCACCTCAGGTCTTCATCCACCTAATTTCCTCATGCTCCTCATCTCCTCATCCTCCTCTTATCCTCATCCTCCTCATCTCCTTTTCCTCCTCATCTCCTCATCCTCCTCATCTCCTCACCCTCCTCAGCTCCTCATCCTCCTAAGCTCCTCATCCTCCGCAGCTCCTAATCCTCCTCAGGTCCTCATCCTCCTCATCTCCTCAGCCTCCTCAGCTCCTCATCCTCCTCAGGTCCTCATCCTCCTCATTTCCTCATCCTCCTCATCTCCTCATCCTCCTCATCTCCTCAGCTCCTCATCCTCCTCATCTCCTCATCCTCCTCTTCTCCTTATCCTCCTCAGCTCCTGATTCTCCTCATCTCCTCATCCTCCTCACGTCCTCAGCCTCTTCAGCTCCTCATCCTCCTCAGCTCCTCACTCTCCTCTCGTCTTCATCCTCATCATCTCCTCATCCCCTCTTCTCCTCATCCTCCTCAGCTCCTGATTCTCCTCATCTCCTCATCCTTCTCAGCTCCTCATCCTCTTCATCTCCTCCTCCTGCTCATCTCCTCATCCTCCTCATCTCCTCATCCTCCTCAGGTCCTCATCCTACTCAACCCCTCATCCTCCTTATCTCCTCAACCTCCTCAGGTGTTCATCGTCCTCATCCCCTCATCCTCCTCAGGTCCTCATCCTCCTCAACTCCTCGTCCTCCACAGCTCCTCATCCTCCTCAACTCCTCACCGTCCTCTTCTCCTCATCGTCCTCATCTCCTCATCCTCCTCAGCTTCTCATCCTCCTCAGCTCCTCATCCTCCTCAGGTCCTCATCCCCCTCACCTCCTCATCCTCCTCTGCTCCTCATCCTCCTCAGCTCCTCATCGTCCTCCTCTCCTCATCGTCCTGAACTCCTTATTCTCCTCAGGTCCTCATCTTGCTCAGCTCCTCATCCTCCTCAGGTCCTCATCCCCCTCAGCTCCTCATCCTCTTCATCTCCTCCTCCTCCTCAGCTCCTCAGCCTCCTCTGTTCCTCATCCTCCTCATCTCCTCATCCTACTCAGGTCCTCATCCTCCTCAGCTCCTCAGCCTCCTCTGCCCCTCATCCTCCTCAGGTCCTCATCCTCCTCAGCTCCTCATCCTCCTCATCTCCTCAATCTCCTCAGGTACTCATCTTCCTCAACTCCTCATTATCCTCATCTCCTTATCCTCCTCATCTCCTCATCCTCCACAGTTCCTCATCCTCCTCAGCTCCTCAGCCTCCTCTGCCCCTCATCCTCCTCAGGTCCTCATCCTCCTCAGCTCCTCATCCTCCTCATCTCCTCAATCTCCTCAGGTACTCATCTTCCTCAACTCCTCATTCTCCTCATCTCCTTATCCTCCTCAGCTCCTCATCCTCCACAGTTCCTCATCCTCCTCAGCTCCTCAGCCTCCTCTGCTCCTCATCCTCCTCAGGCCCTCATCCTTCTCATGTCCTCATCCTCCTCAGCTCCTCATCCCCCTCAGCTACTCATCCTCCTCAGCTCCTCATCCTCCTCAGCTCCTCAGCCTCCTTTGCTCCTCCTCCTCCTCAGGTCCGCTTCGTCCTCATTTCCTCATCCGCCTCATCTCCTCATGCTCCTCTGCTCCTCATCCTCGTCAGTTGGTCATCCTCCTCAGGTCCTCCCCCTCCTCAGTTCCTCATTCTCCTCATCTCCTCATCCTCCTCAGGTACTCCCCTCCTCAACTCCTCATCCTCCTCATCTCCTCATCCTCCTCAGCTACTCATCCTACTCAGCTCCTCATCCTTCTCTGCTCCTCATTCTCCTCAGGTCCTCATCCTCCTCAGCTCCTCAGCCTCCTCATCTCCTCATCCTCATCATCTCTTCATCCTCCTCAGCTCGTCATCCTCCTCAGCAACTCATTCTCCTCAGCTCCTCATCCTCCTCAGCTCCTCAGCCTCCTCTGCTCCTCATCCTCCTCAGGTCCTAATTCTCCACAGCTTCTAATCCTCTTAGGGTCCTCATCCCGCTCAGCTCCTCATCCTCCTCAGGTCCTCATCCTCCTCAGGTCCTCACCCCCCTCCGGTCCTCATCCGCATTAGCTCCTCATCCTCCTCAGCTCCTCATCCTCCTCAGCTCCTCAGCCTCCTTTGCTCCTCCTCCTCCTCAGGTCCGCTTCGTCCTCATTTCCTCATCCGCCTCATCTCCTCATGCTCCTCTGCTCCTCATCCTCGTCAGTTGGTCATCCTCCTCAGGTCCTCCCCCTCCTCAGTTCCTCATTCTCCTCATCTCCTCATCCTCCTCAGGTACTCCCCTCCTCAACTCCTCATCCTCCTCATCTCCTCATCCTCCTCAGCTACTCATCCTACTCAGCTCCTCATCCTTCTCTGCTCCTCATTCTCCTCAGGTCCTCATCCTCCTCAGCTCCTCAGCCTCCTCATCTCCTCATCCTCATCATCTCTTCATCCTCCTCAGCTCGTCATCCTCCTCAGCAACTCATTCTCCTCAGCTCCTCATCCTCCTCAGCTCCTCAGCCTCCTCTGCTCCTCATCCTCCTCAGGTCCTAATTCTCCACAGCTTCTAATCCTCTTAGGGTCCTCATCCCGCTCAGCTCCTCATCCTCCTCAGGTCCTCATCCTCCTCAGGTCCTCACCCCCCTCCGGTCCTCATCCGCATTAGCTCCTCATCCTCCTCAGCTCCTCATCCTCCTCAGCTCCTCATCCTCCTCAATGCTTCATCCTCCTCAGGTCCTCATCCTCCTCATCTCCTCATCCCCCTCATCTCCTCATCCTCCTCAGGTCCACATCATCCTCAGCTCCTCATCCTCCTCATCTCCTCAACCTCCTCAGGTACTCATCTTCCTCAACTCCTCATCCTCCTCAGCTCCTCATTCGTCTCAGGTCCTCATCCTCCTCAGCTCCTCACCCTCCTCATCTCCTCATCCCCTTCAGGTACTCCTCCTCCTCAGCTCCTCATCCTCCTCAGGGCCTCATCCTCCTCATCTGCTCTTTCTCCTCATCTCCTCATCCGCCTCAGGTAATCTTCCTCCTCATCTCCTCATCCTCCTCAGCTCCTCATTCGTCTCAGGTCCTCATCCTCCTCAGCACCTCACCCTACTCATCTCCTCATCCTTCTCAGGTACTTCTCCTCCTCACCTCCTCATCCTCCTCAGGTCCTCATCCTCCTCATCTCCTCATCCTCCTCATCTCCTCATCCTCCCCAGATCCGCATCCTCCTCATTTCCTCATCCTCCTCATCTCCTCATCCTCATTTTCTCATCGTCCACAGGCCCTCATCCTCCACATCTCCTCATCCTCCTCAGGTCCTCATTCTCCTCATCTCCTCATCCTCCTCATCTCCTCATCCTCCTCATCTCCTCAGCCTCATCATCTCCTCATCTCCTCACCTCCTCATCCTCCTCAGCTCCTCATCCTCCTGATCTCCTCATCCTCCTCAGGTCCTTATCCTTCTCTTCTCCGCATCCTCCTCAGGTCCTCATCCACCTCATCTCCTCATCCTCCTCATCTCCTCATCCTCCTCAGGTCCTCATCCTCTTCAGGAACTGATCCTCTTAAGCCCTCAGCCTCCTCAGCTCCTCACCCTCCTCATCTCCTCATCCTCCTCAGCTCCTCACCCTCCTCATCTCCTCATCCTCTTCAGGTACTCCTCCTCCTCAGCTCCTCATCCTCCTCAGGTCCTCATCCTCCTCATCTGCTCATCCTCCTCATCTTCTCAGCCTCCTCAGGTCCTCATCCACCTCATCTCATCCTCCTCATCTTCTCATCCTCTTCAGGTCCTCATCCTCCTCATCTCCTCACCCTCCTCATCTCCTCATCCTCCTCATCTCCTCAGCCTCATCATCTCCTCATCTCCTCACCTCCTCATCCTCCTCAGCTCCTCACCCTCCTGATCTCCTCATCCTACTCAGTTACTCATCCTTCTCTTCTCCGCATCCTCCTCAGATACTCATCCACCACATCTCCTCATCACGCTCATCTCCTCATCCTCCTCAGGTCCTCATCCTCCTCATGTCCGCATCATCCTCATCTTCTCACCCTCCTCAGGTCCACTTCCTCCAAATCTCCTGATCCTGCTCATCTCCTCATCCTCCTCTTCTCCTCATCCTCCTCTGGAACTCATCCTCCTAAGCCCTCAGCCTCCTCATATCCTCATCCACCTCATCTCCTCATCCTCCTCAGCTCCTCACCCTCCTCCTCTCCTCATCCTCCTCAGGTACTCCTCCTCCTCAGCTCCTCATCCTCCTCAGGTCCTCATCCTTCTCATCTGCTCATCGTCCTCATCTCCTCAGCCTCCACAGGTCCTCATCCACCTCATCTCCTCATCCTCCTCATTTTCTCATCCTCTTCAGGTCCTCATCCTCCTCATGTCCGCATCATCCTCAGCTCTCCATTCTCCTCAGGTCCTCATCCTCCTCATCTCCTCCTCCTCCTCAGCTCTTCACCCTCCTCCTCTCCTCATCCATCCACAGGTACTCCTCCTCCTCAGCTCCTCATCCTCCTCATCTGCTCATCGTCCTCATCTCCTCAGCCTCCTCAGGTCCTCATCCATCTCATCTCCTCATCCTCCTCATCTTCTCATCTTCTACAGGTCCTCATCCTCCTCCGCTCTCCATTCTCCTCAGGTCCTCATCCTCCTCACCTCCTCATCCTTATCAGCTCCTCATCCTCCTCAACTCCTCATCCTCCTCAGGTCCTCATTCTCCTCATCACCCTCCTCAGCTCCTCACCCTCCTCAGGTCCTCATCTTCCACACCTCCTCATCCTCCTCATCTCCTCAACCTCCTCATCTCCTCATCCTCCTCTTCGCCTCATCCTCCTCATCTCCTCAATCTCCTCTTCTCCTCATCCTTCCCATCACCTCATCCTCCTCATCTCCTCATCCTCCTCAACTCCTCATTCTCCTCATCTCCTCATCCCCCTCAGCTCCTCAACCTCCTTGGGTCCTCATTCTCCTCACCTCCTCATCCTCCTCTGCTCCTCATTCTCCTCTGCACCTAATCCTCCTCAGCTCCTCATTCTCCTCATCTGCTCATCCTCCTCAGCTCCTCAGGCACCTCAGCTCCTCATCCTCCTCAGGTCCTCATCCTCCTCACCTCCTCATCGTCCTCAGGTCCTCATCCTCCTCATCTCCTCAGCCTCCGCAGCTCCTCATCCTACTCAGGTCCTCATCCTCCTCAGCTCCTCATCCTCCTCATTTCCTCATCCTCCTCATCTCCTCACCCACCTCAGGTCTTCATCCACCTAATTTCCTCATGCTCCTCATCTCTTCATCCTCCTCTTATCCTCATCCTCCTCATCTCCTTTTCCTCCTCATCTCCTCATCCTCCTCATCTCACCCTCCTCAGCTCCTCATCCTCCTAAGCTCCTCATCCTCCTCAGCTCCTAATCCTCCTCAGGTCCTCATCCTCCTCATCTCCTCAGCCTCTTCAGCTCCTCATCCTCCTCAGGTCCTCATCCTCCTCATTTCCTCATCCTCCTCATCTCCTCATCCTCCTCATCTCCTCAGACTCCTCAGCTCCTCAGCCTCCTCAGCTCCTCATCCTCCTCAGCTCCTCATCCTCCTCATCTCCTCATCCTCCTCTTCTCCTAATCCTTCTCAGCTCTTGATTCTCCTCATCTCCTCATCCTCCTCAGGTCCTCAGCCTCTTCACCTCCTCATCCTCCTGAACTCCTCACTCTCCTCTGGTCTTCATCCTCCTCATCTCCTCATCCCCTCTTCTCCTCATCCTCCTCAGCTCCTGATTCTCCTCATCTCCTCAAGCTCCTCATCTGCTCATCCTTCTCAGCTCCTCATCCTTTTCATCTCCTCCTCCTCCTCATCTCCTCATCCTCCTCATCTCCTCATCCTCCTTAGGTCCTCATCCTACTCAACCCCTCATCCTCCTTATCTCCTCGTCCTCCTCAGGTGTTCATCGTACTCAACCCCTCATCCTCCTCAGGTCCTCATCCTCCTCAACTCATCATCTTCCTCAGCTCCTCATCCTCCTCAGCTCCTCACCGTCCTCCTCTCCTCATCGTCCTCATCTCCTCATCCCCCTCAGCTTCTCATCCTCCTCAGCTCCTCATCCTCCTCAGGTCTTCCTCCCCTCACCTCCTCATCCTCCTCAGCTCCTCATCCTCCTCAGCTCCTCATCGTCCTCCTCTCCTCATCGTCCTCAACTCCTTATTCTCCTCAGGTCCTCATCTTGCTCAGCTCCTCATCCTCCTCACGTCCTCATCCCCATCAGCTCCTCATCCTCTTCATCTCCTCCTCCTCCTCAGCTCCTCAGCCTCCTCTGCTCATCATCCTCCTCATCTCATCCTACTCAGGTCCTCATCCTCCTCAGCTCCTCAGCCTCCTCTGCTCCTCATCCTCCTCAGGTCCTCATCCTCCTCAGCTCCTCATCCTTCTCATCTCCTCAACCTCCTCAGGTACTCATCTTCCTCAATTCCTCATCATCCTCATCTGCTTATCCTCCTCAGGTCCTCATCTTCCTCAGCCGCTCATCTTCCCCATCTCCTTATCCTCCTCAGCTCCTCATCCTACTCATCTCCTCATCCTCCTCATCTCCCCATGCTCCTCATCTCCTCATCGTCCTCAGGTCCTCATCCTCCTCAGGTCCTCATCCTCCTCAGCTCCTCATCCTCCTCTTCTCCTCATCCTCCTCATCTCCTCATCCTCCTCAGCTCCTCATCCGCCTCTTCTCATCCCACTCAGGTCGTAATCCTCCGCATCTTCTCATCCTCCTAATTTCCTCATCCTCCTCATCTCCGCATCCTCCTCAGCTCCTCATCCTCCTCAGCTCTCCATCCTCCTCAGCTCCTCATCCTCCTCATCTCCTCATGCTGCTCATCTCTTCATCCTCCTAATCTCCTCATCCTCCTCAGCTCCACATCCTCCTCATCTCCTCATGCTCCTCAGATCCTCATCCTCCGAACCTCCTCATCCTCCTCATCTCCTCATTCTCCTCTTGTCCTCATCCTCCTCATCTCCTCATCCTCTTCATCTCCTCATCCTCCTCAGCTCCTCATCCTCCTCAGCTCTCCATCCTCCTCAGCTCCTCATCCTCCTCAGCTCCTCATCCTCCTCAGCTCCTCATCCTCCTCATCTCCTCATGCTGCTCATCTCTTCATCCTCCTAATCTCCTCATCCTCCTCAGCTCCACATCCTCCTCATCTCCTCATGCTCCTCAGATCCTCATCCTCCTAATCTCCTCATCCTCCTCATCTCCTCATCCTCCTCTTGTCCTCATCCTCCTCATCTCCTCTTCCTCTTCATCTCCTCATCCTCCTCAGGTCCTCATCCTCCTCAGCTCCTCATCCTCCTCAGCTCCTCATCCTCCTCAGGTCCTCATCCTCCTCAGCCCCTCAACCTCCTCATCTCCTCATAGTCCTCAGGTCCTCATCCTCCTCATCTCCTCTTCCTCATCAGCTGCTTTTCCTCCTAACCTCCTCATCCTCCTCATCTCCTCATTGTCCTCAGGTCCTCATCCTTCTCAGTGCCTCATCCTCCTCATCTCCTCATCCTCCTCAGCTCCTCATTCTCCTAATCTCCTCATCCTCCTCAGCTCCTCATCCTCCTCTTGTCCTCATCCTCCTCATCTCCTCATCCTCTTCATCTCCTCATCCTCCTCAGGTCCTCATCCTCCTCATCTCCTCTTCCTCCTCAGCTCCTCATTCTCCTCATCTCCTCATCCTCCTCAGCTCCTCATCCTCCTCAGCTCCTCATCCTCCTCTGCTCCTCATCCTCCTCATCTCCTCATCCTCCTCAGCTCCTCATCCTCCTCAGCTCCTCATCCTACTCAGGTCGCATCCTCTTCACCTCCTCACCGTCCTCAGGTCCTCATCCTCCTCATCTGTTCATCCTCCTCATCTCCTCATACTCCTCATCTTCTCATCGTCCTCAGGTCCTCATCCTCCTCATCTCCTCCTCCTCCTAATCTCCTGATCCTCCTCAGCTCCTCATCCTCCTCAGGTCCTCATCCTCCTCATCTCCTCAACCTCCCCAGCTCCTCATTAGTCTCAGGTCCTCATCCTCCTCAGCTCCTCATTCTCCTCATCTCCTCATCCTCCTCAGGTCCTCATACTCCTCATGTCCTCATCCTCCTCATCTCCTCATCCTCCTCATTTTCTCATCGTCCTCAGGCCCATCCTCCACATCTCCTCATCCACCTTAGGTCCTCATTCTCCTCATCTCATCATCCTCCTCATCTCCTCATCCTCCTCAGCTCCTCATTCTCCTCATATCCTCATCCTCATCATCTCCTCATTCTCCTCATCTCCTCAGCCTCATCATCTCCTCATCTCCTCACCTCCTCATCCTCCTCAGCTCCTCATCCTCCTAATCTCCTCATCCTCCTCAGGTACTCATCCTTATCTTCTCCGCATCCTCCTCAGGTACTCATCCACCTCATCTCCTCATCCCCCTCACCTCCTCATCCTCCTCAGGTCCTCATCCTCCTCATGTCCGCATCATCCTCAGCTCTCCATTCTCCTCAGGTCCTCATCCTCCTCATTTCCTCATCCTCCACAGTTCCTAACCCTCCTCCTCTCCTCATCCTCCTCAGGTACTCCTCCTCCTCAGCTCCTCATCCTCCTCATTTCCTCATCCTCCACAGTTCCTAACCCTCCTCCTCTCCTCATCCTCCTCAGCTCCTCACCCTCCTCATCTCCTCATCCCCTTCAGGTACTCCTCCTCCTCAGCTCCTCATCCACCTCAGGGCCTCATCCTCCTCATCTGCTCTTTCTCCTCATCTCCTCATCCTCCTCAGGTCCTCTTCCTCCTCATCTCCTCATCCTCCTCAGCTCCTCATTCGTCTCAGGTCCTCATCCTCCTCAGCTACTCACCCTCCTCATCTCCTCATCCTCCTCAGGTACTCCTCCTCCTCACCTCCTCATCCTCCTCAGGTCCTCGTCCTTCTCATCTGCTCATTCTCCTCATCTCCTCATCCTCCTCAGGTCCTCATCCTCCTCATATCCTCATTCTCCTCTTCTCTTCATCATTCTCAACACATCCTCTTCCTCATCTCCTCATCCTCCTCATCTCCTCATCCTCCTCATTTTCTCATCGTCCACAGGCCCTCATCCTCCACATCTCCTATCCTCCTCAGGTCCTCATTCTCCTCATCTCCTCATCCTCCTCATCTCCTCATCCTCCTCATCTCCTCAGCCTCATCATCTCCTCATCTCCTCACCTCCTCATCCTCCTCAGCTCCTCATCCTCCTGATCTCCTCATCCTCCTCAGGTCCTTATCCTTCTCTTCTCCGCATCCTCCTCAGGTCCTCATCCTCCTCATGTCCTCATCATCCTCATCTTCTCATCCTCCTCAGGTCCACATCCTCCTCATCTCCTCATCCTGCTCATCTCCTCATCCTCCTCTTCTCCTCATCCTCCTCTGGAACTCATCCTCCTAAGCCCTCAGCCTCCTCATATCCTCATCCTCCTCATCTCCTCATTCTAGTCAGCTCCTCACCCTCCTCATCTCTCATCCTCCTCAGGTACTCCTCCTCCTCAGCTCCTCATCCTCCTCAGGTCCTCATCCTCCTCATCTCCTCATCCTCCTCATCTCCTCATCCTCCTCAGGTCCTCATCCTCCTCATCTCCTCATCCTCCTCATCTCCTCATCCTCCTCAGGTCCTCAACCTCCTCATCTCCTCATCCTCCTCATCTCCTCATCCTCCTCATCTCCTCATTCTCCTCATCTCCTCATCCTCCTCAGGCCCTAATCCTCCTCAGATACTTATCCTACTCAGCTCCTCAGCCTCCTCATCTCCTCATCCTCCTCATCTCCTCAACCTCCTCATCCTCCTCAGGTCCTCATCCTCCTCAGATCCTTATCCTCCTCAGCTCCTCATCCTCATCTCCTCAACCTCCTCATCCTCCTCAGTTCCTCATCCTCCTCAGCTCCTCTTCCTCCTCAGGTCCTCAACCTCCTCATCTCCTCATCCTCCTCATCTCCTCAAACTCCTCAGCTCCTCATCCTCCACAGGTCCTCATCCTCCTAATCTCCTCATCCTCCTCAGGTCCTCATCCTCCTCAGGTCCTCATCCTCCTCAGCTCCTCATCCTACTCATCTCCTCATCCTGCTCAGGTCCTCATCCTCCTCATCTCCTCAACCTCCTTTGATGCTCATCATCCTCAAATCGTCATCCTCCTCAGCTCCTCATCTTCCTCAGGTCCTCATCCTCCTCATCTCCTCATCCTCTTCAGCTCCTCATCCTCCTCATCTCCTCATCCTCCTCAGGTCCGCATCCTCGTCATCTCGTCATCTTCCTCAGGTCCTCATCCTCCTCAGGTCCTCATCTTCGTCATCTCCTCAACCTCCCCAGGTCCTCATCCTCCTCAGGTCCTCATCTTCGTCATCTCCTCAACCTCCCCAGGTCCTCATCCTCCTCAGCTCCTCAGCCTCCTCATCTCATCCTCCTCAGGTCCTCATCCTCCTCATCTCCTCATCCTCCTCATCTCCTTATCTTCCTCAAGTCCTCATCCTCCTCAGCTCCTCATTCTCCTCATCTCCTCACCCTCCTCAAGTCCGCAGCCTTCTCTGCTCCTCAAACTCCTCATCTCCGCATCCTCCTTATCTCCTCATCCTCCTCAGATCCTCATATTCCCCAAACCCTCAACCTCCTCAGCTCCTCATCCTCCTCATCTCCTCATCCTCCTCATCTCCTCAT